>NC_143587.1:156569819-156899080 GCF_048544385.1 Mastigoproctus giganteus | reverse complement strand
ATAAACTATTTTTAAAAAAAATTAGTACCGAAAAACCGGTATTTTTGTATCAATACCGATATTTGAATACCGAATACCAGAAAGAAACGACCGGGATTCTGGGATCTCGGTATTGTAAGCCCTACTCTAGTCACTATCTGGCAGAGTAGAGGTAACAAGATTATACACTAGCTGATCCAGAAGCCTGCTAAAGAGTTACCAATGGGTTCGGTCCGGTGTACTAACTAGCGGCCGGCCTGTGAACACCGTTTTAGAGCTGTACCCTCGAAATGTAAGGAAGATTGGATCTCGCCATGATGTTCATCATAACCTCAAAAGTCATCAGTCATACTGCATAATGGAAGAGATAGGGGAAGGGTTGATCGGAACTTAGCTCGGGAGACTAAACATGGGTTTCACTACTTCAAGCCTCCAATAAGCAAAGTGGTGGTATTTTACTGATAGATGCGGAGTCATCTACCACCTAGTATTGCCTGGTAACATAGAGGGGCGACATTCCTCCATGTTGTGTGGGTGCCACAACTTGACCCCTGCTGATGTTGGTTCACACCTGGGTGGTCACCCACAGTGTGCATGAAGGTTATACCCAGCATTACTAACAGTTCCACCATCGTGAAGGTGCAAGCAGAGGATTTGGCTGTCAGGAAGTACTCAGACCTAAGGCTGGAAGTCAAAGATATGTGGCATACAGAACAAGTAATGTTAATTCTGATCATCGTGCCAAAAAGCCTTCATAAGTACCTAGCAACAATAGGCCTCCCACAGAACACTTACAAGGAACTCCAGAAATTGGGTCCACTTGACTTGAATGTCACCCAAATATCAGTTCCATCAGCGTTATAGACTCCCAGGTAGCAAGTACAGCTTGTCTGGCATATCTGAGAAACTGTCTGTGACAACTTCAAAGACCAGGCTATTTGAGTGCTAAGATACATTAACAATTAATATAAAATAATTTTTTATTATCTTTAAAACCTTGTTTATTTGGAGCTTTCCTCCTGTTATTAGTGGTGCCTCCGTAGCCAGGTGGGCAGGAGCGGCAGTGCGTAGCACACACTTCTTGATTAGACTGGGGTTCGAGCCCGTGACCACCAAATACGGAGGATGCGGAAAGGTCGGGGAACGACCATCGGGGAACGATATCCTCGGAGCAATATGGCCTTAGTTGTTAATGCTCCTGAAAAAAAAAACAAAAAAAACAAATAACCTGTTATTAGTTATAGAACTTTAATTTCTAATGAAAATAATTGGGTCAGTGAGAAATTTCATATATGGATCAGGTGCTGTTGTGAACAAAACCATTTTAAGTTTCACTAGCATATAACCATTGTACTTTGCTGAATATATCGATTTTTTTTTTTTTTTTTAGAGTGGCTGCTTAATCCAAAATTGTTTCCCATGTTCTCTTTTTCACTTATCTTTTTATTTTCCAATACTATACTAGTAGTTGTCGGTCATAAAACTTAAAAAGACACCATGTGGCACCACTCTGTACCTCTTTTATGTTGGGTAGGTAGGTCTGATGAAGTGACTTTTGTAGTTTTTCCCACTTCTCTTTGTGGTGGGAATCGAACCTAGATCGATGATATTACTGGTCTGGCATCATAACCACTGGGCTAATCATTATTACAAAAAAAAAAAAAAAAAAAAACCACTTCTCCTTTATGGGACGTTTTCTACCACATGACGGGTAATGGTACCAAGTGCATGAGGTGATTGGTTGTGTCTGGTTACTATTATTATTATAATAGTAACCGGATGAGAAACTCTCTTACTATCCTACAGGTGTTCATGATTGTGGATTTCTGGAGTTCCTTGTAATTGTTCTGAGGGAGACCTATTGTTGCTAGGTTCTTATGCAGGCTTTTTGGCACCATGCTGGTGATTGGCACAATGATCAGGATGATCGTTACTTGTTCTGTATGCCACATATCTTTGACTTCCAGCCTTAGGTCTGAGTACTTCCTGATCTTTTCCTCGTATGCTTTTGAAAGTTGCAGGTGTTGCTATTGTTGATCAAGTAGGTAGCCATTTCCTTCTTGTCGATGAGGGTTATGGCTGGGTTATTGTATGAGATTGACTTGTCTGTCCCAATATAGTCCTGAGTAGAGGTCTCTAGTACAGTCTGAGACATGTACTTGTACTATGATAAACTTTCTTTGGTATTTTTGTGCTAGTTTCTGATGTATTATCCTGGTGACCTGGATGTGTCTGTCAGTGTACTCATGGGTGATCATCCTGCGCTGATTTCCTGGATTGGTTTTGAGGCTCAGTGGCATCTACATGTGTCATCTATTACTTCGGAGTCCTTAGTGATGTATTACCTGGCAGTAATTACTTTGGTAGATTGGTGCTGTGTTTGCCTAGGAGTAATCTTGCAGGTTCTGTAATTGCCTTCCCTTGTTCAATTGTGGTCAGTCAATCCCCTCCCTCCTCCTTTATGGGCCGTGGTCAGACTCTCAATAGGAGAGTCTGACCATGACTTTGGGTGGTGTTTTGGTGCCTCTGATAATGGTGATCATTATATTGGTCGATCTCACAATCTCCTCCAGTTCGGTGTTGGTCCAATCTGTGATCCCAAAGGAGTATATTAATATCTTGCCGCATAACTGTTAATTGTCCTGACCATGTTCCCACCATTCATCTTTGATTTTAGCAGGCTTCTCAGTCTCTAATGGTATTTCTCAGTCGGGTGGGCCTTGATCTCCTTGTATCCTAACTGGTAGGCCTACATCATCCCTAGATGTAGGCCTAATATGTCTGTCCCTTTGTCATGGCTTCACTCTCTTCAGCAGTCCTTAGCTGGTAATTTCATTAAACTGGATGTCCTTAATGCAATCCATGGGTTTTGCATTTGTCTAGGCCAGATTGCATCTTGATGCTGAACTCTTCGGTGATTCAGAGTAGCTATTGGAGTTGATTCTCAGTTGTGGCATCCATGCACATTAGGTGAGAGAGGATATACAGGGTTTTTTTTTTTTCCTTCTTTTAGGGTATACCTGTACTTGCTGTAATTGAGCATGGTGAATAGTGAGTTGAATGCTAGACAGTACCATAGTTGGCTCAGGATATCTTCCCAAAGGATTCCTCTATTATTGGGGTTTGGTCTGGTTGTGATGTTCTTGACTTTGATGGTGGTACTCTATTTCACCTCCTTAGTCGCTCACCCATGTGCCATAAAAGCCAAAATCAAATAAAATCAAAACCATTTTGCAATGGTTGCTTCTAGGAAGTTTGTTACTGCTGGATTGACAGTAATTATTATTATTGCATCCAGGGGCAGAGCAATATGTTTGCTCCCTGTTTATATAAATTGTTTACTATAAGGAGTGCAAAGTGTTGTAAACTATCTAAATACAAAAATAAAATAATATTTATTACTGTTTTATTCACAAAAGAAGACTATGCAAACATAAAAATAGTGTCACTCAAAAAAAAAAAAAAAGTATTCAGTGTATTCGTTATCACTAAGAACTATTATGTTAATAAAGATAAATTCTATAAATAAATAATAATAATAAAAAAAAAAAAAACCTAAAGATTAATTTTCTGGCCTCAATGTTGCAGATTTCTCAATAATATCATTGAAACCAATATTCTGTGGAGTTATTTCTTTTTCTACTACAGGAACTCCCAACCTACGTAAGGGTTGTGTTCCACGGAACGCTTCATAAGTCGGAATTTCCCCCATGCCTGTGCAGCACTCGCAACTTTGCTCACTGAATTGATTGAATCAAAAAAGAAATGTTCAACGAACTTCTAAATAGAATTATTTATTGTAGTTATTCAATTTTTTATTTTATGCGCAGAAAAAAATTACAAAAGCGTGCAATTTAAAAAAAATTTAAAAATTATAAAAAAAGAGAGAAGACAGGCATAGCGTCATTAAGTTTTACCTCTTGAGCATCACTGCCAGAATCAGTCTTCAGCTGATAGGTATGTCGCTGCAGAGGTTGAGGGCTGTGGAGATTTAGAAGGGGTCGGCCGTTCAACCTTATGAAAGAACATATTAATGGATAATGGATGACTGGACAGTGGCTTTTTTCTTTTCATTGTAGATTTCTTTGTAGCAAGCACCCCTCTGTTAACTTTTAAGAATCGTTCACCATCCAGATCCATCTTCTCAAACCGAAGGATTCCTCTTTTGAAATTGCATTGAATTTTTATGAAAATTGCCATCTCTCTGGTGATGAAGCATCTTGGCTTCTCATTTGGTTCATCTTGAGCTTCGTCAGCATTTTCTTCTTTCACTATCGCTGCCTGCAAATCAATAAGTTCTTCGTTAGATAATTCCTTCTCCTCTTCCTCTATTAACTCTTCCACATCTTTGGCATCAACCTCCAAAGGAAGTAGTTCTGCAACCTTTACAATCTTATCTGTAACCTCTTAATATGATTCGTCTTTTTCAAATCCTTCGCAGCCTTGTATGTGCCGTGGGCATATTTTCTTCCATATGCCATTTAAACAAATTTTAGTATTTTCCACCCAGGCCTTATTAACGTTTAAGATGGTGTGGTCAATATTGTAAGGTTTCTAAAAGTCTCTTAACATAACATTTTCTCATCATTTACTGCAGAGAATGCCTGAGCAAATGTTGTGCATAAATAGTATGCTTTTAAATTCAAAATAACACCCTGATCCATAGGTTGGATGAGTGAAGTTGTGTTTGGCGGTAGAAATATGACTCACATTGGAATTGAAATCATCTAGATGCATAGGATGTCCAGCAGCATTATCTAATAGAAGCAAAATCTTGAAAGGAACTCCATTGTCTTTACAATATTTTTCAACCTGGGGAATGAAGCAGCATTTAAATCAATCCTAAAAGAGAGATATTGTTATCCATGCTCTCTGGTTCGATCAGAAATGCATGGGTAGGGTGGTTTTATTGATGCCCTTAAA
Source organism: Mastigoproctus giganteus (assembly GCF_048544385.1). Classification (NCBI taxonomy): domain Eukaryota; kingdom Metazoa; phylum Arthropoda; class Arachnida; order Uropygi; family Thelyphonidae; genus Mastigoproctus; species Mastigoproctus giganteus. The sequence goes on along the minus strand of NC_143587.1, from coordinate 156,894,178 downwards.
TGCACAAGGATTTCCAGCATGGTACACAAGTAGTGGTTTTAATCTGTAATCTCCCACTGCATTAGCCCCAAGCAAAAGCATGGTCCTATCTTTTGACACCTTGAAACCTGGCATTGTATTTTCCTCTTTGTCAATGTATGTTCGATCTGGCATTTTTTTCTAATACAGACCAGTCTCGTCAACGTTAAAAATTTGCTGCGTTGAATAGCCACCTTCATCAATAATTTTTTCCAACACATCACAAAATTTCTCTGCAGCTGCAGAATCGGCACTGGCAACTTCACCACATACTTTAACGTTGTGGAAACCAGTGCGATGCTTGAACTTATTAAACCACCTATTGCTTGCCACGAACTTGGGTTGGGGTTTGCCATACTTATCCTTAATATCTTTATAAATACTTCTTGCTTTTGCTTGAATGGTCATTAGAATCAGGGGCACTTGTTTCTGAATCTGATTTTCCATCCATATTATTAACAGCTGTTCCATCTTCGATATAGCACCTGAACCACTGTTGATCTTAAATGTGTTGAAACTTTAGCATGTTCTTTTATACGTGCACCTTCCTTTAAAATAGTATTCACTGTTGAAGCAGCGAGACTTAAATTCCCTTGCAAGAGATGACAAACTTTGTCCTGCTTCATCCTGCTTAATCATTTTCATCTTCATTTCTAAATGAATTTTGGTTTCCTGACGTTACAACCACCAATTGCACGTTTCATTGGTCACGTTCCCTTCATCATTGTAATACATAAATAGGAATGAAGAGAAGTGTCTGAAAATTTGTTTTTTATATGATTGAAGATCTCAGTGAAGGGGAACACATTTCACCCCATAATAGTGTAAAAACCCGCCACATTTGCAGTTATAGGTTGTATCCCAAATGCAATAAGATCGAGTTTACTACCCATTTATAATTAGATACACTAAAAGAAAAGCCCAATAAACCGGAAGGTGCAAATTATTTTTGTTTTTTGGTCGTGACCTCCAGAAACGTGCTTTAGAAAAATATCACGAAGGTGTTCAAAATTGATTCTTATAATGGAAACATATGATAACAGTTAAAGGGTAGTACAATTTTCCATTATAGATATGACCTTTTAGAGACACAAATAGCTTAGTAATATAGCAAAATTTTCAGCTTCCAAGGACTTGGAACAAATCCCAAAAAAAAAAAAAAAAAAAGTATTATTGGGTTCACATTACAATATTTTCATGATATTCCTACGGAATGCAAAATACGTTTCCATAATTTTTTTTTAAGTTTGCATGGGCCGGCAAAAACTTGCATAAAGTCGAATTTCCGTAAGTCAGGGTGTTCCTGTATTTCAGTATTCTCTTTTTATGTTTAGTATGGGCAGATCACTAAGTGAATCTTGTCCCATTGATGTTCTTAAGTAGGAGAGAATTAACTTCAGCTTACAATACACACTGCAGATGTCAGAATATGCAGTGCAATGTGTAGATTTACAAAAACATGTTCACTCGAAATTATGCTGAAATAAATTATGCTAAAATTATGCTAAAATATGCAAAGTAAATTTTTGGTTCTTTCCAGTTCTTTGCCTTCAGTGATACATAAAAATGACCACAATCGGTATAGTTTTTTTGAAGGTTTTTTACATTCTTTGTTACATGCATAATCTCCTTCTCCTACTCTCTGTTGCTTGAGCTACTTCTCTGGGCTCCCCTTCATCTCTTCTGTCTTTTAGTTGCTGTCTTCCTTATTGTTGATATTTTGTTTTTACAGTTTTTATGTATTTTCACGAAAACAGTCCTCAATATCATTAAATTCCACTTCAAAAGACTCCATATTAGTGTTAGTAGAGGCATATGATGCAAGAAAGCAAGCTTATATAGCATCAACAAAAAAAAAAAAAAAAAAAAAAAAACCACCTTCCTATTTCACCCATCCATACACTCCGAATGCTTGTCCAGTTCTGCCTTGAACTTATTTAAGTTTTTGGCCTCCACTATGACAGATGGAAGCTTGTTTCAACTATCAACAACCCACTGGCTAAAGGCAAATTTGTGCACATCTGTTCTACACTTGTCTTTCCTCAATTTGAAGTTACGTCCCCTCAAGTGAGTAATTTGAGCAAGAGGAAAAATCCCATCAGCATTGAGCTTGCTCAAACTATTCAAGGCCTTGTGTACCTTAGTTAGATCACCTCACATGTGCCTAGTCTCCAGACGCTACAATTTGCAGAACTTAAGTCTTTCTTGGTGAGCAACCCTTTGTTCCACTCACCAATCTTGTTGCCCTTCTCTGTACTCGTTCCAGCAGCTCTACATTCTTACTAAAATGAGGCCTCCAGACCTGTATGCAGTACCCAAGGTGTGGCCTGACCATTACCTTATACGAGGGGACAATCAACTCCTAATCCCTGCTAACAAATTTTTCTCTATATCATTGACAAGACACCATGAGCTACTCTTGCAAGCTGTCTACACTGCTGAAAAAACTTCATATCTGAATGCACAATTACCCCCAGGTCCTTTTCATTACATTTTCTCTACTATCCTGAGTGTAGTACCACACGGTACATTACTCTGGGATTACTGCTACTCATATGTATTACTTTACATTTGTCAATGTTAAACTTCAGTTACCACCTCTCAGTCCATCAGCTCAACTTTTCTAGATCCTGTTGCAGTAGTATGCTATCATTACTGTCATTAACAACTGTGCTATACCTTCATTAATATCATTAATAAATACAGAAAACAACACTAGGCCCAACACTGAACCCTGGGAGATTCCACTAATAACATTAGTTCACGAAGAGCAGTGTCCATTGATTACCACTCTCTGTCTTCCCCACTCAACCCTCATTTTATCCATTCCAGCAACTTGCTCTTAATACAGTACTGCTCCAATTTGTACAGTATTCTTGCAGTCTTGCAGAAAGTGAATTTCTGCAAGGCTGCAAATGCAACATTTTTGTTTTGAAATTCATGCAATCTGCTAGTTTAGATGTTTTAGCTTATTGTAAGGTCATTGAACTTGGGTGCATCCGGAATTATTTTCTTTAGATATTTCACCAGTTTAACTTCCGTATTAGACAAATCTGATTTATTGTCATTTTCTTCTTGACTAATATTATCTTTTCTATGAGTTCAAAGACATTGCAAACTATTTTATCAGCTACTGTTGTTGTTGTGGTGGAGTTTACGACACATAGGCTGCCACCTCTATTGTGTCTTTCAAATGGTTAGTACAAAATACTAACTTTATTGTAATAGGGGTTATATTTTATGATATATACCTATACTTTTATCAGCAATGCTTGTATTACCTTCTCTGAATTTGTGCTATTCATTCCCCTCATTTAATTCACAGTTCTCTCTTTATAAAATGTCTGAGTGATTGCTGTCATGTTTGTATTGATTCTGAATTTTCATCATCTTCAGACTGTGTTTTTTTTTTTTTTTTTTTTTTTTTTTTTTAAGCCTGCCATTAGCTTAATAGATTTTTTTTTTGCATCTTCCTATTAATTTCTCTTTTGATTCTGCTAAGATTCCTTTTTGATGTAACACCTTAAATAACAAAACTCAAATTCAAAAGTACCATCATACAATGTGTTAAATATTTGCATTTCTAAAAAAAAAAAAAGTTTTCTGCCAAAATACAAAAAATTTTGCTTATGCAAAAAAAAAAAACCTATTTTTTCCTTTGTAAAAATAGTTTATTTTTTCTAATTTAAACAGTGCTTTAAATACACTTGAACCTGATAATACTGACTAGAGAAATGACTAATGGGAACAAGTTTAGTTATAGGGTAATGATAATATCACTGAAATACAGACTTTTGAATTTCTCTTTAACCCATTTGATTGCAGTATCTGCTAACACTTAGAAAACAGAGTAGAAACTAGCAGAACTAATGAAGAACCTCCTGAAAACAGAATTGAATGTTAGCTTTATCTGATTGTAGTCACAGGATTGCAGTACCAGTGTGCTCAAGTTACCTCAACCCCTCTGAATGAAGTTATTGTTCATAGTTTAGGAAACTTAGTTGACAGAGTACTGACAAATAAAATACTCGCTAGTTACCATGCCACTGAGATTTTAAAAAGAAAAAAAAAAATGAATTGTTTATTTTTAATATGCATAAAACTAATTAAATTATTTTTATTTTTTGTTTTCTAAATAAAATATAATAAAATAAAATGATAGAATAAAAAATAATAACAAATTAATAAAATATATTTAAATACTTCTATTCTTATATAATATATCATATGCTTTTATTGCGGATTTTGTATTTTTGCTAGCCACTTCCATTCTGACATCACTTGAGCTACAAAACCAGTGGTAGGCAACCTTTATAAATGGTGGGACAAATAAAATGAAGACGAAATTTTATTTTAGTTTTCCACGATTTTTTGGATTATTAAAATGGTGTATAATGAAAAAATTGCCATAAACAGTTTTATGTTATTTATTGTAATATTTATACGTATTTGTACATATAATTAATTTTATCTTCTTCTTCAAGAGGAGTGTTTCCATTTACAATGGGTTTCCTCAGCCCACAAGTTATTTTTTAGTAGGAATTTTTTCCTGCCATAAAGTGCTATTCAAGGCGTCTTGGTCAGTTAAGCCTCTGGCTGTCATGCACTCCCATACTCCATCCATCCATGTCATCCTAGGTCTTCCTCTTCTCCTTCTTCCAGGAGGTGTCCATTCGAGGATAGCCTTTGGATATCTGATTTCTTGCATTCAGTATTACCTTTTATCTCTATGTTAATTGCGGAATCCAATCTCTGGGTGAAGTTGTTTCTAATGCTGTCATCCTGAAGTAGTTTAACGTTAAATTGATCCACTGTAGCATTTCTCCTTCCCTGCATTGTTGATTGTCCATGCTTATTTTCTTAATTCAGTTACATCTCGGTGTTGTTTTAATAAGAAAATGGTCAGATCCACATTCGGCTCCTCTATAAACTCTGACATCTTTCAGTACTTATGTCCCTGAATGTTTCGAAATAATCTAATCTGTACCTGATCTAATTTGTCTTGTCTCCTGTGACCAAGTATATTTATGGATATCCTTGTGTTGGAAAAATGTGTTGTTTATTCTCAAGTCGAACTGTTCACAAAGGTTGAATAGTCTATCTCCTCTAACTCTTCCAATAACGTTGCTATTTTGTTCAGTTCCTACTCTTGCATTGAAATCCCACATTAAAAATATCTCTTTGAAATTTTGGGATATTTTCTATTAGTTCTCTCAGATCCTCCCAAAATTCATCCTTCAAGGTATCAGCCATGTCATTAGTTTGGGCATATATTCCCAAAATACATATTTGTCTCCCATACATTGTCAATTCCAATGAGATCATTCTGTCATTAATAAATTGCCACCTGTTGATGTTATGTCTCAATTTCTTTTTAATAGCAATAGAAACTCCTGCTCTTGCTCTTTCACTCTTATCGACTCCACTCCAAAAATGGTAGTATTCTTCCATTATTTTCCTCTCTATATCCTTTTTTCTTTGTCTCTGATAACATAACGATGTCTAAATTGAATTTTTTCTGTTCATCCGCAAGAAAGTTTCTTTTAGTTGAAAGACCTTGAATATTCCAGCATCCCAAAAATCATTGTCCTTCTGTTTGCCGAGTCGTTACTGAAAGTGCAGTCCGTTTTTCATTTTGACTTGTAGGTCGTTGAGCATTTGTGTATTTTTTACACTGAACAAGGAGCTAGCCCATTGCAGCAACTGCCCCCCCCCCCAAATTAATTTTATTAATAAGAAAAATGAAATACAAATTAAAGATAAAAATACAATTCCATTAACAAAAATTGCAATATTTTATCTTTATAATGAGAGATTTGATACTGTTTATTTCTATCGTTAGAAATATGTATAATAAATGGCCTGCCGTTAATCAATATCTGGATTGATTTTTGTTGTAGTAATGTGCAGATTATTTTATAAATTTATGTCAGAAATTCCATTAATTTAGAAATATATATAATAAGCGGTAGACCGTTTATTATACATATTTTGAAAATGACCACAGGCCAGAAGTTACCCACCTGTACTAAACTACGATTACTGCTCTGGGCTTTGGTTACTTAAACTGATTCTTCAAAATCAACTGTTTCAACTAACTGATGTGTTAATGCAATAGCAACATCCCAATTTATCTGCTTAGTTGTATCACCTGTGTTGAACATATAGAAGTACTTTGCATCAAAATTAATTAAATAAATAAACAAAATAATAATAATATCATACTGTAACAGAAATAGTAGAGTATTATGGAAGACAGATTGGCTTCAAAAAATCACAATACTCGATGCAAAAGGTTATATTTCAAAATTTTGATAGTACATTTTTGCTACAGTTAAAAATATGCAAACTAAAAACATTTTTCATAGTGTGCAGAGCCTCTGTCACCGTGAAGTTTGGTTCTGCTGTACTGTTGCCTGCTATTAAGGTAGTCCTATACCTTATTTCAGACAGTATCACCCATTAAAAAAAAATAATAAAACAATAACTGTTGCACGTGTCAAAATGTGAATAATCATTCCTTTTTTACGTTTGTAAATTTGCAGATGTTTCTTTTAATGTGCTCTTAGCAAGGTGTGTTCGAAAAGTTTTAGGGCTGATTTTTTTTTTTTTAATGATACTACTAGCCCACACATTGGCCGCTGTTTAAACTATTCACTATCAATAGTGAATAGTTTAAACAATATCAAGTCTGAACTGGCCTGTGACAAGTTTCATCAGTGTGCACAAAAGTGTTCTAGAAAGTCATGATTAAGTTGGTGCAGTAAAACCACATCATCATCATGGATTTAAGGACTAAGCAAAGAGTGGTGATAAAACTTTTTTTTTAAGCCAGAAAAAGTGCAACTGAAACAGTTGAAATGGTGAGTGTATGGACATGAAGCACTAACACAATCCCACATTTTTTGCTGGTATGGGTGGTTCCATGAAGGGTGGAAAGATGCTCAGGTTGATGTGTGGAGTGGTTCCCCAGTCTCATACGGACTTGATCATCGAAAAAGTTTGGCAGCTGTTAATGGAAAATCATTATCTGTCCCTCTGTATGGTAGCAGACTAGCTTCACATCAGCAAGGATACCCCGCATTTGATTTGAAAAAAAAAAGGAAAGTGTGCTTTGCACTTCGTACTGCATGCATTGATGGTGGGCAGGAGGAGGAACAAGTTGCTGCGTGTCGAGATTTGATCGAGATGGCAGACAGCGATCCAGACTTGTTTTAAAAAAATCATAATGGTTGATGAATTACCGTGTTTTGTGTATGAACCTGAAACCAAAGACAATCAGCTGCATGGATTGGAGAAAATTCACTGAGGCTGAAGAAACTCTGGTTCCAAAAAGTTTTAAACCAAAATGATTTTAATGATTTTTTTTTTTTTGATTGGCAAGAAACTGTACAAATGAATTTGTACCAGAAGGACAGACTGTAAAGAAGTTGGTGTGTTAGGCCAGATGTGACTGAGTCAGGTGAGCGGTTCTTGCTTTACGACAGTGCACCTTCACACAACGCAACCATCATCAGTTTTTGCACAGAAGGGTGTTACAGTGCCCCCTTCCCTTATTTTGGTTTGGAACCTCCTGATTATTATCTGTTCTCCAAAGTGAAATCCTTCCTGAAGGGGCACCGTTTGGAACCCTGAAATGTTGTCAAAATGGTGCCCCTTCCTGAAGGGGCACCATTTTGACAAAATTTCAGAGATCCAAACCAGAATGACGTGGGAATTAACTAGGGTTTCACAAGATCAGTTTCACAAAGCCATCCCGAAACTGTACGACCATACAAAGAGGTGTATTGAGATATGAGGAATGTATTTTGAAGATTAAATGGTAATAAATTTTTTTCCCTTGAGATTTCGATTTTTTATGAATGTAGTCGTAAAACATTTCAGACACAGCTTGAATTCAATCCATTTGGAGCATATTGCATTTAACTTATTTACTCAAAGTCAAAGGATTGTTGTTCTTTTAAATGAAATATAATAAAAAATTGAAGTTGATAAAGCACCTTTTTTTATATAATTACTGTTTGTTTTTGTTCATTTAGAATTCCAAATGGAACTTCATCAGAGTTGACTGATTTGCTGTTATGGCTATTGAAAAGGAATGCAAAAGATAGAATGGAATTTGGTGAGTTTTTAGTCCTCTTTGGTTACTCAAACATTTATTTATGAACTGAATTAAAAAATTCATACATGAATTTAACTTTTTATATGTGATACTCTCACATCAGCGTGACAGTGCTGTCATAACAGTGATTTTGACTAGTTATTGTAAGACCACAGATTTCACCACAAATATTGTATCTTGTAATTAGTAACTTGTGTGTAATGTATCGTGTTGTATTTTAAATGTAGTACATAAGTAGCTTCTAGTCATATAGATTGGCATTTTTTTTATTTTTAGCTAAGAAATTAGAAAGTCAGAACATAATTTTGAAATAGCATGATTTATTATACCTCTTAATTAATGTGGTAATTTAATTTTTAATTAACTGTTCACTAGAATCATGCCTCAACAAGAGCTGCAATGCAAAAAAAAAGATTTAAGTGGTGGGAATGCTTTGGCTCAGGAGAGAACTGTCGATGACAGTTCTCTTGCAAATCATTCATTGTGATAATTGCAGAATATCTGTAATGGGACATGATATGGCCAAGTGGAATTCTTTTTGTGATTTCATTGTAGAGTTGTGAGGATCTTAGGCACCAAGTCAATATTTTGATAGGCTTATATGAGGACTTGAGGAATAGTGTTGATGCCAGCAAATATATTAAAAAAGATGGATCATTAAAGCACTCAGGCATCCAGCACAATGCTAGATATACTCAGGTAGCAAAAGATATGAGATCCTCCAGGTCACTGTTGTCAGTGACTGAATTATCCGAGAAATTGACATATCCTTTATGAAAAGGGTAGGTGTAATAGCACCAGGGTATGTCTACCTGTGGCAAATGTTGATGACATTGTAAAGCAGCTAACATCTTTTAAGGACACAAAAGGTGATATTGCTGTGCATGTCTGTATTAATTACATTAAGAGAATGAGATCTGAGCATTTAATTAATGAGTTAATTAACAGGAAAACGTTGAGGAAAAGTAATGAGTTATGATTAAATTTTAAAGTGTTTGCAATTCTATCTAGACATATAGGAGGTAGATGAGATGATGAGAGTCTTGTCAGTCAGTCGGTTCAGCCCTGGAGAGCCTGTGCAAGACTCCGAGGACTAGGATTTTTCTAACTGTGCTAACAGTATTAAGAGTAGGAGATCTGAACATTGATTTAACAAGTACAGGTCAATGTTGAGAAAAAGTCATGGGTAATAAATTTGAAAATGTTTATAATTCTGCTAAGAAATAATAGTAGGTTGTATATGATGAGTGCTTTGTCAATCAGTTTGTGCTGTTGAGACTGCGCAAAGCTGATGCAGAAGGATTTTTCTGTGTGGTCTGTGCTTGTTAACAGAAGAGACTTTTGGGGGGGGGGATAGGATACACTTAAGTAGAGGGCATGCAAGAATATTTGCTAATGCGATCAGGGCAGTGTTAAGTGGGTTGGAAAAATGCCAGTTCATGGTGGGGAATACACAGACAAATAGATTAACAGCAGCTGTAGGCAGAGACATAAATGATTCTTGCACTGCTTCTATTGAAACATGCAATAGCCTGGAAAGCAAATTGTTGGGGATTTGAAGGCCTGTTGGGTCGGGGAGGGGTTCTCATGGAATAAGCAAATACTTAGGCTGTGTTAGGGTTAGTAGATGGAAAAACTGGTGGATGTATGCTTGTGTGTAAGCTAATGCTAGCAGCATAGCAAATAGAGCTGATGGATTTGAAGTACTGGTCAAATCATCAAATGCCAAAATTGCAGAGATATTGGAGACATGGTATCAACGATATCCTTGCAAAATTATTGGTTAAGTCATTAAATGTGGACATTGTAAGAATATAGGAGATATGGTGTAACTCAAACATAAGGGATGCAGAATTTGAACATGGGGAGTAGTGTGTACAGAATGGACAGACAGGTAGGACGGGGAGAGGGAGAGTTATGCTCTTAGTTAAAGGAGCATAAAATCTAAAGGTAATGCATCTAGTAGACATAAGTGACTAGTGCAATGTTGAGTTGGTTTGTTATGATATAAGCACTGGGAAAACAAAATAGGGAGAGTATTAATGCGTTATAGGTCTAATGACTGTGGTGAGTATAATGAACATTTGAACAGACAAATAGTCAGCCAGTAAATGAGATTGTCTTTTTAATGGGGATCTTAACTTTCCAGATATTGACTGGAAGTTATGGGTTGGTCACTCACTCAGTATCAAGACTTGTGTAGGTTTATTGGATGACTATTTTCTGCACCAGCATGTTAGAAAGACAGTGTGAGAACACAATACTCTTGATCTGATTATCAGGTGCAACTTTTCATGCATTAAGAACCTCTAGATGAAACAGCACTAGGTGGCAGTTATCACAGTATATTAGTGTGGAATTTAGTTAGAGAGGTAACTACTTTTAAGTACAAACAGAAGGGTTTTTGCTTTTGCAAAGATGACTAAAGGCCTCAGACAATTTTTAAATTCTATTCAGAGGGACCAACTGATGATGTTACCAACAGTTAATTCTAAATGGGAGGCATCAAGGGACATAATTGTCAAAGCTATTAGGTTTTTTTATACCAATTAAGAGATACAATTCAAGTCTTAGACCCAAATGGATGTCAGATGAACTAATGAGATTTGTGGTAGAGAAGAAAATTACATATACAAAAAATATCAGGTGATTTCAGAAACCTACAGTAGATATAAACTTGTCTGCAATCATCCCAAAGGAGATTAGGCAAGCTAAAACAGATTATGAAAAGGTTTTGTTGCCTGGCAACAAATGCAAACATAAGCAACATAGACCTCCTTTACTTTTGTAAGCACTAGAAGGAATGGAATGAATCACATCAGCCCACTAGATATGAATGGATTAACTGTTGATGATCCTTGTCAGGTTGCTGACAAACTGAATAGGTATCTTACATCTACATTCACACATGAGTGTTGGATCTCTTTGTTGCTTTGGAAAGCTAGAGGTGAGTAGAATGAGGTGAGATGATAGCTGCAAAGGAAGGATTTGCCATTCTCTCTTCCATTTTAGGAACTGACTGGATTAGAGCAAATTTCCATGAAAATCACTAGTGGGATAAGGGAGAATAAAAAGTTGACACACTAGTGGGATAAGGGAGAATAAAAAGTTGACACAAAACAGGAGCACAGGTTTTGAGAACAATTGTTGAAATTCCATCAAGACAGAGAATTCTTGTCATCAAGATTGTTTTCAATTCTTCTAATGGTCTTGTGTTCAAGTACATGGTATTGAGTGGAATATGTTTAATATAGTAGGAAGTTCTATATAATTCCAATATTATCAATGCAAGGGTTAGAGGAAAGCAGGATGCTAATAAATAAGGCAGCATTATCATTAGCTTAAGATGCATCGAAACCAACAGATTGTAACAGAGGGAGCAAGTATGGGTGGATAGAAGTTGCAGCTAATAATTTTGTTCAAAACTGAGTTTGGATTGATTAAGAATTATTTTACAGAAAATGAATTTGGAGATATTTACATTCAAGCCAATTGTGATATTATACATTTTTATCTTGAACAGCCTTAGCACATTTATTGGAAATCCAAAGTTCTGGAAAGGATGAGATTTTAGGGTGGAATCGAGAATAAAGGATTTCATACCTACAGGAATAATTGTACGGAACGTGATTACAATCAGAAGATTTATAATATATATTATTATATTATTTATAATCAATAAACAATAAAACAATTGAAGTGGTGGTATTACATGGTAACTTGGGGGGGGGGTGATGGGAACACAAACATGAAGGTAATGAGACTTAATGTACTGCAAAAGGAACATGGTTGGGAACCACTGTTCTTGATCAGTATACTGAAACATTGAAAGCAGCTACATTTAAGGAACATTAACAACATCAAGAAATATCATTCTTAGGAAAGTTTGGCTGGACAATTTCAAGTTTCAAATAAAAGACAGCCAAAAAAGTTGAGAAATTTGCAGTGTTCAAGACAGATAACGAATTTGATAATATAATATATATTATATTTGAGCCGAAGAAGAACAAGGATTCCTGTTTTTCATTAGGAAGACATGACAAAGAAGTTGGGATTATAAGTGGTGATTAGGAAAACTGATATTTGCTATTCTGTTACATAAAGTAAATAAAGGTTGAACAACTGTATGTAGAAATGGAATATATTCGCATAAGGAAAAGGAGTTACAATTCATGTGAATTAGGTGTAGTTTAAAATCTGTGTGAAAGTAAGAGTAGTTACAGCAAGTCAAAATCAAACAATGCAAATGAGAGGTTATAATACTTAATTTTGTAATACACAAGTACAAGGAAGGTGATTTTATTATATTTGTAATTATACAAGTTATTAACTGTGTTCAAGGAGTGTTAGCATAGCCTTGAGGTAGTTATATTGTGGTTGCCAGTAAATAATGCTCATAGACTTACAAACCAAACCAAGTAGATAGCTGTAACATGCCCTTAAGAAATATGTAAATAACTCTAACCGGTTGTTGTGGGCAATATTTCTGGTCGATTCAAAGGTGCAGGAGTCCCTAAGGCTTGTTGCAAACATTCTTTGAGGTAATCCAACTGGGGCTTGCTATCTGCATGCCTAAAATTTTGATGGAACTGCTGTGTTCGGGTGCCATTTGTGAGTCAGGTAGACCAAATTTTGGCAGTCAGGTTCTGTGATAGTCAGCTCTCCACTTTCTTGGGGGCAGTACTGTGAAATGCTCAAGATCTGAAACATTGCATCTAGTATGCTGGAGGTCACACACACACACACACACACACACACACACACACACACACACACACACACACACACACACACACACACACACACACACACACACACACAGTGTGATCATCAAATGGAGGGAGAGCCTGAATAGGGTGTATGTTGGAGGTATTGTCAAGGCTACGTTATGTCAAGGAGTTGGGTATGTTCATGTTGTGTGTATGCCATATCCAAAAAACTCATTAACTCACAGAGCATGTCCTCCATTCTGTTTTCTTTTCTTGCTGAATTCACCACAAATAGTCAAACTAATAGAACCTACTCATTTGTAAAAAAAATATTGAAACTTCCTAAAAACTTAATCATTCATTTCACAAATATACATGGTCTTAGTTTGAATCCCAGTGATGTCCATTTCCATGAGTCTTCAAAGCTGCTTACCTCCATTTATTTCTGTCTCATCTGTTGCATCTGTCATTCTCCCATCTATCTCTTGGAATTTGACTTTGTTTCTTTGAAACTACTTTCTCTAGTCTGAGTTTTCCTAATAATAATTTTCCTTCATTTTCCTTATATTTAGAAACATTAAACGTTTTGAAGCATCATGGCCTGACTCAAATTATTAACTACTCTTTTTCCACTTTCAGATCATCAGCAAACATTGATAGCTTTGGATATCCTCATCAGTATTATTTATGAAAATTAAAAATAGGAGGGTACCTAACACAGAGATTACTTGTTACAGTTAACTAGGCTTGCCTCGGCAGTTGAAGTGATCCACTCTGAAGACTAGCCTTTTATGGCAACCCCCCCCCCCCCAACAAACCTCTGAAAAAAAATCTCTGACTTCCTCTTAACAAATTCATACTTGGATCTTTCAAGATATTTAACTCCTGGGTTAGTACCATCCTTGTGTATTTTGGGGACATTAGTCCATTTCCAATGATGCTGTCATTAACATTTCCAACTGTGTGATACATTGATATGCAGCTATTTTAATTAAAACTGAATATATACCATCCTCCCTGGAGCCTCTCTCTTTAGCCTCAGCAGCATTTTGTAAAAAAATGCTTTTCTGAGATCATTATATCATTTATTTTACAGCAGTCAGGCTCCTTAACATTTCCAAGCAATTATAGTTCCACTTCAACCTTTAATATCATCAAAAAAGTATCTGTTCAACTCATCTTCTATTTCTTTTCCACTATATTATAGATTTAAAAAAAAAAAAAAAAAAAAAAAACCTATGATGAAAACTTTAATAAAAAAAAAAAAAAAATTCATATACCTGAAGAAGCACAAAATTATTTCTGTAGTAGTTAATAAATAATGAGGCAAACACAGACATAGTGTAGTTAATTATGCACAATTTAATCAGCTGCTGTAGGCAATAGTTTCATATTCATAGGAAACATGATAAGGAATAAAAGCCACTGCAGTACTATTAGCTGGCTGCTTACTTAATGGGTATAATTTCTAGAGTGATAGAAGAGATAATTGTGGAAAGATTATATTAATATGATGCTAAATTATAGAAAATAATCCAAAACTGAGTTCTAAACTTGAGCTTTAAAATATTCAAATATTCATTATTTAATTTTGACAGTTTTTTTTTTTTTTTAAATCCTAGATGAGTTTTTTAGACACCCATTCCTGAAACCAGCCACAAGGATAAGTGAGTAACAAGTTATCTCTCAATATTTCTTTAGCTTATTTTAAGTTGGATGTAGAATGGTAATTTCATTATATATATATATGGGCATATTAAAGCAACTAAATAAACCTATGTCAGTCATAATTGTTAATTATAATTCTTTTTTTTTTCCCTGAATGTGTATTCTTTATTATGTCCCATTGTGTAGAATTAAATCATATGCACGAGTTGCAATCAAACACTACTAAAAATTTCATCTAAATTCTGAACTGAAGTAATATATTATAATTGCTTGCACCTACTGAAAAAAATACTCTCTTTCCATTCAGGTTTAACATTTTTACAATATAAACCAGGAAATTAAAGAAAAAGGCAGGTATATGTATACTTGCATTTATTACACTAAGCCAGGAGCATAACCCCAGGGGCTCATGTCTGTTGAGTATGGGCTTGGCACACCCAGGGTTCTGAGCTGGACATCATCATTCTTCTCTTTCTTGGTGACTCCTCTCTCTCTCTCTCTCTCTCTCTCTCTCTCTCTCTCTCTCTCTCTCTCTCTCTCTCTCTCTCTCTCTCTCTCTCTCTCTCTCTCTCTGTTTTGGCTGGTGCAGCATAAGCTTCAGGCTTCCTTGCACCGTATGGCTAATAATAATAATGAATACATTTGAATTAGAAGGTCAGGTTGTCAAATTCAGCCATTGTGGGGTTACATTGGAGACTTGAAGAGATGCATAATTTGAATATAGTAAGTACAATGTCTGGAAAGACAAGGCATAGATATCCCATATATTATGATTTTGAAAAAAAATATATGAGAGTGCTACTCCTTTATTAGACTAGACAAAGACAGTAGCAAATTTAAAATCGAGAAAGGCGTTCGACAAGGAGACACAATATCTCCGAAGCTGTTTACTGCTGCCCTTGAGGAAGCTTTCAGAAGATTAGACTGGTCGCAGAAAGGAGTCAATGTGAACGGAGAGTACCTAAACCATTTACGATTTGCAGATGACATTGTGGTTATAAGCCACGATCCCAAAGAATTAGAGGAAAATCTTAATCAGTTATGCACAGTTAGTAATAATTTTGGACTAAAGATGAATATGGCTAAAACAAAAGTAATGATGAACAAGTATGCCACAGAAAGGGAAATAATGAATGAAGGAGCAGTAATTGAAAAGGTGGAGTCATATACTTATCTGGGACAAGTTATTAGCTGTAATAATGATAAATGGCTGGAAGTCAAGAGAAGAATAAATTTTGGATGGATAGCATTCAGGAAATATAGTCACATACTGAAGAGCAATATCCCAGTTTGTCTGAAACGTAAAATAATGAACCAATGTATACTCCCCACCATGACTTATGGAAGTGAAACTTGGGCACTCACCAGAAGAATGGAAGAGAAGCTGAGAACTACACAGCGAAGAATGGAACGAATTATATTGGGAATCAGACTGTTAGATAAGAAGAGAAACACATGGATTAGGCAGCAAACTCAAGTAAAGGACATTCTTACCAAAACTAAAGAACTAAAATGGTCTTGGGCAGGACACATAGCTCGAAGACATGATGACAGATGGACTAAGAAAATAACAGAATGGTACCCAAGAGGAGCTAGAAGAAAACCTGGAAGACAAAGGCGGAGATGGATAGATGAAATTCACGAGTTTTTGGGTAGTAAATGGATGGCCAGTGCTCAAAACAGAAGGAACTGGAAAGTTGCTGGAGAGGCCTTCATCCTGCAGTGGATTGAAAATGGCTGATGATGATGATGAGTACAATGTGCACAGAAAAGAAATATAGTATATGTTGTCTTGTGGCACTGGGGTTTCCACAAGCTGCTGTAATAGTAACTCTGCAATAGTTTCTCTGTGGTGTTTACATATACAGCCACTCCCCGGCTTAAGCAATATACTCGACTTATGGAAATTTGACTTTATGTAAGTTTTTGTTGGCCGGTGCAAACTTAAAAAAATCTTGGAAACATATTTTGCATCCTGTAGGAATAAATGGAAATATCGTGAAAATATAATGTGAACCGAATAACACATTTTTTTTTTTTTTTGGTAATTCGTTCCTTGGAAGTTGAAATTTTCGCTATTTATTTATTTCGCTAATTAACTAAGCTATTTATCTTTCTAAAAGGTAATTTTTATAATGGAAATTGCACTACACTTTCATTGTTATCATATGTTCTGTTAATGAGAATCAATTTTGAATGCCTTTGATATTTTTCTAAAACATTTCTGAAGGTCACTACTATAAAACAATTTGCACTTTTTCGGTTTACTGGGCTTTTCTGTTAGCGCAATAAATGGGTAGTAAACATGATCTTATTGCATTTGCGATAATCCCGATAACGGAATTGTGTGGGTTTTTACGTTACGGTATTATGGTGAAATGAGTTCCCCTTCACTGAAATCTTCAATCATATAAAAAATATAAATAAATTTTCAGGATCTTCTCTTCATTCCTATTTACTTATTACATTGTGTGTGTGATGCATTTTGTGGTATGTTTATTCGTCTGACATCTTAGCCTGGTGGTTTGTGTCGCAGTACAAATCCCAAGTTGTCATTCATCTGTGCCAGGCCAGGTAAGTAGGGTGGTTATTCAAGGCAGGGTGGTGGGGAAAATCAGATTTTTATTGAAATAGAGCACAAGTGTATAGGTTTACTGTTGGTAGGTAAAAGGGTAGAATATGGAGGTGGATGGGAGGAAGAGGCACCTACCATATGAAATAGAAGTAGAGGATAGGGTTCCTTGGGAGTCCCCAAGAATACGAGTACAAGAGCAAAATCATAGTGACTGAATGTCCCATGTAAAAAAGAAAAAAATCATTGAAATGGGGCACAAGAGAGATAAGTTAAAGGAAAGAAGTAGTGGTGGATGGGAGGATGAAGTATCCACACAAAATGGAAATAGGGGATACAGGATTCCTATGGATGAAAATCTCTTACAATAGCAGTGACAGAATCAAAGTCATAGAGACATGGTGTCCACTATGGTTGCTGCTTTGAACATTGGCCTACACTGGGCCCAGCCAACATAATATAGTGATAGCATTACAGGTCTTGCAGCCACAAGGGGTTTCTTCCAGGTCTACCATGATGTTTGGTGACACAGCCAGAAAAGTGGTGATTATAGTCTAGTGTTGGTCTGGTCTCTTTGCCATTGGGTCCTTGGAAGCCAGGGTCCCTCCATTGCCCATCTTTTACTACATGGAGTTGAGCTAGGCAGGAGGCTCGCATAAGTCTCTGGCAGAGCAATCCCTGACAATTCCTAGGCTTGTCAGGGATTGCTTTGCCTGGGTGGGGAAAAAAAAAAGATTGGAAACGAGCACAGGGGTAGCAATTTGAGACTAGGAGGAAGGGGTAAAGGGTTGGATGGTATGAGAAGACTTCCACCAAGAACTAGAAGATAAGGCGAAAGAGGAACACCCCTGGTTGCTTAGTCAAAATGAGACCCCCCCCCCACACTGGTTACTGGTTATGCCAGCTGCAACCAGTGTTAGCACCCAACATCATGCTGCCTAAAAGGGGAGAAAAATGATGAAATGGGGCAATTTCAATATGACAGATTGCCTCTCAGTTATAATGGGGGGTTCCTGTCTACCATGAGAACACAACATGCACACCAGTCTGGCACACCTATCATTCCTACAAGGCACATTTTTTTTTTAAAACATATATTCAGGTGCACGATTAATTGTAATACTGACACAGTTGCATTCACTCATCATTTGCCTATCACTCATTCCCTCGCTCAGAAAAAACAACACCTGAATAAAAACATAAAACATCACATACTTTTTTTTTTTTTTTTTTTTTTTTCAAGCTAAGGCTGGATAGCAGCATTCACAAGATTCATTCATGGCTCTCTATCTGGTTGGTAGCATCAAGACGGGTCAGAATCAGCCTGATGGTTTTGAGCCTGAATTATGTGGTGCCCTATACAGTTTAAAACTTCAAGGTGCCTCGGGGAGGGGCATTTGTATGTTGTATAAGGTTCTGCCTTCTTGTTTCAACAAGAAAGCATTTGTAAATATAGTTTGGGTGTACTCTGAGAGGTTTGTAGTATTCCTCTTCAGTTATAAAGGGCTGTTATTGATCTGCGGGGAACCAACCAATTCTTGACAGCAGGCTTTGGTGGGGGGGGGTCATAGTTTGGACACTTGTATAACAATGTTTAGGTGCACCACAAGCATGGTGTGGGTAATCAGGTAAGCCAAAGCTTGTCAACTTGGCCATCATGAATCCTTGATTAACCAATAGGTTTGTTATATACAGTCCAGGGGCAAACCCTGATTTGGGGGGGGGGGAACCATAGGCTATGAAGTGCCTTTTCACCTCTCCCTTTGTGGACTGTTCCAAGTTTGCTTTCCACTGCCATGCAAGCTCATTGGCGTTTTTTCCCATTTTTTTTTTCTTTGGTTCAACTCCCAAGTTTAGAGTGATAGTGTGTAGTGTTCAATGTCGTGTGGCACTCCCCCCCCCCCCAACTCTTTGTTTTATACTTTGTATCACAGTACAAACTCTAAAAGCCAGAGATGGTGTGAGTTTTAGTGTAGTCTGCATAGTGTAGTGTTGGGTTGTGGTGGTCTGTTGTTCTTCTGGCCACTTAGCTGCTGGCTCCCAGGAATGGGGGTCCTCCACTGCCCTCCATCATCACAAGGAGGTGGGCCAGGTCAGAGGGTATGAGAGGTTCTCTGGCTGTGGCAAACCCTGGCTTCACCAAAGCTTACCAGGGAGGGCCCTAAAAAAGAAAGTTTTTCTTAGAAAAGAATGTGGTGGACACTGAGTAAAGGAACACAGATGAAGAATAGAAGGTGGATTCTAGGAGAGCTTTCACTTTTCTACTCGGAAAACAAAAGTTAAAGGGAACTTCCATTTTCCAATCTAATTAGGGAGCCTGTCAGAACAACACGTATTCTACGTATCCTCAACCCACTGGCACACCTGTCATACTTACACATAGGTATACACTTTTTTTTGTGACATAGATTTAGGGCAGACTGATTTACAACACATACATTCTCTCACACATTTGCCATCTTCCATTCATCATCATAAAACTAAACAGGACATAGGTGCCACTTAAGGTTGAATGGCAGCATTCACACCAGACAGAGCTCCAAGAATTGTGCATCTTCGACAACTACTAAGATATCATGTTTTTTTTATTTATTTATTTTTTTTAATACTCGTCACAAGCATTCACTGAGTTACTGCAGAGTTTACACAGATGACCTGCCATTCACACACACATTTAAACAAGGATAAAGAGGTGATTATCCCATTGTACAAGGCAATGGTCAGGCCACACTTTGAGCACCGTGTACAGGTCTGGAGGCCTTATTTGAAGTAGGATATAGAGTTGCTAGAACGAGTACAAAGAAGGGAAACAAGATTGGTGATGGGAACAAAGAGGTGCTCTTACCAAGAAAGGCTTAAATTCTGCAAATTGCAATGCCAGGAGACTAGGAACCTGCGAGATGATCTGATTGAGGTGTGTATGGCCTTGAATGGGTTGAGCAAGCTCAGTGCTGATTGAATTCTTCCTCTTGCTCTGATTATGAACCTGAGGGGGGCATAGATTCAAATTGAGGAAAGTCAGTTGTAGAATAGATGTGTGGAAATTTGCCTTTATTACTTATGATGTTAAGAGTAGGAGACCGGCGGAATTACTTAACAAGTACAACTCAATGCTGAAAAAAAAAACCGTGAGTTAGGGTTGAATTTGAAAGTGTCTGCAATTCTCCCAGACACGATAGGAGACAGTATACCTTGTCAATCGATTCAGCCCTGGAGAGATTGTGCGAGGCTCAAGAGGTAGAATTTTTCTCAGCCTGGTCTGTGCTTGTTAACAGGAGAGACTTCTACAGGGATGGGATACACTTAAATAGAAAGGGTGCAAGAATATTTGCTGATGCTATCGAGGCAGAGTTAGGTGGGTAGGAAAACTGCTAGCTTGGGGGGGGGATACACTGACTAATAGATTAACAGTAGCCGCTGGCAGAGGCAAAAGTGATTCTTTAAAAGTTTATTTTAAATCTATAATGAGATCACAGATCAACTACAAGGAAAAATTACAATAAATTATTAACATTTGTCAGGTTTTACGAAAATGAGCGGGTCTCGACTACTCAAGTTGTCTGTTCAACTGTATTTCATTGTACTGAAATTATTTTTTCAATAAAAATAATGCATCAGTACTTTTTTTATTTATTTACCGTACCAGTTTCATAATGAGTTCCTGCAGTAAAGACATTTTTAACAGATGCTGCTGTGACATTATCAGTGACACTATCAGTCTCAGAGTAGAGCGGCAGCAACTCATTATGTACGTGGTACATAATGTTTTTTTTTTTACCGTTCTGCATGTTTCTTGGTACCTACTATGAACTATTACATGTCTATTATCAAGATAACTGCAGATAGTGTTATACAGATTAATCGGTACATTGGTGTGGCATATCCTCCTTAGAATGCTGGACCACCACAGGATGTTAAAAGCACCAGCAAAATCTATAAAATTGGCTAGCATGCATTTCTGCTATTAAGTGATATATCTTATTTCAATAAGATATATCACTTTTTAGAGATGATAACGAGTCAACGGAACTGCGGAGTGAGCAGTGCCGATTTCAACAGTGCACCAAACTTGAATGAAAAAGTTAAGCTATTTTCAACAAATAAAAACTGAAGAATGGATTTTATTTTTAAATAAGATTTTGAGATTATTCAAGTGTGTTAATGGTAAGTGTCCAGTTAATGTTTTGTAGTATTTTTAACTTGTTTATTATTATTACCATCTATGTCTAGATGTCTTATAATCAAGGCAATTTAATGTAACTTTAATAAGCAGTACCCCATACATCAGAGTCACGAGCCGCCACTGTGTGTTGGATTACATTGATCTGTTGTTCACCTGACCTCTGAGCTTTTGGGCCCTGAGAAACCAAGAATCCAACATTGCTTGTCCAGTTCTGTAAGGAATGACAGTTTGAGCTAGGGATGAAAGGTAAAGAGAAAGTGGCTGGATGTTAGGAAGGCTTTCCACGAGGAAATAGAATGTGGAACAGAAGAGACACTTCTGGAAAGGTAACCCCTTTACAGGGGGAACTGATATGAGCAATTGAAGGTATATAGGGTGATAGTCCACCAGGCAAAGACGGGTGGGGGTGAGGAGGGGAAGGTGTTGGATTTTAGGGGGGGTAAAGTTTATTCTCAAACTGCATTCTCAAGTTGGTGGGGACTCCCGTTTCGGTAAACAAACACACACAAATGTCAAGAGCAACTTCATGAGCTTCACCAGACATTTTCCATCAAATATAGCCAAAGATGACTAACATAAGACAGTATAGCATCAGTAGATTGGCACTGATGGAATCTGGAACCCATATTGGCAATCAATCAGATAAAAGGTTTGAAGATAGTCTAGACTTTGTGAAGTCTAGGAGCAAGTGCAATAGAGCAATAATTGGATGGGAGAGATTTGTCAGCCTTTTTAGGAACTGGCTAGATATGAGTAAATTTCCAAGAAGGAAAAAAATTTAGTGGAATAAGAAAGTGTGAAAAGGAGCTTTTTTAGTGTCAAGATTCAGAATTCTTTTAACATCCTTCTTTTGGAAAATCACTGGAGGCATTGAGTAGAGTGTACTGGTAATGTAGGGGGTTCGTTTACCAACTCCTACAATTCCCAGTACACATTCCATTTAGTTGACCATATTGAAGGATTGTTTGTGAGAAGAATATTGAGTGTGGGATTACAATTTGCTGGTATTCTGGTAGGTAAATTAAAAGCCAAGTGAGATCATTGGAATTCCAAAAGCATTGTAACCTTGGCCAGCTGGGTCTGCGCATATGGAAAACGCAAGGCAAATGGAGTTGTGAATATTAAATTCAAGGAAAA
The DNA here is from genome assembly GCF_048544385.1 of Mastigoproctus giganteus. Taxonomy (NCBI): domain Eukaryota; kingdom Metazoa; phylum Arthropoda; class Arachnida; order Uropygi; family Thelyphonidae; genus Mastigoproctus; species Mastigoproctus giganteus. The sequence goes on along the minus strand of NC_143587.1, from coordinate 156,871,769 downwards.
TTGTCGTACTGTTTTGAGAGGTATATTGTAGAGTGGAGTTAGGATAACAGTAAAGGCAACAGATGTATTGACAGAGTAGGGTGTAGATATTTTAAGCCAGAGAAGATTCCAAATTAGAAAATCTGACAAGAAATATGAGTGGACATATGCACAAATATTGAAATCATGAATCAAAAATTAGGTAAAGTAAGATGATTAATGGTTGAAGCAACCATTAATTGTAATTTTAGCAGAAAAAGTAAAGTGGGAGCCATTGAGATAGGAACTAAGGCTGTATATTTGGGGAATAAATGAAGAAGGATAAATGAGAAACTTTGCTGATGATTTTAAAGGCAAAGGTTAAAAATTGATTAGATCTGTTGCAAACGTGGTCAGAAAAATTGTTTAATGTTAAGTAGTTTTTGCACTTGGGGAACCGGAAACCAAATACTTATATACTACTGGGACTTACAACTACTTATCTCTTATCATATGACAAGTAGGCTCTGTGAGTGAATGTATGCCGATCTGCAAATAAAATACTGAATATATGTGTATTGAAGAAAAGATCTGATTTGACATATGACACAGATTGTGTGTGTGCGCACACCTTGAAACATGGGGCATATTACAATATGGGGCACATTTTCGCTATACCAGACAATAATAAATGCTGTGGGTTATATAAACTGCTGCGAGAGGAGTTAAAAGTGGTCAAGGACCAAAAAATACTGAGAGTTATGGTATTATTTGATATTAAATTTACAGTGAAATGTAAAGAGGTAGCCAGGAAGATCATGTTCTCCTGTATATGATTTCCAGGACCTTTGCAATTATGATGAAGGATGTGATTTTCCTTCTGAGTAAGACAGTGATGAGACTGCATTAGAACATTCTTTGGGTGTTGAGGCAACATCTGGAGAAAGGCATGGAGTTTGCAGAGGAGGCTGTACATCTTTGTGTTATAGAGAAGGCTGTATTTTTTTTCTCTTTGTCAGCTAGATTGTCAAGAAATGCTAATAGATCTTCGTATGAAGATCGGGAAACTAGAACATCACTACTAGAACAACATCAGAACTAGAACTACACTAGAACATCATGCTTGTGCGAGCACATGCACACACATACACGTGCACACACACGTGCACACTCCATTGGTCTTCCCAAGCTCTAAAGTCATGTTTTTTTAGACACACAGGGCCGCTTCAGCGTTTGATGTCATTCACTGTAGCAAAATGACTACTTCGACATCCTATTTTCGGTTCAGTCAGTCAGTGCAAGGTTGGGGAAGGGAGAGGGGAATAGTAGGGAAGCTGCTGCATGATTATGATTTTTTTTTTTTCTTTTTTTTTTTTTGCAGCCATGAATTGCTGAACTGGTATCACAGTGTGACTGGGCACATTGTCGTGGTGTAGGTTCCAGCCATCCTACCATTTTGAGGTTGTCTTTTCCTCATAAGTTGTCCAAACCTCAACTTTGAAACAGCAGCAATGCTTCCTTCCCTAGTTACAAATTTGTGGCACTATGCCCTCATTGTCGAAAAAAAAAATGTGTGACTTTGTTATTGGATTTTGTTGCACAAGATTATGGGGACATTTTTGTGTGCCATTCGGATGATTCCATGTTGTCTTGGGGTGATAGGCAAACACCCAACTATCATTCATAATGACCACTTTTCTTAAGAAGCATGGATCCTTTGCATATAAGTTCCTGAAATTCTTGCAGCATTTCTGTGGTACTTTTCCCAAGTTTAAAGAGCTTTATCTAGTGTGGTGTTCAAATTCAACATTTGGCAATCAGTCAACTGTGACACGAGAGAAGTGGTTGAGCCAGTTCACACTTAGCATGAGTGTGCACCAAGGTCAATATCAACACCTCACGAAACCTCACAACTGAAGTGCAAACTACTTAAATACTAGTGTGTGATTCTGGGAACTTTTTGAATGTACTACATATAAAATCTCAGAGAATAAAAGAAGGATGGATCCCATAAAATTTTCGTGTGTGTTATCCATTACCGGAATAGATTACTGATCATAGGGTCAAGGTGGAGAGTTCAGTAAAGTTCAAAGTGAATTTTTATATAATCACTTTTTTAGTGATCACTTCGTATTGCTTAATCACTTTGTAGTGATTGTCTGGTATGAATGATTATAGAATATATTTTCTTTTCTTTCTTTCTTTCCTCTTCTCCCCCCCCCCCCATCAAATACAGAAAAAGCCCTCTCCCTGCATTCTTTAGCCATGGAGAGTTATTCCTTGTAAAATGTGATACATTTTCTTGTGTGTTACCATATTATTGTTATTGAAATTGTTCTGAACTTCATGATTTTGCTTAAGTTTGCATTTTTTACTATTTTAATAAAGTATAGTTTGAGTCGAAGTACCAACAAAGCCATTTTCCCTTAGCAGTGCACTATACTTTGGCTCATTTGAATCGAGTATATGTGTAGAAGGCATAATTGATGGCTTCACTCTAGACATGAACCTCTATGCCTATATAGTCATAAGGCATTTCTTGAGAACTGCCTTATGGCTGGCACCTCCGTAGCCAGGTGGGCAGGAGCAGTAGTGCGTAGCACACGCTTCTTGATTAGACCAGGGTTCGAGCCCGTGACCACCAAATACAGAGGATGTGGAAAGGTCAGAGAATGACCACAGCATATCCCCAGTGCAATATAGCCTTAGTTGCTAATGCTCCTAAAAAAAAAACCAAACCAAGCCTTATGGCTACTTATCTCTCATCATGACAAGTAGGCTCTGTGAGTGAATGTATGCCGACAAATAAAATACTGAATATATGTGTATTGAAGAAAAGATCTGATTCAACATATGACACAGATTGTGTGTGCATGCCTTTAAACATGGGGCATATTACAATGGCTGGCACCTCCGTATCAGACAGTAATAAATGCTGTGGGTTATATAAACTACTGCGAGAGGAGTATATCCAAATTAATATGGTTTCAGTGCACAACTTTGCACTGACATGATGTGAACAAAGTCAATTTTAAGGAATCAAGGCCAAAGTTTGATAGGTTGATTTGGTAGCAGCTGTTATCATTGATATTCTCATCTTTTGGGGTCACATTTCCTGTTCTCATCCTTGGGGGTTCCCAGCGGATATCAGTATAAATCACAACATTCCATATGTGATTTGAGTAGAACAGCAGCATTTCCTTCATTGTGAATTAGATTTAGGGGGAGAAAAAAAAAAATATATATATATATATACACAGTCGATTCCGGTTAATTGGGGCACATCGGGACAGATCGCTTTGGCCCAATTAAGCGAAATTTTAATGAGTGAAAAGCACATTCTAAACGGAGGCAAAAAGGTATGAATAAAATAAAGGGAATGTGGTATTTAAAGAAAGCATACTGTATTTAAGTTATATTGGTGCAAATAAAATGTACGTATGTACATATGTAAAATGAAGATACAGTACAGAATAATGTCTGTGTCAAGCAAAGGTTACACATTACTTAAGGGTTCTTACTTTGAAAAAAATTATGAAGTGTACCCTGACGTGTTCTCTTTATGGACTGCAATTGAACAAAGTCAGTGCAGGTATCTAATGCTGATAAAGGACTGCCTTCATTGCCTTCCTGCATGAAATAACATCTCAATTCAGTGATACATTTCCTGGCATCCTGGTTAGTCACTCGCTTAGGTATATCATCGTGAAAATTTTCTTGGTCTTTTGGTGTCTCTGAGTGTTTTGCCGGAATTTGTTCAATAATCGTTTTCTCATAATCTTCATTGTGGCATTGAAGGTTATCGTCAATCGTTAAAAATTCTTCACAATTTTGGACCTGTTGCAGTTCCAAAGCCATTTCATTTTCTGTACAGCTTATCGCGTCTGAATCACAATTAGTCATGAAACCACACAGTCGTGAATAAGCAGCAAAACAATTCCAAATTGTTTTGCTGCTTATTCCTCGCCAGCTATCGGCGATAAGTTGTACAGCTTTTAACATTGAAACTTTTGCACTAATCTCTATTGATTTTGAAGATGATGTCAGCAGATTTTCCTCAATTGCTTCAAGGATGTGATTAACCAGCTTTCCATGATAATAGGTCTTCAAATTTTTTATAATTCCCACGTCCATAGGCTGTATCAGGGATGTGGTGTTAAGGGGCAAAAATTCCAGTTCAATATTTTTTAAACCAGCTACATTAGTGTGCGGTGCAGTTGTCCAATGTCAACAGAATTTTTCTGGACTTCCATTGCAGTGCCGCGTCCCAGTTCATTAGCCATTGCATAAAAATATGTGGTCATCCACGCCTTCTTATTGGCATAATACGAAACTGGCAAACTTCCTATTGTAAGCCCCTTGAAACAAGGAGGTTTGGCACTTTTACCTATAGCCAAAAATTTGAGTTTATCATTTCCTGACATGTTTGAGCAGCACAACACTGTTACACGATCCATTGCTTTCTTTGAACCGGACAGTGTTATGTATTGATAGCTGAGGGAACCATCCGGCGTAGCACGATAATACAGACCTGTTTCATCGGCGTTGTAAATGTCATCCCCACTAAATTTTTTAAGCAACTCTGGCAGTTTTTCAGATTTCCATTGCTCAGCACTCGTAGCATCAGCACTGTCCTTCTCGCCCTGTGCTTTTTTGTAACTAGTATCATGTCTATACTTCCACCATGGAGACAACTAACCATCCGTCGCGTTGAAATTTACGTGACCTAGCTTTTTGGCCAACTCTTCTGACTTGGTTTTTAGCATAGGGTCGCTTACACACACTCCTCGTTTAGATACAGTGGAAAACCATTGATTCAAATCATCTTCGATGTCTGGATCTTTGCCTTCCCTCTTTTGCTTATGAGATGTTTTCTTTAAATCCACGCGCAATGTCCACTCTTCTCTAAGTTTTTCTTGTTGCTGTAGCAGTTGTGAAATTGTAGATTTTGGCACCTTTATCTCCGCTAGCTGATGATGACTGATGTTAGGAGGTTGACTTTATCTTGTCAAGAATAGTGATTTTTTTTCTGAAAGCGACAAATCTTTACGTGGCATCTTGACAGGGGTCTTAAATGTACTGAAAAAAAGGGGGGGAACCAAAATCAGTGCACTGTTTGGTACAGTTTTTAATCTATTCTAACCCATAAGATGTATACATATGTACCTAGTGTGATCGTAAACAACTGCAAGCAAAATATCTTCAGAATCCGATTACCACGACACAGAACAAACGTAAAACAACCACTGTGCAGCACGACTTCGCAATAACTGATTCGACTGCTGCCCACATGATCTTTGTTACGAACCATCTAAATTAGTTTATTGTTCAATAAATTATATTTAGATGTTTGTGCGTGCCATCTAAATATAGTTTATTGTTCAATCAAGATCTTCATTGCCCCAATTAAGCAGCGAGTTGGCCCAAATAAGCAGAACAAATTCAGGCTAAATATTTGTTTTGTTTCTGTTCTTCATAATTTGCCCCAAATAAGCGGCTGCCCCAATTAACTGGAATGCACTGTATTAAATTTAATTTTTCATTGTTTTTTAAACTGTTTGGAAGCTCTTTGGTTAATTTAAATTCTATGTCAACATAATTTTGCTTATGTTTCAGGTTCACCTGTTCCTGTGCCTAATAGAACTACTGTTTCTCCAGAACTTGCCTCCCCGGTTTCACCATTTGGTTCTGCCTCTCCACATGGATGGAGCAGGGAAGCAGGAGGAGAAGACATGGCAGTTATTCCTATGGCTGCTTCTCCTTCTTTAGAAATTAGGTCATCTCCTGTAATGAGGAACAGAAATTCATCTCCTTCTCCAGTTGAACAAGTAAACTTCTTGGAAATTTTTTGTGTCTGTGTTTTTATACTTTTGCTTGGCTTATTATAAAAATGGAATGTCCTTATTATATTTATATTATAGTTAACACCGAATTTTAAGATGCTCAGCCAAACTATTGTATTTCTCCCAACAGGAAATAGACTAGTTTGGCTGAGCATCTTATATATTCTTTCTTGGATATTTTAAAATATAGTGAAATATAGAAAATGTTCCACAAGTCTTGCAACTCATTGAGTACTGTTGTTTCAGTAAGTGTGTGTGTGCGTGTGTACAAAATAAAATATAAAATGGAAGAATAAGCAAATAAGAAAAGTAAAGGCAAAAAAGTAAAAAAAGGGAGAGAAAAATAAGGAAAAGGTTCAAAGACTAGCACCATTGATAGTCAGAAAGATCAACAACCATGATGAATATTAGTTTAGTGATAAAAGTAATGGAGAGAAAGGGAAATAAAAGAGGGAATAAATAGAAAAGGAATAAGGAAATGAAATAAGTCAAAGTAAAAAAAAAAAAAAAAAATGGTACAAATACACTATAAAAGAATATTGTTGCATTACTTAACAATTATGTTTCTGGTTCACAGTTATAATTTACATTTGTATACATACACACATATGAATGAACAGGAAAGTAATATTTTTTTACCTTAAAATGAAAATTAATCAGAAATTAATTTTACGATAAAACTATAACCAAGTTAAAAAGGGAAGACATATCTAAGCAACAGAATTCCAATATACTAGTTAGGATACAGAGGAATATAATAACATTACAAGCAATAGAATAATAAGCATATGCAATAATAATAATAATAATAAAAAAAATAAAAAAATCTGAGTCCCTGAAGTTATTAAAACATAAACTTATTATAAAGAACAGAATTCCAACAGATTTATGCAATACTACTTAAGTAACATAATTTATAATGGAAAAATTGCCGATATTTCCATCCTGTGAACACGACGATCAGACGAAAAGTGTTGTCTGCTTAAGGAAGGGAAAAAGCTGTGAATTTCCTTTAATTTGTGTGTTCATCCAAAATTTTTAATCGTGATTTTAATTATTTATTCTGACACAGTCTTCTCAGACTCATGGTCTTGCTGAGGTTTGATGTGTTTCAGGGTTGGATGGGGGCTCTTGGCTTTTGATTCCATTGTATGTCGAATCGGTCATATCTCTATGAGTGAAAGAATTCATTAAATTATTTTATCTGTTTACTTTATTTTATTCATTACATTTGGAGAATCAATGCTCTCCAATTGTAATTTAAATTTTTTTTAAAATAAAATAATTTGTATCTTCAAATACAGATTGTTATCTAAACTCCAAACATCAAGGAAGTTCCATTATGTAAATTTTATAAAATATTTTGTTAATACATTAATCAGCCTTTACAATCTAAAGTGTGCTCTGTAGAATGTAAAGAGAATACCCTCTGTGTGGGAGGGAGGGAAGTTTTGTGAAGTCATTAGTTTAGTTTAATGTGCTTTAATTTAGTGTAGCTTAGGTAGATAGAATATAAGCTGTGTAGAATTAGTTATTATAGATATGTGTATGTATGTATATTTTTTTCGTGTTTTACCACATTTATTCTATTTATTTATTTTTTGTGCTTTACTGCATATTTACCAAATTATATTGTGTTAACTTCTCCCATAAGTATATCCTTCCAGAGGCTACATCTGAAATGTAATTCATTCATTTCTTAGTTTAAGATAATATTTAAGTATTAGATTCTAAGGTTTATTAATCCAGCAACAAAAATATATTTGTATACATGCAACCATTTACTGATCCACATATTTACAATGCTCAGTGCCATTACTAGCACAAATGGGAAATTGCACTTCCAGATTACCCAAACACTAGATTTATATTCTTCATTCTTATACTGTTCACTTTTTTCCAATTAATTTTTTTCCACCCTCTGGTCTATTAGTTTATATGAGGGCATCGGTTTCTGTCATAATTCCTTATCTAATTTTTCCCCCCTGTTAGCTAAACTGCTATGACGTCTGCGACCACAACATGCAATATGGACACAAAATGCAAGTCATCCTTGAAAGTACAGTAATACCCCGAAGTTACGCGATAGGTGGGTCCGACGAAAATCGCGTAAGTCGAATTCGCGTAAGTCGGGGTACAACTTTGCATATAAATACATATAAATTTTGCTTAATTGGGACCAAGGACTAACAAAAACACTAGTTTAGAAGAAAAATATTAATAAAATTGCAGTTATTTATACATATTAATACAAAATATGTATTAAAAAAACAAATGACTTACGTAAAAATTATTTTGATGTCGATGGCTTCATAAAATCTAACAAATTCGTCTGACGACACAGAGACTTCTTTTTTTCACGCAGAATTTCTTCGTAGCAAGCTAATAATTTTTTTATTCCTTGCTTTGTAGCTATAACGCGTTCTTCGTTTGAGTCTGTTTTCTAAAATTTTTAAGCCCTTTTCAATTTTCAACCTGTCAAGTTTGCAATTGTCATGTGCTTTTCGCCGTTGCTTCATTTAGGCCTGTAGCACATGCAATATCACATGGTCTTTCATTTCCCTCAAAGTGTTTCACAATTTCATATTTTTTCTCTATCGACAGAGGCGGACTGGCCATAAGCCTTACCGGGGAAACAACGGTGGGCCGGTGTGATTTTGGCCATAAACCATAGTATGAGGCCACTATAAATTTTCCTGGGTAAGAATTTTTGACTCAGTCCGCCTCTGTTTATCGATAATTGCTTTTCTTTTTTCTCTCTGAATCTGCAGTGTCTTCACCAGTACGCTTCCTTTTCACACCTTTTAAGTATTTTACTAATTTTTAGGGAATAAAGCACAATTACAAAACGAGGAGGCACGCTTGATACGCATAAACAAAGCTGCGCGCATGTAGCAACTGAATAAACAACACCATAAAGGCAGAGATACACTATTAACACCTCACATTTCTAGGGGTTACTACCATAAAACAATAAAAATCCAGTTGTGTTTCTGCTAGTGGAATCTGTTATAAACTGGTAGTAAACTCGATCTAATTGCATACCGATAGCTGGAATTGTGTTGGTTTTTACGTTATTATGGTGAAATGTGTTTCCCCTTCACTGATATAAAAAAACATAAAAGCAGCAAAGTTGAATTTTGTTCATCTTTCGCTCTCATTCTCCGCCGTCGCACCGTATATCGATAACATATGAAAAACGACCTTGAAGATAGCGGGCAGCAGCGTTGCCAAACGAAAAAATCAAGAACCGCGTAACTCCGAGTTCGCGTAAGTCGGGGTAGCGTAAGTCGGGGTATTACTGTACATACCAATCCTTGTAGCCAAGGGAACATCCTCCAATAGAAGTGGAAGTTGGTTTTGCAGAAATTCTTGGTAAATAGGCCCTATAAGACGATTTTGTAATACAGTTACAAATGATTGCCAATGAGTGCCAATCAACTGATTTTTGACAATCAGTTGATTGGCAATGATACTGCACCACATGTTTACAGGCTGACCGGGCTAGCTGGGTGGGTAAAGTGCCTGCCTAGCAACCCAAAGGTTGCGGGTTTGAATCCCGCCTCGGGCTTGGATCAAAGTACTGTAAAAACCTTGGGAGGTGCATTATGGCCACAGAAGCCAATGTGCCAACAACTACCAAAAAAAAAAAAAAAAACATGTTTACAGAGAAGTTATGTTGAAAATTTGTTTCTACAGTGGCATTTGGATTTTCATCTGACCACCTAACCTATGAGAGTTACAGGTGAAAGCAGCTTCATCGCTGAACAGTATTGATGGAATTAATTGGTGATTAGCATTTACACACCGACAGAATTCCAATTGCTGGGTGTCATCTCTTGGTTAAAGGTGTTGCACCCGCTGTATGTGAAATGGATACAAGGGGGAACTGATGTGTTTTGGTTTCTGAGCTGGTTTAATACACCGTTTCAATTAAAATAACATGTAAAGAAACTGTTTTTAAAATTTAGAAATCTTAAAAAAATAAGTTTAATAACAATTGAAATCCACCCATTAGTAAAAAGTTTAATTTTTGGTATATACACCAAACAAAATAAAAAAATAAAAAAATCAGAAATAAATAATAAAATTTGAAGTCCATCAAACCAGGCACTATTATTAGTTATAACTGGTAGCAGCGCCACTTACAAGTTAAACAGTATCACATAACTTTTTTTTTCTCTATTGTGTAGAGTTAAAGCAATTAAAATATCAAAATAAAAGCTTTTCCACGTCCTGAGCTCTATTACAGCTTATAATCTCATTTTGATTATATAATAAATAATTTAGTTAATTATGTCAGAGAGTTTGAAGGTAAGTCCAGTCATTTATATAGTCTTGTGATTATATGTTTAATTTATTGGATTGAGAGATACTGCACAGGGACGTTGTAAGTTACTTTAAAAAAAAAAAAAAAAACATGCTTTTGAAATAAATATAGTTGTGAACAGTGGCGGATCCAGAAAAAAAATGACAGGAAGGGCACCATTTGTGACAGGGGGTGCACCATTTTGTGCCTTGTTTGTGCACAAACGAGGCACAAAATAATGCACAGAACAAAACAAATACGACACTCACACATAGTGTGACTTGACAGACACAGGCACACAGCTAAAGTCTGAATTACTTTGAAGTAAACATTATGCATGACCAAACTGTGATGCCTCAAACTAGAATGCTGATCACATCAGCATCAGTGTTGCTAACTGTAGTCAGTTGATGAAACTAGCTGAGCCATAATGCAAAAATCGATAAAATCCTATGTTAACAATGGAAAAAAAAAAAAAATTTTTTTTTTTTTTTTTTTTTTTGTTGCCAAAGGGAATTTAAATGATTGGTGAATATTCTCCGAAAAATGACGGGGAGCACATGCCCCTATCCTGAATCTGCCACTGGTTGTGAATGTAACAAATTTCATTTCAACTAAAAATTTTGTATGCTTTGCTGTCTTTCATTTCTATCATAGGGATTATTCTGCTGCTCCCATTGAGGACTGATTCAAAGTATTCAGCCTTAAGGCATGGGCTTGTGTTCAGCTTTGAGCCACCTACTGTTATTCATGCTTCTGCCTAAATTGTCAAAATGTTGTTAAATTGTGTTGCTATCCATTTAAAAATATGAGATGCCACCAGTCAACTGTTTTGAAACTTATCAGCATTCAGAAATCTCTATTATTGAACATATGCTTAACTGTGAATAATGGAGTATATTTGAATGTGAATATTGTGTGTAAATGGAAGTAAAAATTCCATTTAACTATACAAAAATGTGTTTTGAATGAACTGGGCTGCATTAGCTCTATTCAATACAATGGTGCTAGAATTATTGCAGTGGAGGTATTTTTTTAAATTTTATGAATTTAATGAAAAACTGTCATGTTTTTTTATAGTCATTTTGTTGATTTGAATGAAGAAAGAGCACAAATATATACATAAAAAAACAGCTGATGGTCATATGGAGTGATTTATAGCATTACCATATATACAAGTGTCTTGGTAATTTTACATTATAAAAAAGTTAACATTGTCATTATTTTTGTTATAGGACTTCGTCATGATACCTCCCAGTCTTCCAGATGATCTTCAGTGTGAGTATGCTCTGTAATTGTATTGTTCCAAATTTCTTACTTTTTAATTTTTAATTAAATTTTGCTTCTTCTAATGAATTTTTTTTTTTTTTTTTTTTTTAATGAAAATCCCAAACACGAGAGGTATTAGAACCCATAGTAATTAGTACCATGCATGCGTTGAAGGTAGAGAAGATGAAAGAAGGTATTTGTTGACATTAAATTTGGACTTCTGTAGATCGAAATTTTCAGGAAATACATACAAAGGAAGGTTGTTCCATAGAATGGAAGAAAAGTTAGTTCTGTGAGTTCGAAGTTTGACAGTAATAGGATGTTGACTGGTTGTGGCACGTGTTCGGACTGCTTTGGAAGAGAGAGCAGGAATTATAGAGGCCAATTCAGAAGCGCAGTGCTCATGGAAGTATCTATAGAAAAGGCATGCAGCAGAAACAGAATGTCTATGAGACAGAATGCAGAGACTCTATTAGAGATGCATCATTAATTAACCTATCTGCCCTGTTTTGAATGGAATCTAGAAGTGTGAGAAAGTTTTGGGACCACTGCCCCAGATGTGAGAACAATATTCCATGTTATGGCTGATTTGTTATTTCTACAGAGTGAACAGCTGTTTGGAAGAAAAGTAATGCAGAGAGCAAAAGAGAAAATCCAGTGTTTTAGAAGCAGTGGAAGCAATATTTGTAATGTGCTTATGCTAAAGAGATTAGAAGTAAGGGTAATCCCCAATAGAGATATATGACCTTGCCTAGAAATCGGAGTGTCATCGAAGATGAGTGTATGAGCAGAAGAATCGTTTTGGCAAGGTATAAGAGGACTAAGTTTTAGAAGGATTGAAATAAACTAAGTTGTCTTTGCCCCCACTGGAGAATTACCTGGAGATTGGGATTTAAGCAATTGGTAGCAGATATTCGAGTTGGCGTTTGTGCAGGGCAAGGTTTCTCAAACTGGAAGGATGAAATGTGCTATCATCAGCAAAACTATTGGTAGGATTTCCAGTCAATGGAAGAATGTCATTAATATGCAAGAGAAAAAGAGTGGGGGGGGAACTAAACCTTGGGGGACACCGGCAGAAGTTAGAAGACAGAGAGCCATCTGCCATCACCCTCAGTGAGCAGTCAGAAAGAAAACTGGATAACCAATTGCAAAAAACAGTTGGCAAACCATAAGTTGGAAGCTTAGGAAACACAATCAAAATCCTTTGAACTGTCAAGAGCAACTGCTTGAGTTTCAAGAAAAATTTTGCCATTGAATTTGTTCACAGATGGGTAGCATAAACTAGAATGTCACCAGTGGATCAACATTGAGGGAATCCATACTGATGATCTTTGATGAGCAGATTGAAGTTTTCTAGATAGTTTAAGAGTTGGTGTGTAATTGATTTCTCCATTACTTTAGAAAGAGCAGAAGTTATTGCAATGGGATGATAATTGGATGCATGTGATTTGTCACCCTTTTTTAGGCACGGGCTAGATATGAGCAAATTTCCAAGCAGAAGGGAAAAAAACACCTTTGGAATAAGAAAGTGAAAAAAAAGATGATAAAGAACAGGAGCAGAGGTTTTGAAAACAAGTGGAGAAATACCATTGAGACTTGAAGCTTTCTTTGCATCAAAATTGATCAACCTTCTTCATCCTTTGAAGGAAGAACACAGGAGGAATTGAATGGTGTCTACTGGGAAAGGTGGGAAGTGGTTTATCAAGATCATCAATACACTAGTTGGAATCAAAATAGGATACTAGCAAGTCAACTTTATTCTTGGCTAAAGTGGCAATAGAACTATCTGCTTTTGTCAAATGTGGAGCACACAGATGGGCAAAATTGTGGCCAATGGCTTTGTCAAGAAACTGTTGGCTACCGTTTGGACAAGAAGTAAAGCAGGTTTTCTACTCTTAGCCCGTGTGAAATCTAGTTTGGACTGATTAAGAACTGCTTTTCAATTATTGTGAGCTTTGGTATAGGCAGAAAATGATCCTGGATATTTGGAAACAATACAGTTAAGGTATGCAACATTCTTCTCATGAACAGCCTTACCACATTTATTGGAAAAACCAAGGTTTAGATAAAGGGCAGTATTTTAAGTGGAAGTGTGGAATTAAGCTTCCATCCCTACAAGAATAATTTCACTGACACTATCTGAGCAAACTTTGACAACAGATGATTTGAAACAGTAATTTGACCAGAGAAAAGAAGAAAAGAAATCTAGCAGATCATTCCATTTTGCATTCGTGTAATGCCAAAAAACTCAGGGTTCAGAATGGCCACAAGAGAAAGGCTCCATTCGAGAAGAGACCATCACTAAGTTGTGATATGAGGTGCTTAGAAGAGTTATTTGTGAGAAAAAGGTTGTGTTGGCCGAAAGATAAAGATCAAATGCATTGACTGTGTGGATAGGATTGTCTGGTATTCTGTTAGGTAATTGAACAATATGTGCAAGTTCATTAGTAATTGCAAAAGCCTCAGCATGTCGACCAGCTTGGTCCATATAACTAGAACACAGAAGCCAGCTGGAGTTAGCATTAGTAGAGGCATATGATGCAAGAAAGCAAGCTTATACAGCATCAGCAAAAAAAAACTCCTCTTCCCACTTCACCCATCCCTTTGCTCCAAAAATTCGTCTGTTTCTTCCTTGAATTTATTTAAGCTATCAATTTCCAAGTGAATGATTTGTAGAATTTCTTAAGATACCGATTTAGATTGACTCAAGTTGATAGCGTAGCTTATTTTTACGGTACTCACCTTTCGTATAATCTGCAGTTGATACTTAAGATAGGATGGATACTAATTTGAATTTAAATTGGGATTATATAGGTAAATATAGGTATATAGGTAAATTTAATTTTGAAAGTTAAAATATGCCCAGGGAAATAGAAGTGCACATCTTTGTCCTTGGTTGTCATATTATTTAAGGTTGAAAATGATTGAACTATATCTGTAAACCGAGGAGGCCAATAGCCGTAACGAATTGGCTTTCGTTGTTAACGTCTTCAGTTGGCGATAATGAGAAGAAAGTGAAACGCGCGATTTAAAGGACTCTATGTTCCCGTGATGCTCTTTGATACATGTGGAAATCTCAGGTGTGTGAGATTCCAAACCGGAGAGAGGTTATAGGTTAATTTGGCATTTATTACATTAAAATTAGAATGATGGCGAAACCATTCTATGATGAGGGCTTTGTACTGAAAAATTTTAAAACTAGATTTCAATTTAATAATGGGGATGGCTGAATCAACTAAAGGAGTATGATTGTGGGATTGTACATGTAGTGTGAGTTCTGTGTTTGATTGTCCTGTTCTAAAGCTATTGTTAATGATAATATGCTTGTATTTAGAGGTGGTGCTACCAGTGTAGCATACATTGCAGTTTTGTTGGCATTTAATTAAATAAGCTATATTATTCATGTCACAGATTTGATATTTATGTGTATCTTTATATGAATTAAACATTGATCCTAGTTTATTATATGCTGAAAATGTGAGAGTGATGTCAGTACCGGCAAATACTCAACGGAATTGTCCGGCAAGATTACTGTGGTAAGGAAGAACAATACGTATGTTACTGCATGTAATGTGTTTGGATGGTTTTTTGGTATTATTTTGGGTGGTGGAAATAGTTTATTGAATTAACTGAAAACAGTATTTCCTAGATATGAATTTTTCTGTAAGGTATTGAAGTTCGTTGGATAGATCATCTTGTGTGGAACTGTATTTGATGGCGTTATAAATTTGGTTATAGAGGACAGCTTTTTTTGTACTAAGTGGATGGTGTGACTCAAAATATAAGTATTTTCCAGTGTGGGTGTTTTTCCTGAAAATTCTAGTTCAGAGTTTGGTGTCCATTTTGTATATAGTAAGGTTAAGGAAATTAATTTGTCCGTTTTCTTTTATTTCAAGAGTATATTTTAATTTTTGAGTATTGAATTAAATTTAATGAAAAGGTTATCAATTATGGTTTTGTTCCCCATTATAAGGATGTCATCTGCATATAATTTGATCTCTGAAGGGAAAGGTTGTAATATTTGATTCTCTGTGGAGGCTAGGTAAATTTCGGATAGGGGGGCTGAAATTCCCAATACCATGGGTAAACCGAATATCTGGTGCTATATCTGATTGTGGAACTGGAAATATCTGGCATCTAATAGAAGTGATGTGAGTTCTAGTATACTATTGATTGAGAGAGGGGTGCGATTGGTTAAGGTCCTGTCTTCCATTAGGAAATTTCGTAAGGCTTGTAGAGTGGATGGCAAGCGTACATTGTACATTGGTATATAAAGAGACTATATCGAAAGATGCTAAAATATCTTTGTTGAAGATTGTAATAGGACTTATTTTTTCAAATACTTGGATGGTGTTATTAACTTTATACAGTCGATTCCAGTTATTTGGGACTAGTGCATTTTGGCCCGATTAAGCGGCTGCCCCAATTATCCGAAGTTTCACGTAAATAGTTAAAAATACAATGCTCCCCCCCTTTACAATTGGTTCACTGTACAATCAAATCACGTTACGATGGAGTCACCATTGTAAAGTACCGTTCACTATACAATGTGTAATAAGCACCGGTCATTGTGATCACGTTTGTGAATTGAATTTTAATTCAATTAAAGAGCAATTCTAATTAGCGAAAATAGGAGGAATATTATCCACAGGCTATAAAAGTAAAGATATATTAAGAACAAATTTACCCTTTATTACCTTACCAATTAAAAAATTAAATGATATGTGAAATTTGGAAGAATATACGTGATAATCGGAAGAATTAATACATACTGTAATAATGTGTACATACTAACTAAACAAGTTGACATTTCTGTTCACTGTCATTTGTGGGTGGGGGTTAAAATTTAAAACAGTAAAAAGATAAGCAATCAATAACAAAGAACACGGCACGCACAAATTGCTAGTAACACGATACGCGCAAGTGAGAACGGAGTAACAAATTACGAAGCTTTAAAAATAGGAATGAAGAAAAGATTCTGAAAATTCTTTTTTTTATATGATTGAAGATTCCATAGAAGTGTAAACACATTTTACCATAATCACCAACAGAATTCCGGCTGTCGGTATTATCGCAAATTCAATAAGATCGAGTTTACTATCAGTTTATGATAGATTTCACTAACACAAAAGCCCAGTAAACAGGTGACTGCTAATTGTTTTATGGTTGTGACCTCCAGAAATCCGACCGAACTACGTGGTACGATCGGAGACAATCGTAGGGTAAACTTCGGTGCTGCGGTCTCTTGCCCCGATTAAATGGCATTTTGTCCCAATTAAGCGAAGTGAACCCTGGCTATTTTCTCGATTCGGTTCTGTTTTTTTAAGATTTGCCCCAAATAAACGGCTGCCCCGATTAACCGGTGGCCAAAATAACCGGAATCCACTGTATTTTGAAAATCTTGTAAGGGGGGGGGAAATGATCTTTACTAGAAAGGAGGATAAGTTGGCGAAAGCTGATTTTTTTTAATGAGATTATTGGTCTTAATGGATGGTTGGGTTTGTGTAGTTTGGTGATACCAAACATGTGCGGAAGGATATTATTTTTTATACCGATTTGTTGCAAAGTATCTAAGTTAATTTCATTATTTGCCCTTAATTTCCTTAGAATGGTATCAAGTTTATTTTTGTGTCTGGAAATATACGTATTATCGGGTTTGTATGTATCTTGGTCAGAGAGGATTTGTTTCATTTTCTGTATAATAATGTTGGGATTATGTCGTATTTTCTGTATGTCTGTTAACTGTTGTTAGAAAACCGATAAAGGCAAAACCATAATGATCTGAAATAAAAGTACATATATTGATAAAATGAAACAAATCCCCTCTATCATTACAATAGCTTTAGAACAGGACAATCAAACACAGAACTCACACTATATGTACAATTGCACAATCACACCCCCCTTTAGTTGACTCAGCCACCCCTTATTAAATTAAAATCTAGTTTTAAAATTTTTCAGTACGAAGCCCTCATCATAGAATGGTTTCGCCATCATTCTAATTTTAACGTAATAAATGCCAAATTTCCCTATAACCTCTCTCTGGTTTAGAATCTCACGCACCTGAGATTCCCACTTGTATCAAAGAGCATCACGGGAACATAGAGTCCTTTAAATCGAGCGTTTCACTTTCTTCGATACGAGAGCCAATTAATTTAAAAATTCCTGGATAACAACAACCCGACTCTGTTAAATTCTGGCTCTCCAATTCAATTACCTACAGATGCTACATGAATCATAGACTTATCCATCAGTTCAGCATCTTTTTCCAAGCATGGAATGGTCAGTGCTGAATGATCCATTCCACAGTGATCGTTTTCATATCATCAGTTCAATTCAAACACAGGTCGTGTCATGTCCTAAAGGCCGTACGTCTTGGAATTTTCATAAAGCAGACTGGAAAAACCATTTCAGTTGTGTCCTACTTGACAAACTATATGTACAGAAAAGCATATCGATGATGTAACTAATCATATTACCAGCCATATATTATCTGCAGCATAAATTTCCATTCCAAAATCTGACCCGCTTCATTTCACCAAAATCTGTGGCAGAATGAAGAATGCTCCAAAGTGAAGCGAAATAAAAAACCGTGCTTGGAACCTGTTCCAAAAATTTCCAACTACCACCAACCTGACTGCTTACAAAAAACTCAAGAGCCAAAGCAAGACAGCAAAACGTGACTCCTGAATTAACTTCGTCTCAACTATCAACAAAAATACTGACACTTGAATTATCTCGAAAAAATACAAGCCTTCGATGAGAAATTTCTACCGCTGCAATCTCCAATAATACATTGGAATGGGCATGACCTATCCTCCCCAACTGATATTGCAAATGCTGTAGCAGAATTCTTTTATAACATTTCTGCCTCCTCCTCCTCTTATGTGACCTCCTTTCTGAGTCCTTTGAAATTAAAAATTGATGAAGAATGCCATAAATTGAATTTTTCAACTAGACACTTACTTCTGTATAACCAGCCCTTTACTTTATCTGAATTCGGAGACTCCTTAAGCAAATCCTCAAATAGTGCAGCAGGACCAGACAGCATTCACTAAAACATGCTAAAACATCTATGAGAAGCCGATCTCTACATACTATTACCCTTTTCATAATCGGATCTTCTCAGAAAATACATATCCTCTTTCATGGCATCATTCCTGTATTTGTGCTATCCCAAAACCAAGCAAAGATCCTTCTCTAGTTCAGAATTACAGACCAATATCACTGACAAGCTGTTTGGGCAAGATCTTCGAAAGGATGGTGCATAAGCGATTCACCTGGATTCTAGACTCCCAAAACCTGCTTTCTGATTGCCAATATGGCTTCTGTAAAAACAGCTCTACCCTAGATTTACTTGTCAAAATTGAATCAATCATTCGTAATGCCTTCGTCATGAGGCAACATCGAGTGGTGGTGAATCTAGATATTCAGAAAGCATTTGATACCACTTGGCATCGTGGTATTATTAAAGCAGCAGTAAAAGGCAAAGGAATGGGTTTTAATTTCAGAAAAGGAAATTACGATGCCTTAAGATACTACATCGCCTCTATTAACTGGGTAGATATCGCACAGAGAATGAATACATTTGAACTGTGGTATGCTTTTAAAACATTAATCACAGATGCCTTGAATGCGTATTTACCATTAAAAAAATACTCCACGAGGAGGGTTCCAAGTTGGATGAATAGTGAAGTTGCCACATTACTTGAGCAGAAAAAGGTGGCATGGAAAGGTTACAGAGCAATAAAAAGTACTGAAGCCTATAACAGCTACAAGATGATCTGTAATAGAGCCACAGAAAAGGTTCGACAGGCAAAGGCAGTTTATGAGAAATCGCTAGCAAACAGAGCAAAGAGGGGGGGGTGATAAAGAATTCTTCACATATATAAATGCCAAGAAGAGCAGGACAAACCAGATCGGACCTTTACATAAGGGAAAGGGGATAGTAATAAATACACCAGCTGCCATTGCAGATGAACTCAACAGTTATTTTGCATCGATATTTACAAATGAAAAGCCTTTTGTGGCAATGGGAAATTGTGGGAGCGAAGTTAAAAAATATGTAATTAATGATATTGAAATTTCGCAAGATTATTTAATGAAAAAACTTTCGAGCCTACAGACCAGTAAGGCTCCTGGAGTTGATGGAATATACCCCCTATAATCTTAAGGGAGGCGGCAAGTGAGTGCATTGAACCATTGAGGCTAATTATGCGAGCATCACTAGACTCTGGGGGAGATTCCTTTGGATTGGAAAAGTGCCAATGTATCTCCCATACATAAGGGTGGCTCTAAGAGTGAAGTGGGAAATTATCGACCTGTCTGACTTCAGTGGTAGGGAAAATCATGGAGGCAATGATTAAGGGTGGAATTCAGGATCATTTGGATTGAATTGAAATTCTCAAGGATACTCAGCATGGTTTTGTAAAGGGAAAATCGTGTTTAACAAATCTGGTTCACTATTTCGAAAGGGTCACTCACGAGCTGGATTTAGGGCATAATTTCGACATTGTTTATTTAGATTTCAGCAAAGCTTTTGACTCAGTCCCACATGAGCGGTTGCTTTATAAGCTGGAACAGGTTGGAATCACTGGGAAAATCCTTAGAAGGATGGCTTCAGGGCAGGAGGCAGAGGGTTGTGATAAATGGCTATTCCTCAGATTGGGTTGATGTAAGAAGTGGAGTTCCCCAAGGATACGTATTAGGACCACTGTTGTTTTTAATTTTCATAAACGACATCGTGAAGGGATAGAGAGGATGTCTAAATTTGCAGATGATGTTAAAATTGGTAGAGTAGTTAATGATCACTGTCAAGCTGGCTTGTTCAGAGAGACCTAGATAGACTTCAAGGATGGTCAGAAAAATGGCAGCTATGCTTTAATCCAACAGAGTGTAAGTGATTTGGGATTACTGGGAAACAGTAATCCCAAAATAACTTATTCACTTGGTGGAGTTCAACTAAACCCAGTACTGGAGGAAAGGGACTTGGGTGTTACAATACGGTCAGACATGAAATTCTCTGAGCATTGTAAACAGGTTGCAAGGAAGGCCCATGGTGTCCTATCGATGATCTATCGATCTTTTGCAAGTAGAGATAGGGACATGATAATCCCATTATATAAGGCTTTTGTTAGACCACACTTGGAATACTGTGTTCAAGTATGGAGACTGCACCTAAAGAAAGACATCGAGCTTCTTGAAAGGGTGCAAAGACGGGTAACTTGCCTGGTGAGAGCGGCAAAAGGGCGTCCTTATGAAGAAAGACTTCGAATATGTGGGTTGCAGAGTTTGGAAACTAGACACCTTAGAGGAGATTTGATTGAGGTGTTTAAGGCTCTGAGAGGCATCAGTAAAATGAATGAGGACAAAATTTTCAAGATTATAAATGATGCTAGAACTAGGGGACATAAATTCAAGTTACGGGGGGGAGATGCTTAGATTGGACTGCAGGAAGTTTTATTTTAGCCAGCGAGTTATAAATTACTGGAATAAGTTGCCTACATGGGTGGTAGAAGCTGACAGTTTGGGGAAATTCAAAGGTCATCTGGATAGTACCTTCGGGTCAGGGAAGCGCATAGGATGATAGGTTTAATTTCCTTTTCTTTTATTAATTATTATTATTTATTTATTTATATACAGTAAACCCCCGCTATTCGCGGGGATTGCGTTCCTGAAAATGCCGCGAATACTGAGTTATGGCTCCCATAGTAATAAAGGGGTTCCTTTCCAAAGTATGAAATATATAAGAAAAACTAGTCTAAAATTTTGTCTATGTATGTATTATATGTGACTTCATAATATGACTAAGTACATAGACAGTAAATAGTGAAATGCAAGCATATGGCATCGAAATTAAAATAAGAAACAATTTAATATTAAATGTAATATTTATTAGACATTTCAAACAAATCTTTCAAACCAGTGCCTTTGCTGGCTAAAAAAACTTATACCGCCAGTTCTATCACCAGTTCCGCTAAAGTGTTGATAAAGGAGTTTTGCCTTTTCATGAATGATGAGTGAATTTAATGGAATTTTATTTTGAATTCGGTCTTCTATCCACAGATTTAAAGCTTTTCCATTTTTTCTAATTTAACATCATTAGTTACAGAGCAAATTTTTGAAGCAATTAGCGCGTTTTCACGGACACTACGGTGGATTTTTTCTTCCGATTATTTGATTGATCATACTGTTGACATTATTGCTTTTATAATGTTTTGCCACTGAGGACACACTTTCACCATTAGAAATTTTGTCTAATAACTCAATTTTATTCACTAATGTCATCACCTTCTTTGATCTTTTCACATTTCCCTTGTTATTCGTAGCCATATTTTTGTACGGGTTAGAAAGAACTTGTCCACAATAAAGTCACTTTCTTCTGTTAATATGCTCGAAAAAGTCTGTTTTACACTCCAACGCTAGATTTATCACTTTTGTACGCATATCAATTTATAAATTGACAAATTTATTCTATTTATAAGTATAAATTAAAAGCAAACGACGAAACCTTCCATGACAAGCGCATAACACATACTGAACAAGGATTAGCGAGAAACATCCACGCTCGCGTTTTGACCAGGAAAGATAATTTTAGCCACGCCCATGTTTTTTTATGGCGGAAAATGTTCACGGCACTTTAAAATTCACATTTTTTTAGGTTTCATTTTATATTAAATCAGCGACCGCGAATAGGGGGAATTTACTGTATTTATTATTTTTTTTTATTATCATTGTTTTTTTTTGGCTGGTGCAGCATAAGCCATAGGCTTTCTTGCACCATGCGGCCATTACTAATACTAAATAATAAAATACTAAATACTGAAGATATGCATCAGTTGGGGCTGAGAGGCTACCTTCTTCAAATCATTCAGAACTTTTTAAGATTATCCACCTTTCAGGTCCAATATCAAAACATGCTGTCAGCATCTGACATTCAAGAAGAGGGTGTCTCGCAGGATTCCATATTGAGTGCTACCCTGTTTGTGATTCGGGTCAACAACATATTGGAAGATCCTCCAAAAATCATTCAAATATACATGTATGCGGATGACATTACCATATCCTGCCAGTCACAAAGTATGAATACTGTTAAAAAACAGTTACAAATTGCTCTTTCCAGAATAGAATCCTGGACCTTACGTAATGGATATCATCTTGTTGAGCAGAAATCCATCACTGCTCTTTTAAAGAGAGGGTGCTGACTCTCTTTAAAAATTACAGCTGTAAATTACAGGCTCCGAAAAAGCGATGTGTTTGCTTTTTATTTACCTAATTGTTATTTTATGTTGTACTTTATACGTAGTCTTATAGTTACGCTGGTTATTTTTATTTTTAATTTAGATAGTTTTTGTAGATTACTATTTAATATACGTAAAACCGTTATTTCGTTCGAATCTTGCAGCCATTGTTTTTGTATAGAGTGGTAGAGAACTCAAATTTTTAATTGTGTTAACTAGGTAGCTCTAACATATAATTATATATTACGTAATACGCATCACTGTTTCTATTAAATAGCGTAGTATTGACATTTAATTAATTAAATTTATTGACCTTATTAATTTAAAATATCATGCCCCAGACTAGGGCACAAAGTGGTAGGAGTGCTGTGACTCGGGGGAGAACTGGGGGGGGGACGATTCTCCAACGCATCACAGCCTAAAAAAATGTGCAACTTGTGAAATGTTTGCCGAACTCTCTGGAACAGAACATGATATTGCCATGGGGGATGACTTTGTGTGTGCGTGCGATGTAAGGAAATCAGGCGACAACACAACGTTGTTGTGGGCCTATATGAGAGCTTGAAGGACAGGGTGGATGCCCTCAAAGGATCTAAATTGAGGGGCCCATCAGGCTCTCAGCTGCCCACATCAAAACCAGAGCTTGCACTTGCTGATCGTGCGAAACAGCGGCAATCCCCAAGGCAGAATGCGCTGGTCCCACAGGAACTAGTAGTTGTTGGTGACTCTATTGTCAGGGAAACGGGAAACATGCTTTGTAAAAAGGATGGGTGGAACAGGACCAGGGTATGTCTGCCAGGGGCAAAGGTTGAAGACGTTGTAAAGCAGATATCATCTTTTAAGGGCACAAAAGGTGATATAGTTGTACATGTTGGCACTAATGATATTATGAGTAGGAGACCGGCAGAATTACTTAACAAGTGCAGGTCACTGTTGAACAAAAGCCATGAATTAGGGCTGAATTTGAAAGTGTCTGCAATTCTGCCCAGACACGATAGGAGGGAGTATATGATGAGAGCCTTGTCAATCAATTCGGCCCTGGAAAGATTGTGTAAGGTTCAAGGGGTAGAATTTTTTTCAGCCTGGTCTCTACTTGTTAACAGGAGAGACTGCTTCTACAGGGATGTGATACGCTTAAATAGAAAGGGTGCAAGAATATTTGCTGATGCTATCGAGGCAGTGTTAGGTGGGTCGGAAAACTGCTAGCTTGGGGAGGGATACAAGGACTAATAGTTTAACAGTAGCCGCAGGCAGAGGTGAATGTGATTCTTCCACAACTTCTATTAGAATGAGTAGCAACCTGGGGTGAGGGGTGTTGGGGGTTTCAGGGGCGAATGGCAGTCATCGTGAAATAGGTGGGTATATGGGATGTGTTAGAGTAATTAGGAAAGGAATAGGTGCATGTATGCTTGCATGTATACCATTGCTAGAAGTATAGTAAATAAATTTGATGAATTTGAAGTGTTGGTCAAGACATCAAAGGCGGATGTTGTTGGGATATCAGAGATGTGGTGTCACCCAGATATAAGGAATGCAGAACTGGAATTTGGGAAGTACAATGTGTACAGAAAGGATAGGCAGTGAGGAAATGTTTTGCTGTTAATTAAGAAAAACATAAAATCAAAAGAAGTGTGCCCAGTTGATATAGATGAACAGTGCACTGTTGAGTTAGTTTGGTGTAACATAAGCACTGCGAAAGCAAAAATAAGAGTAAGAGTGTGTTATAGGCCTAATGACTCGAATGAGTACAGTGAACAATTGTACAAAGAAATAGAGTGGGCTAGTAAATCAAAATGTCTTATAATGGGGGATTTTAACTTCACAGATATTGAATGAAACTTGTAGATTGGTCACTCACACACTAGTGAGACTTTTGTGGATTTATTGGATGATTGTTTTCTGCAGCAGCATGTTCGACAGGCAACCAGAAAGAGTAATACGCTTGATCTGGTTATCAGCAGTTATCATTCATGTATTAAGAATTTGCAGATAAAGGAACCACTAGGTGGCAGTGATCACAGTGTACTGATGTGGGAATTTTCTTAAAGATTTAATTACCATCAGGGGTAAAGGAAAGGGTTTTTGCTTCTGTAAAGGTGAGTACAGTGGTCTCAGACAGTTTTTAAATTCTGTACAGTGGGATAAAGTGACAATGTTACCAGTAAATTCTAAGTGGGAAGCATTCATGGAATTAATCGTGGATGCCACTAAAAGTTTCATACCTATTTAGAAATATTGTTCAAGGTTTAGGCCTGAATGGTTATCAAATGAACTAATGAGACTCGTAACAGAGAAGAAAAATGCATGGGATGCCTACCAAGTTACAAAAGAGGTTAGGCAGGCGAAGGCAGATTACGAGAAATCTTTGGCAAGGGATGCAAAGAAAAACATCAAAGAGTTCGTAAAGAACTTATGTAAACTCTAGAAGGAATGGGATGAATCAGATTGGTCCACTTGATATCGATGGGTCAACTGTTGATGATCCTGCTCAGGTAGATAACAAACTAAATGAATATTTTGCATCGACATTCACACATGAGGAGTTATTCAACGAGGGGAATGCCAGAGGTGTATTCAACTCTGGCAGTAAGCTAGAAAATCTTGTAATAACTGAGAGTAAAGTGGAGGAGAAATTGTTGAAGATAAACACAAGAAAGGCACCTGGGGTGGATGGGATCTATCCAGTTATATTAAAGGAGGCAGCAAAGGAAGTAAGCAAACCCTTAGCCATAATTATGAGAGCTTCCTTGGACTCAGGGGAAGTACCCATGGACTGTAGATGTGCAAATGTGACCCCAATTCACAAAGGAGGGTCAAAGGGCGACACAAGTAATTATAGAACTGTTAGTTTAACTTCTGTTCTCGGAAAATTAATGGAGGCACTGGTTAAAGAAGCACTGCAGGATCATCTAGACAAGACTTCAGTTATAGCTTGGACACAGCATGGTTTTGTTAAGGGGAAGTCTTGCCTGACCAATTTGATTGGATACTATGATGCAGTCACAAAAGAACTGGATGCAGGGAATAACTTTGATATTATATACTTGGATCTTAGAAAGGCTTTTGATACTGTTGCACATGGAAGACTGCTGCACAAATTGGAACAGTGTCGCACTGGAGGCAAATTGCTGCTATGGATAAAGGGGTGGTTGAGGGGGAGAAAACAGAGAGTGGTAATCAATGGGTGCTGCTCTTTGTGGACTAATGTTATTAGTGGAGTCCCTCAGGGTTCAGTGTTGGGTCCATTATTGTTTTCTGTATTTATAAATGATATTGATGATGGTATATCAAGCTTAATGTCCAAGTTAGCAGACGATACGAAGGTTGGCAGGGTTGTGAAGGACACTGCTGACACTATGCTACTCTAACAGGATCTGGAAAGGTTGAGCAGATGGGCTGAGAGGTGGCAAATGAAGTTTAACATTGACAAATGTAAAGTACTACATATGGGAAACAGTAACCCCAGAGCAACATATCAACTCTGTGGTACTACACCGACAGTGGTGGAGAATGAAAAGGACCTGGGGGTAATTGTGCAGGCAGATATGAAGTTCTCTGAGCAGTGCAGACGGGCTGCAAGAGTAGCTCATGGTGTATTGTCAATGATATATAGGAATTTTTCTAGCAGGGATAAGGAGGTGATTATTCCCTTTTATAAGGCAATGGTCAGGCCACACCCAGAGTACTGTATACAGGTCTGGAGGCCTCATTTCAAGAAGGAATGTAGAGATGCTGGAACGAGTACAGAGGCAACAAGATTAGTGAATGGAACAAACGGGTGCTCTTACGAAGAAAGGCTTAAGTTTTGCAAATTACAGTGTCTGGAGACTAGGCACTGGCGAGGTGATCTGATAGAGATGTATAAAGCCTTGAATGGTTTGAGCATGCTCAATGCTGATTGGATTCTTCCTCTTGCTCATAATAATCACCTGAAAGGGCATAAATTCAAATCGAGGAAATACAGTTGTAGGGTAGATGTGCAGAAGTTTGCCTTTGGCCAGCGGGTGGTTGTTTGGTGGAACAGACTTCCATCCTTTGTTGTGGAAGTTGATAGCCAAAATGAATTGAAGGCTGAGCTGGACAGGTATTTGGAACGAACTGAGGGGTGAAATCGGAGCGTTTTTTTTGGCTGGTGCTGCATTAGCTTGCTTTCTTGCATAGTATGCCTCTACTAATGCTAATGTATTTTTTTGAAGCCTGATTCTTTGTATGTTCTCGATGCTCCCTTTGGGGTCATCAAAACCCTTTTTCTTCTACATCATATGTCAGATTCTTACTCCACTGTACTACTAGTTCCACTGGTGGCATGCCACATTATAGCTTTCATTTGAAATTGTTATTTAGCACATCTTCATGTTGTTTAAGTCGCCTTTCTTTCTTCTGCCATCGATATGTTCTTAATGTGATTTTAACCCAGAATTACTTTTGAAGTCAGTGATTTCCTCTTCATAACAATCACTGACTGACAGAGTTATTGATAGAAATTCTTCCAAATGTGTGGCTGGTATAATGCAGTAAACCCTCAATTTAATAGAGGGAAAAAAGTTTGATCACCAGAATACTACTGTATCATCACACTATTATTTTTTACTAATTATGTGCTGTGAATCCACCAATAAAGGCAAGGTAAATTAAAGTTTTTTTTCTTTGTATTTTTTACTTTATTTCAATGTTTATAATACATAAATATACAAAATAACTAAACTTACTCCTGTTCTTTTCCTGACTTTTTTCACTTTCTTATTCCAAAGTTGTTTTTCTTCTGCTTGGAAATTTGCTCATATCCAGCCAATTCCCAAAAAGTGTGACAAATCCCTCCCATCCAATTATCATCTCATTGCAATTACTTTTACTCTTTCTAAAGTAATGGAGAAATCAATTAACAGCCAACTCTTAAACTATCTAGATACCTTCTGTCTGATCAGTGATCACCAATGTGGATTCCTTCAGTGTCGATCCACTGGTGATATTCTGACTTATGTTACCCATTTATGGCAATTTCATTGGAAATGTTCGTTGAAACACAAGCAGTTGCTCTTGACATCTCAAAGGCTTTCGAACAGGTTTGACATAAAGGTCTTCTAAACAAGCTTCCATCTTATGGCTTGCCTACTGTGTTTTGTAATTGGTTATTCAGTTTTCTCTCTTATCGCTCACTGAGGATGATGGTAGATGGCTCTCTTTCTTCTACCTTTTCCACTAATGGAAACGGTTCCCCAAGGTTCAGTTCTTTCCACTGCTATTTTCCTCTTGTATAGAAAGGGTACTAGGAAAGTTTTGCAATATGACGCAACAATGAATCACAGGAAGCTGCTTGTTGCTGCATGTTGAACATGTCTCAACATGCTGCTTGTTGCTGCATGTTGAGACATGTTCATACGTGCATAGTAGCCGCCGCGCCAAGTCGATGGGCTCAGTTATTCATTAGTAGTGAGAGTGTAAAGTGCTTGCGATGTCATCGTGGTCACAAAATGAGATAAGGACAGTTTTGTGGTATAATTTCGTGCCTGGTTTAACCATAGACCAGTGCTTAGAAGAAATGACTCTTGCACTAAATGATGATTGTCCACATCGTACAACGATATTCAGGTGGTATAGAGAATTCCAAAGGGGAAATTTCACTCTGGAGGATTCTGAGGGGCCGGGAAGGCCACGGACGTCAGTAACGGAGGAAAACGTTACTGCTGTGAGGAAAATGCTTGACGAAAACAGGCGAGTGACCTACCAACAGATAGAGGATACTTTGGGCCTAAATGCACCAGCAATTCGTTCGATTCTGCAAGATCATTTGCACGTGAAGAAACTTTGTTCTCTCTGGGTGCCGCATTAACTGACTGAAGAGCAGATGACACGACGTGTGACTTGGTGCCGGGAGATGTTAAAAAAGTTTGATAAGGGACAATCTCGGTATGTGAACAACATCGTGACAGGTGACGAGACTTGGCTGTACTATTACGATCTGCAGACCAAGGCTCAAAACAAAGTTTGGGTCTTTGATGATGACGACACACCCGTAATTGTCAGAAAATCCCGATCTGTAAAGAAGAAAATGATAGCTGTATTTTTCAAATCGAGTGGAATTGTGGAACGTGCCGTTTTGGACACGCAGAAGACAGTCACAGCTAAGTGGTATACTGAACAATGCCTGCCTAAAGTCATTGGATCTATGAAGAACCTGCGGCAAAAGTCAAGAATGGACACCTGGTACCTCCATCACGATAATGCTGCAGCTCACCGCGCCAAAGCCTGCACCGAATATTTGACCACGACAGGACTGAAACTTCTCGAGCACCCTCCCTACAGTCCAGACCTTGCTCCCTGCGACTTTGCGCTGTTCCTGCATGTGAAAATGAAGCTAAAAGGGAGGCGGTTTTCCAGTGATGAGGACCTTCTACGGGCTTGGGACAACGAGTGTGCTTTACTCCCTAGTGAAACTTGGCAGAACTGGTTTAAAGATTGGTTTCGGAGGATGGAGAGGTGTATTGAATGTAGAGGAAATTACTTTGAAAAAATTAAATAAACAAAGCTGTATTGCAAAACTTTCCTAGTACCCTTTGTATTAATGACCTTCTTCCACAGTCCAGAAATTCTATCCATTGTGGAATGCAATGTGCTGATGATAGCACATTGCATTCCACTTTCCAATTTGCAAAATCTGGCCCTGCTCAATCAGCTTCAACTTCTCAAATATCCACTACCAGTTCCTTAAATGCCGATCTCTGGGTAATTCTCCAGTGGGGTAAAGACAAATTAGTTGATTTCAATCCTTCTAAAACTCAGTCCTGTCTTATATCTCCCAGAAAGATCCTTCTGCTCCTATGCTTATCTTCAATGATACACCAATTTCTAGCCAAGATGATTTATATCTTTTGGGGATTACCCTGACTTCTAATATCTCTCTCTCTCTTGGCACATGCACATTACAAATATTGCTCTCTCTGCATCGAAAAAACTTGGTTTTCTCTTTTGCTCTCGGAGTTACTTTTCTTCGAAACAGCTGTTCATTCTGTACAAATCGCAAGTCTGCCCTACCACATAGATTAATTAATGATTAATCTCTAACAGAGTCTGTCCACTCTCTGTCTCATGGATGTTCTGCTTCTCTTGCATGCCTTTTCTACAGATACTTCCATGGGTACTGCTTTTCTGAATTGGCTTCTACAATTCCTGATCTCTCTCTCTCTCTCTCTCTCTCTCTCTTTCAAAACAATCCAGACACGTGCCGCCACCAGCCAACATCCTTTTATGGATCAATTTCAAGCTTTCAGAACCAACTATTCATCTTCCTTGTTTATTCATTCAACTGCTGTTTTCGGGAACAAACTTCCTTCTTATGTATTTCCTGAAAATTACAGTCTACAGAAGTTCAAGTCTAATGTCAACAAATATCTTCTTTTGTCTTCTCAACCCCCAACCCATGCACGGTACTAAGGCGCCTCCATAGCCAGGTGGGCAGGAGCAGCAGTGCGTAGCACATGATTTTTGATTAGACCGGGGTTCGAGCCCATGCCCACCAAATATGGAGGATGCAGAAAGGTCGGAATGACCACCGCATATCCCCAGGGCAATATGGCCTTAGTTACTAATGTTTCTAAAAATCAAATAACAAACAAGTGCGGTACTAAGTTCTATAAGTTCTAAAGCTATAGAACCTATAGAACCTATATGTTTGGGGTTTTCATTAAAAAAATTTTTAAAAAAATAAGTATTTAAATTTTCAATTATGCAGGATAAAAATAATCTTGAAAAATAGCTTGCAATTTAACAGACATTTGGCAATAATAGAGGCACTCTTTCCCCTATTATTTCATGAAATCAAGGGTTTACTGTTTCATGAAATAAAGGGTTTACATTCCTAAATGTTTTGATAATGCATTAATCCATCAGTTGGAGAAAGATAGATCTGGTAGTTCCTGCTTTACGAGTTCCCGGGTTTATGTTTTTTTTTTTTTTTTTTCAGGTATCAAGTATCAACAAAATTGAAATGTGAACATTTATTGTCAATTAAATTGTACTTTTAACTATATATATATATATATATATAACGACTTGGTCGTAACAAATAATTAATACATAACTATAGTGGTACACGTGATACGGAAGTTGTATAAAAGGAACTCGTAGAAAACACTAGATACCGAAAAAATAAATATAGCGTTATAACTGTTTTGGGATATAACTTAAGGAATTAATTTTGTTTTGAAATTTTATTGAATAAATCGGAATCATGACTCAGACCAGAGCAGCAAAGCAAAAGGCTCAAGCTAATGGGAGTGCTGTGATTCAGGGGAGAACTGAGGGGGGCAGTTGCCCTCTGAATCACAGTCTTTTAAAATGCACTGTTTGCTTGATGTTTGCGGAGCAGTCGGGTACGGGACATGATACTGCCAAGGGGGATGTCTTTGTGTGTGCACGATGTAAGGAGTGCAAGGAAATCAGGCGACAACTCAGCGTTGTTATGGACCTTTATGAGAGCTTGAAGGACAGGGTGGATGCCCTCGAAGGAAATAAATTGAGGGGCCCATCAAGCTCTCAGCTGCCCACATCAATGCCAGAGCTTGCACTTGGTCATCAGGCAACACAGAGGCAGCCCCCTAGGCAGAATGCGCTGGTCCCACAGGAACTAGCAGTTGTTGGTGACTCTATTGTCAGGGAAATGGGGAACATGCTTTGTAAAAAGGATAGGTGGAATAGGACCAGGGTATGTCTGCCAGGAGCAGAGGTTGATGACGTTGTAGAGCGGATATCATCTTTTAAGGGCACAGAAGGTGATATAGTTGTACACGTTGGCACTAATGATATTAAGAGTAGGAGACCAGCGGAATTACTTAGCAAGTACAGGTCACTGTTGAAAAAAAGCCGTGAATTAGGGTTGAATTTGAAAGTGTCAGCATTTCTGCCCAGACACGATAGGAGGGAGTATATGATGAGAGCCTTGTCGATCAATTCGGCCTAGGAGGGATTTTGCAAGGCTCAAGGGGTAGAATTTTTTTCAGCCTGGACTGTACTTGTTAACAGGAGAGATTGTTTCTACAGGAATGGGATACACTGAAATAGAAAGGGTGCAAGAATATTTGCTGATGCTGTCGAGGCAGTGCTAGGTGGGTCGGAAAACTGCTAGTTGGGGGGAATACAAGGACTAATAGATTAACAGTAGCCACTGGCAGAGGTGGAAGTGATTCTTGCACTGCTTCTATTGAAATGAGCAGAAGCCTGAAAAACAAGATGCAGGATATTTCAGAGACTGCTGGGAGTCATTGCGGTACAAGTAAACACATGGGTTGTGTTAGGGTAGCTAAGAATAGAAAGAGGTGCATGTATACCTGCGTGTACACCAATGCTAGGAGTTTGGTAAATAAATTTGATGAATTTGAGGTATTGCTCAAAACATCAAAGGCAGATATTGTTGGGATATCAGAGACGTGGTGTCACACAGATATAAGGAATGCGGAACTGGAATTTGGAGAATACAATGTGTATAGAAAGGATAGACAGGACAGGACAGGAGGGGAGGAGGGGTTATGCTATTAGTTAAGAAACACATAAAGTCCAAGGAAGTGAAGCCAGTCGACATCGATGGACAGGGCAGTGTCGAGTCAGTTTGGTGTGACATAAGCATAGGGAAATCAAAATTGAGAGTAGGAGTGTGCTATAGGCCTAATGACTCTGATGAGTATAATAAGATATTGTACAGGGAAATAGAGTGGGCCAGTAAATCAGAGAGTCTTATAATGGGGGATTTTAATTTCCCAGATATTGACTGGAATTTGTGGATTGGTCACTCGCACACTAGCAAGGCTTTTGTGGATTTATTGGATGATTGCTTTCTACATCAGCATGTTCGTGAGGCAACAAGAGGGAGCAATACTCTTGATCTGATTATCAGTAGTGATTCTTCATGCATTAAGAATCTGCAGATAAATGAACCACTAGGTGGCAGTGATCACAGTGTGTTGAAGTGGGATTTACTCAAGGAGGTAACTACCATCAGAGGTAAAGGGAAGGGTTTTTGTTTTCGTAAAGGTGACTATGATGGTCTGAGACAGTATTTAAATTCTATACAGTGGGACCAACTGATGATGTTACCAACAGCAAACTCAAAATGGGAAGCATTCAAGGAACTAATCTTGGAGGCTACCAGGTTTTACATACCAACTAAGAAATATTGTTCAAGGTTTAGGCCTAAATGGTTGTCAGATGAACTAATGAGACATGTGGCAGAGAAGAAAAATGCATGGGATACATACAAATTGATGGGTGACATGGAAGCCTATGATAGATATAAGTTGATCTGTAACCAAGTCACAAAGGAGATTAGGCAGGCAAAGGCAGACTACGAATAATCCTTGGCAAAGGATGCAAAGAAAAACAGCAAAGAGTTCTTTACCTATTTAAACTCAAGAAGGAAAGGGATGAATCAGATACACTGGATATTGATGGTTCAACAGTTGAGGATCCTGCTCAGGTGGCTAACAATCTAAACGATTATTTTGTATCTACATTCACGCATGAGGAGTTATACAGGAAGGAGAATGATGTAGGTAAAGTAAACATTGGCAGTGAGCTGGATGATTTTGTAATAACTGAGAGGAAAGTGGAGGATAGATTGTTGAGGATAAACATAAAAAAAGCACCTGGGGTGGATGGGATCTATCGAGTTATATTAAAGGAGGCAGCAAAGGAAGTAAGCAAACCCCTAGCCATAATTATGAGAGCTTCTTTGGACTCAGGGGAGGTACCCATAGACTGGAGATGTGCAAATGTAACCCTAATTCACAAAGGAGGATCAAAGGCTGACACAAGTAACTATACACCTGTTAGTTTAACTTCTGTTCCAGTTAAATTAATGGAGGCACTGGTTGAAGACGCACTGCAGGATCATCTAGACAAGAATTCAGTTATAGCTCAGACGCAGCATGGTTTTTTTAAGGGCAGGTCTTGCCTGACCAATTTGATTGGATACTATGATGTAGTCACAAAAGAACCGGATGCAGGGAATAACTTTGATATTATATATTTGGATCTTAGAAAGGCTTTTGACACTGTTGCACATGGAAGACTGCTGCACAAATTGGAGCAGTGTGACATTGGAGGCAAATTGCTGCTATGGATAAAGGGGTGGTTGAGGGGGAGAAGACAGAGAGTGGTAATCAATGGACACTGCTCATCGTGCACTAATGTTATTAGTGGAGTTCCTCTGGGTTCAGTGTTGGGCCCGTTGTTGTTTTCGGTGTTTATGAATGATATTGATGATGGTATATCAAGTTTAATGTCAAAGTTTGCAGATGATACAAAAGTTGGCATGGTTGTTAAGGACACTACTGACGCTATGCTGCTGCAACAGGATCTGGAAAGGTTGAACAGATGGGCTGAGAGGTGGCAAATGAAGTTTAACATTGACAAATGTAAAGTACTACATATGGGAAACAGTAACCCCAGAGCAACATATCAACTCTGTGGTACTACACCGACAGTGGTGGAGAATGAAAAGGACCTGGGGGTAATTGTGCAGGCAGATATGAAGTTCTCTGAGCAGTGCAGACGAGCGGCAAGTGTAGCTCATGGTGTCTTGTCAATGATATACAGGAATTTTTCTAGCAGGGATAAGGAGGTGATTATTCCCTTGTATAAGGCAATGGTTAGGCCACATCTTGAGTACTGTATACAGGTCTGGAGGCCTCATTTCAAGAAGGATGTAGAGCTGCTGGAACGGGTACAGAGAAGGGCAACAAGATTAGTGAATGGAACAAAGTGTTGCTCTTACGAAGAAAGGCTTAAGTTTTGCAAATTACAGAGTCTGGAGACTAGGCACCGGCGAGGTGATCTGATAGAGGTGTATAAGGCTTTGAATGGTTTGAGCATGCTCAATGCCAATGGGATTCTTCATCTTGGTCAAAATAATCACCTCAGAGGGCATAAATTCAAATTGAGGAAGGGCGGATGTCGGATAGATGTGCGGAAATTTGCCTTTGGCCAGCGGGTGGTTGGTTGGTGGAACCGACTTCCTTCACTTGTTGTTGAAGTTGATAGCCTAAACAAATTTAAGGCTCAACTGGACAGGTGTTTCGAACGAACGGAGGGGTGACATGGGAGTGGTGTGTGTGTGTGTGTGTGTTTTTTTTTTTTGGCTGATGCTGAATAAGCTTGCTTTCTTGCATCATATGCCTCTACTAATGCTAATGCTAATTGCAGAAAATGAATGTTAAACACTCATAAATATTGCATTTCAAACACCCACATAGCTATACGATACAGTGTACCCCGCTTTACGATATTAATTTATTCAGAGACACCATTGTATCATGAAAATATCTTAATGCAATAAAACATTGTTTTTTGGTAATTTGTTCTACGACCTCGGAAGTTGAAATTTTCGCTGTATAACTCTCTGAAAGTTTGTTTTTATAGTGTAAATTGTATCAGTTACCAATTCAAATCATTAAAATGCACTGCATTTGTTATATGTTCGGTTGTAAGAACCAATATTGAACGGCTTTGATATATTTTTAAAGCACATTTCTGAAGGTCACTACCATAAAACAATAAAAAACAATTTGCACTTTCCAGGTTTATTTGGCTTTTCTGTTACTGCAAGCAATTATAAATGGGTAGTAAACTTGATGTTATTGCATTTGCGGAAATACCGATAGCTGGAATTGTGTGGTTTTTTTACATTATTATGGTGAAATGTGTTTCCCCTTTACTGAAATTTTCAGAATCTTCTCTTCATTCCTGTTTTTCTTTTAAGTTTCGTAAACCTGCAGTTTCAATTCATTCGTAGTTGCAATTTGTGCATTCCGTTAAAAAATGCTTATGCATGCTGATGAAATTTATAAAGAAAAGAGAAGATTATCTTGGAAATAAATGCCTCTTAAAGCATTTCTGAAGAAGACTCCTTATGCAACATATCAACAATTGCCGAGCCAATAATGAGCGATCAACGAGTGTGCATTTAGTCGATGATGATGGTAAAGAATAAACATTCTTTAACATTTGTAAGTCATAAATAATTTCTCTATTATTATAATTTGCTTGATTTTACAGGCTGTTTTCCTTTCTTTGGATAAGTCAATCATTGTTTAAACATAAACTAATTAGCTAACTAATTTCATTGTTGATAATGTAGCCCCTATATTTAGCATTTTCTATGGGTAATAAATTCCCATTTTATGAGTGCTCCCTAGGAACGAATTAACTCATAAAGTCAAGAACCACCTGTAGATTATATGAGACTTTTACATTTATTTGGGTAAACAGCAAACTTTTGAGATGCCTGGCATATTGTCATAGAACAGGAGGACATTGAATCTTCGATTCTTAACTATAAGGTACTTCTGCTCCCTATATTGTATGAAACATTTTATGGAAACATTTCAAGAACATTTGGCTTTTATTTAGGCCTTCTGTTAGCTCAGTTTGCATGAAGGAAGATTATTACTGAGGATTGAAAACAAATACTGTTGAACTTGGTTATAACGAGCATCAAGGGACCAACAAAATTTCCTCATTATAATGATTACTCGCTATATCAGCGATAGCGAGTAATGGTTATATCAGTGATGAGTTAAATCTATCTCCTGTTTTTAAAATTCTCAATAACTTGATTAAAAGATAGATTCAAAAAACAAAAAAGTATTAGAGAGAAAAAAATAATTTAAGTATATAGCTACATGTTATTATGTATTAATATGCTTGTATAAACTACAGTACACTTAATACTAAATGCAATTTATTTTTCTGTAATTTCTCTGGGAGGCAGTGCTATTTAATAATAAACATGGTTTCAATTAGTCTTTATTTATGAATCTTAAAATTGATGTTTGTTTTAAAGATTTTGCTTAGATATTTCTTAAGTTTCCCCTTAAAACACTCAACGCTTTAAAAGTCTCATTACTTGCCGCAGTTTCCTTCCCCTATATTATGTCAATACTGATTTTGATTCACTTTCACTTGTCATCATAGTCTTTGTTGAGTACAGCATCTACAATGTCACTCTCTGTAGGAAGACCACTAGTTAACAAATTGTCATTTATTCGTACAAATTCATTGATGTTATATGTATTAAAACCTTCAACGTTGTTACATAGCAACCATTTAGATAATGGTAAGTTGTTTTTTTCGTTTCCATATTCTTTATCCACCATTAAAATTTTGAATTTAATTTCGATTTCTTAAAGTAATTGGATATGGTTGTTAAAGTAACGTTGTTCCACGCATGATTCACTAAATTTATAGCATCTAATATTGATATAGACTCGGTAAGTTTCTGTTCCCTTTGACTGATCACATGTAGAATTAGGAATCTTCTATAAAATCCTTTTAAACTCTTGATTACACCTATGTCCATTCGTTGTAAAATTGATGTCGCATATATACTAAAGGAGACAATGCTCTAGTTTTAAAATGGAACATAATCATGACATTTGATATCCCCAAACCTCCAACATTGATCAAAACTGCTTTCAGCCCTTCTCTTACCTTATGACATGGCACGGCACTTCACATTCATGCATTGTAACGTTGTTCATATAGAAAATGCTGACATTGGTATTCCCTGACATCCTGTTCAGGTATTGTTGCGAAAATGTCTCACTGCCAACTGTTCAAGGTAACCTTTTCATTCAAGGATATTACTCTATCTTCAACTCTGAGGTCTTTTCATTACTAGACCCTGACTCCTGAAATTTACAATTTTTTGGTTATGCTGATTAATTTACAATTAATCAGCATTTAACCAGCTGGTTGCATTTTTTTGAGACCCACCGTTGAAATTGAATTGCAAAAATCAAAGCAATCGATTTCTTTTAATGTTTGTAACACATGGCAACCTTGGGGAAACTGGTTGCTTTACTAAACAAGGAATAAGTTTAGTGTCCTGTCCATTCTCTTATAAAGCACGTTCATGGACAGGATCTGTTGCCATGCATTCAGTAATAATAAAATTTATAAAATATGTGAAACCAGCATTATCTTTTTAGCATTAGCAGGGTATATGATGCAAGAAAGCAAGCTTATATAGCATAGCATCAGCCAAAAAAATCCTTCCCATTTCACCCATCCAATTCACTCCAAAAGTTAGTCTAGTTTTGCCTTGAACTTATTTAAATTGCTGACCTCCACTATGACAGATGGAAGTTTATTCCAACTATCAACTACTGCTGGCTAAAGGCGAATTTCCACACATCTATTTTACAACTGTCTTTCCTCAATTTGAATTTACACCCCCCCCCCAGATGAGTAATCTGAGTAAGAGGAAGAATCCCATTAGCATTGAGCTTGCTCAAACCATTCAAGGCCTTATACACCTCAGTTAGAAGCTGCAATTTGTAGAGCTTAAGCCTTTCTTAGTAACACCAACCTTTTGTTCCACTCACTAACCTCGTTGCCCTTATCTGTACTGTTCCAGTAGCTCTATGTCCTTCCTAAAATTAGGCCTCCAGACCTGTATACAGTATTCGAAGTGTGGCCTGACCATTGCTTTATACAAGGGGACAATCACCCCTTTATCCCTGCTAGCCAAATTCCTGTATATCATGACAAGACACCATGAGCTACACTTGCAGCCTTTTTTGCACTGTTCAGAAAACTTCATATCTGACTGCACAGTTACACCCCAGATCTTTTGCATTACTATCCAGTTGATACGGTACTCTGGGTTACTGCCTTTCATGTGCAGTACTGGCAACCGCTGTATAACACGGTTTCACTCTAAAATGATTGATAAATTGTGGTAATCCTTGCACAACGTGATACTTATATAACGCGGTTTTGCTCTAACACGGTTAGAGAAGTTCGGTAAACCTCGCATAACAGAGTATTTTTGAGCTTTTGTGCAGGGAAAACCCTACAATTATGTTGGATGTAATTTTTCAACATTTCCACTCTTTTTGAATTCCTGCTGTTGACTCGCTAGTCAAAAAAAATTATTGAGAAATCCCTGTATTTTATTTTGTTGGGAAATTCCCATGTTATGTTCTGTGCTATCGAACTTAGATTTCAAAGTTTTATTACTATTGGATAGCACACCAGGCCATCCAAAACATTTAGTTCATCCAAACATTGCAATTATATTCCTGCCACCACAGTTGTACTTGGTTAATACAACTTCTTTCGCCAGGTGGGCAGGAGCAGCAGTGCGTAGCACACGCTTCTTTATTAGACCGGGGTTCAAGTCTGTGACCACCAAATACAGAGGATGCGGAAAGGTCAGGGAATAACCACTGCATATCCCCGGAGCAATATGGCTGTAGCACACACTTCTTGATTATACCGGGGTTCAAGCCCGTGACCACCAAATACGGAGGATGCGGAAAGGTCAGGGAATAACCACCGCATATCCCCGGAGCAATATGGCCCTAGTTGCTAATGCTCCTAAAAACCAAATAAATAAACAAACAAACAAACAACTTCTTTCATTCAGCCATTAGATCAAGGCATTATATCCACCTTTAAATCTCGTTACATCAGAAAATCATTAATGGATTCTGGAAAAAATTGATTCCGAATCTAATGGAAGCATTGAAACATTTCCCAGTTGTGGACTATCAGAACCATAGCTTTATCGCTGAAAGAAGTAAAACTATCAACGTTAAATGCATGTGGAAAAATGTATAGCCAGAGTCAGTTCATTCAAGAAATGTGGTTGAACTGGCAGAAAACGGAATCGGTGTGATAGTATTACTTGTTAAATAGGAGGGGAAGGTTTTGATGATATGACTACTGACACCCTCGTGAGTACCACAGTTGATAGAATTGCCCCCCCCCCACATCGGGTGGAAAAGACCTGAGTTCGAACCCCGTCAATGACAAGAGGAATTTTTAGGTCTTTTTCACAACATGGCTGAGTTAGTCAGGATTGGGGGAGGGTTGCATGGTTTTTCATCCAACAAAACAGAAAATCGATCTCAGGACACACAAAATTTATAGACAATATACACAGCGTAACATGGCCTTAGTCGCCAATGCTCCTAAAAAAATAAAAAACGATATGATTACTGAAGACGTTCAACCATTACTGGTAGAAAAAGAATCTGGTGTGCAAATGGCATCAGAGGTAAAATCAATTCAGAAGATAATATCGCAAACGAAAATTCTAAACTTCCACGTTTTACACTAAAAAGCATACAGGAAGGCATAAAGTTAGCCGAGCAATTAGAATCTTATTTTCTGAATGCAGATTCTTAAATGAAAGGAGCTCAAAGTTCAAAAGGGAGCTTCAAAAATGCTTAGTTCCATATGATGAAATTCACAAGAGATTTATCAAGAAAAAGCAAACAAACCCAGATTACTCATTTTTTAAAAAGAGCAGAAGATACTCAAATCTAGAATGGTGTATTTTTGTTAACATTTTTTTTTAATGAAATAGTGTATTTTTGTTAGCTTTTGGAACGTAACCCCCCCCCCCCCTTTTGTACTTTTTATTAATTCTGTATAACACGGTTTCACACAACACAACATTTTATAGGAAACTAACTACCATGTTATACAAAGGTTACCTGTACTTTTCATTTGTCAATGTTAAACTCCGTTTGCCCCCTCTCAGCCCATCTGCTCAACTTTTCCAGATCCTGTTGCTGTAGCATACTATCATTGCTGTCATTAACAATGACAGCAATGATAGTATGCTACCGTCATATCGCCTGCATACTTAGACATTAACCCTGATATACCCTCATCGATATCATTGATAAATACCAAAAACAACAATGGGCCCAACAAAAAACCGTGGGGGACTCCACTAATAACATTAGCCCATGTAGAGCAATGTCCATTGATAACCACTCTCTGTCTTTCCACTCCACCATCCTTTTATCCATTGTACCAACTTGCCCTTAATGCCTTTCTTAGTAACTCTTTCCTATTTGTACAGTAGTCTTCTATGCAGAGGTGTAACTAGGTTTTTAGGCGCCCTTGGCAAATTTGTGGCTACTCTCCTTTTTTCGATAATTGGTAAAATCATAATAAATAATATAAAATACAGTCCAACCTCTGTTTAATGATCTTCTTTATAGCAAATTTTTCTGTTTAGTGAATTTTTTTGAATCCCCTTGGTAATTAAATTTAAAATGGTTTCCGTAGAATGACGAAAATTTTCCATATATCGAATGGATTACAACGATGGCATGTCTAAAATTAATTGGGCTTTTTTGTTGTTTTATTTAAATTATAAATCACAATATTCACAATTACCTATTTACATAGCAAGCACAGAAACACTATACACATTATTTATAACTTCTAGCTTATTCAGTACTGTATCATAGAACGTACACATTGCATGAATTGCGTAACTGCTATTCAAGTGATTTACTAGATAGATATCCAGAATCTGAGTGGACTTTGTTCAAGAAGATAATGACAGATGCTGTAAATGCAAATTTGGGATGGACCCAAAGGAACAGAAAAAGGATAGATGGCAAGAATATCTGAAAACTATACTGCGAGGACAACAGGCAGCTAGGAAATGACAACACCCAAACAGAAGGCGAACAGCAAGACTTTCTGCTGGAAGAACTGGAGCAAGCGATTAAATCAATGAAAAATAACAAAGCAACTGGCATTGATAACATCCCAGCCGAAATGTTCAAATGCCTCAGACTGAGAGGAAAACAACAGCTCCTCAATATTTTCGATAATATGCCAGAGGTGTATTCAATTCTGGCAGTAAGCTAGATAATCTTGTAATAATTGAGAGTAAAGTGGCGGAGAAATTGTTGAAGATAAACACAAGAAAGGCACCTAAGGTGGATGGAATCTATCCAGTTATATTGAAGGAGGTGGCAAAGGAAGTAAGCAAACCCTTAGCCATAATTATGAGAGCTTCCCTGGACTCAGGGGAGTTGGACTGGAGATGTGCAAATGTGACCCCAATCCACAAAGGAGGATCAAAGTGAGACACAGGTAATTGCAGACCTGTTAGTTTAACTTCTGTTCCAGGGAAAAAAAATGGAGGCAATGGTTAAAGAAGCATTGCAGGATCATCTATACAAGATTTCAGTTATAGTTTGAACACAGTTTGTTAAGGGGAAATCTTGTCTGACTAATTTGATTGGATACTATGATGTAGTCACAAAGGAACTGGATGCAAAGAATAACTTTAATATCATATATTTGGATCTTAGAAAAGCCTTTGATACTGTTGCACATGGAAGACTGCTGCACAAATTGGAGCAGTGTGGCATTGGAGGCAAATTGCTGCTATGGATAAAGGTATGGTTGAGTGGGAGAAGACAGAGAGTGGTAATCAATCACTGCTCTTCGTGGACTAATGTTATTAGTGGAGTCACTCAGGGTTCAGTGTTGGGTCCATTGTTGTTTTCTGTATTTATAAATGATATTGATGATGGTATATTACGCTTAATGTCCAAGTTTGCAGACGATATGAAGGTTGGCAGGGTTGTTAATGACAGTACACTGCTGCAACAGGATCTAGAAAAGTTGAGCAGATGGGCTGAGCAAATGAAGTTTAACATTGACAAATGTAAAGTACTACATATGGGAAGCAGTAATCCCAGAGCAACTGACAATGGTAGAGAATGAAAAGGACCTGGGGTAATTGTGCAGGCAGATATGAAGTTTTCTGAGCAGTGCAGACAGTCTGCAAGAGTAGCTCATGGTGTCTTGTCAATGGTATACAGGAATTTTTCTAGCAGGGATAAAGAGGTGGTTATCCCCTTGTATAAGCCAATGGTCAGGCCACACCTTGAGTATTGAAATACAGGTCTGGAGGCCTCATTTTAAGAAGAATGTAGAACTGTTGGAATGAGTACATAGAAGGGCAACAAGATTAGTGAATGGAACAAAGGGTTGTTCTTATTAGAAAGGCTTAAGTTTTGCAAATTACAGTGTCTGGAGACTAGACACCTGTGAGGTGATCTGATTAAGGTGTATAAAGCCTTGAATGGTTTGAGCATGCTCAATGCGGATGGGGTTCTTCCTCTTGCTCAGAATAATCTCCTGAGAGGGCATAAATTCAAATTGAGGAAAGACAGTTGTAGGATAGATGTGAGGAAGTTTGATGTGCTTTCATCTGTCGTAGAAGTTGATAGCTTAAATAGATTCAAGACAGAACTTGACAAACATTTGGAGCGAGTGGATGGGTAAAATAAGTGGTTTTTTTTTTTTTTTTTTTTTTGGCTGATGCTATATAAACTTTCTTTCTTGCCTTTGCTAATGCTAATATCCTAAATGGAGGGAAACTACCCCTTGAATTTCTGTGATCTGTCTTTATTCCCATACTAAAAAAAAGGCAAGATGAGCAAATTGTGTAGAGCACTGCACAATAAGCCTCATAAGCCACTCCATGAGAGTCCTCTTGAAGATGATTCTACACAGAATTGAAGGCAAGATTCAAGAACAAATTTGAAAAGACCAGATGGGTTTTAAAAAGGGGGTTGGCACAAGAGAAGCAATATTTGCTCTGAATATACTGGCAGAAAGAGCAATTGAGCACCAGCAAAACCTGTTTGTCTGCTTCATTGACTTTAACAAAGCATTCGATTTCTTGAAACATGATATCCTCTTCCAACTCTTGAACAATCTAAACGTCAATCCCAAGGAACTAAGGATATTATACGGTTACTATACCTTGAGCAAGAAGCGGCAATCGCTGTAGAGGGAGAAAACAGAGTGGGTACAAATCCAGAAAGGTGAAGATGTGTGTGTTGTCTCCTATGCTGTATGACCTCTATGCTGAAACCATTATAGATTTAATACAAGTTTCTAAAGAAGAAATTACTGTTAATGGTTCATTAACAGTAATTTCTTATGGTTAATTAACAGTAATCAGTAACCTGCGATATGCAAACGATACTGTCCTCATTGCAACCTCAGAAGAAAAGCTACAAACATTCCTCAACAAAGCGATAACAGCCAGTGAGCAGGTAGGCTTTACAATTCATGCCAAAGATCAAAACTATGGTCATAAGCAAACACCTTGCCTGGAATCAAAATACGCTATGGCAACTCCCCATTGAACAAGTGAGTAGCTTTAAATATCTAGGGAAGATCTTTACAAATAATAATGACCAAGGCACAGAAATTAGAAGCAGAATTG
The DNA here is from genome assembly GCF_048544385.1 of Mastigoproctus giganteus. Classification (NCBI taxonomy): domain Eukaryota; kingdom Metazoa; phylum Arthropoda; class Arachnida; order Uropygi; family Thelyphonidae; genus Mastigoproctus; species Mastigoproctus giganteus. Next base: position 156,828,095 of record NC_143587.1, on the reverse strand, counting down.
GTATGGCCAAAGAGGTATTTAAGAATCGTAAGAACTTCCTCTGTGACACAAATGTGGATTTCCAGAAAAGATATCGAATGGCCAAATGCTACACATGGAGCACTCTCTTATATAGATGTGAGACCTGGATCATGTGGAAATCAGGAAACTGGAAGCCTTCAAGGTGTGGAGACACTCAGAAAAATGCTCAAAATGCCATGGGCAGATTGGGTCACCAATGAGCAGATCCTTAAGAGGGCAAGAACCACAAGCACACTACTAACTACAATTGCAAACAGAAAGTCTGCCTACCTTGGGCATATTATAAGAGGCCCACAATATGACCTGCAGAGACTAATCCTGCAATGGAAGATTAAAGGCAAAAGAGCAGAAGGAAGACGAAGAAAAAAGTGACTTGATAGCATCAAAGAATGGGGGGGGGGTCTTACGACACAAGAAGTATTTCACAAAGCAAGAGACAGAATTGGCTGGAAAACGTTGCTCTACAACATTCAAATTGAATATGGAACCTGAAGAAGAAGATGCATTTCAGCTTGCGCTGTTGAAGTGGTAGCCTAATTAGGCCCTTCAGAGTTATGTTCTGGACGGCAAATAGATCTATACTCAGATTTAAGGATGCGTGCAAGCTTGAATCGCCCTCTGAAAACATGCCATTTGGTGAAAATTAATTTTCACACTCCTGCTTTCATGCTGATGGGACATCATTTAGGGACACCAATTCTTCAGCTATTTCGACATTGTCGCCATTTTGACGCCTGAGCTAGCCTCGGGTGTCGAAATAGCTTGGCACGGAACTGATGTGAGCTGTCAGTGGCGCCCTTCTGATACCAGCACCCTTGGCACCTGCCCCAATGACAAGGCATTCCTACACTACTGCTTCCATGTGCCACAATATCAAAAGCTTTCCTAAATTCCAAGTATATGATATCAAAATTATTCTTTGCATCCAATTCTTTTCTCACGACATCATAGTATCCAATCAAATTTGTCAGACAAGAATTCCCCTTAACAAACCCATGCTATGTCTGAAGTATAACTGCAATCTTGTCTAGATGATCCTGCATCGCTTTCTTAACCAGTGATTCCATTATTTTTCCTGGAACAGAAGTCAAACTAGCAGGTCTGTAATTACTCGTATCACACTTTGATCACCCTTTGTGAATTGGGGACACATTTGCACAGCTCCAGTCCATGGGAACCTCCCCAGAGTCTAAGGAATCCAGTTATATTCTTCCATAATTATGGAAGAATATAACTGGATAGATCCTGTCCACCCCAGGTGCCTTGCTTATGTTTAACTTGAACAATTTCTCCTCCATTTTGCTCTCAGTTATTACAAAATCATGTGGCTCCCTGTTAGAGTTTGATAAACTTCGCGTTCCCTTCCTTGACTAACTCCTCATTTGTGAATGTAGATACAAAATACTCATTCAGTTAATCAGCTATCTGAGCATGATCATCAATAGTCAAACCATCTAGGATCAGATGGACCAATCTGATTCATCCGTTTCCTTCTGAAGTTTACATAAGTAAAGAACTCTTTGCTGTTTTTCTTTGTATCCTTTGGCAATGATTTCTTGTAATCTGCCTTTGCTTGCTTAATCTTCTTTGTGACCTGATTACAGACTAGCTTATATTTGCTGTAGGCTGCTGTGTAGCCTGATAATTTTATGCATCTCATGTGTTTTTCTTTTCTGCCATGAGCCATATTAATTCATCTGATATCCATTTAAGCCTAAACCTTGAACAGTATTTCTTAGTTGGTATGAAAAGCCTAGTACCCTCCAAGATTAATTCCCTGAAGGCCTCCCATTTAGAATTCACTGTTGGTAACATCATCAGTTGTTTCCACTGTATAGAATTTAAAAACTCTCTGAGACCACTATTGTCACCTTTACAAAAGCATAAACCTTTCCCCTTTCTGCTGTTGGTAGTTACATCTTTGAGTAAATCCCACATCAGTACACTGATCACTGCCACCTAGTGGTTCCTTTATCTGCAGATTCTTAATTCATGAAGAATCACTGCTGATAATCAGATCAAGAGTATTTCTCCCTCTGGTTGCCTCTCAGACATGTTGCTGAAGAAAACAGTCATCCAATAAATTCACAAAAGTTTTGCTAGTGTGCGAGTGACCAACCCACAAGTTCCAGTCAATATCTGGGAAGTTAAAATCCCCCATTATAACATAATCTGATTTACTGACTCACTCCATTTCTCTGCACAATTGCTCATACTCATCAGTTTCATTAGGCCTATAACACACACCTACTCTCATTTTCCCATTCTCAGTGCTTACGTCACACCACACTGACTGAACATTGCATTGTCCACCAGTGTCAGTTTTATTCACTTCCTTAGATTTTGTGTTGCTTAACTCACAGCATAACTCCTCTTCCCTTCCTGTGTTGTCTATTCTTTCTGTACACTGAACTCCCCAAATTACAATTCTGCACTGCTTATACACCTGTGGCACCATGTCTCTAATATTACTCTTAGTTACCCTTGCACAACCCATGTATTTTACTTGTTCCATGACGAGTCCCAGCAGCCCTTGAAATCCCCAATATCTCACTTTGCAGGCCGCTGCTCATTCCAATAGAAGCAGTGCAAGAATCTTCAGCCTGTAGCTACTGTTAATCTATTAGTCTGTGAATTCCTCCCAAGCTAGCATTTTGCTGCCCCCCCCCCCCAACACTGCCTTGATAGCATCAGCAAATATTCTTGCACCCTTTCTATTTAAGTGTATCCCATCCCTCTAGAAACAGTCTCTCCTGTTAACAAGCAGAGATCATGCTGGGAAAAATTCCACCCCACGAGCCTTGCACAATCTTTCCATATTTGCCGGCCGGTGCAAACTTAAAAAATTCGTAGAAACATATTCTGCATCCCATAGGAATAAATGGAGGTATCGTGAAAATATCATGTGAACCCAATAACAGTTTTTTTTTTTTTAATTCATTCCAAGTCCTTGGAATTTGAAAATTTTGCTATGTTACTAAGCTATTTATCTCTCCAAAAGGTTATATCTATAATGGAAATTGCACTATCCTTTCATCGTCTTCATATGTTTCCATTTTAAGAATCAATTTTGAATGCCTTTGTGATATTTTTCTGGAGGTCACAACCAAAAAACAATAAAACCAATTTGCACTTTCCGATTTATTGGGCTTTTCTGTTTTAGTGCATCTAATTATAAATGGGTAGTAAACTCGATCTTATTGTATTTGGAATACAACCGATAACTGTGTGGGGTTTTTATGCTATTATGGGATGAAATGTGTTCCCCTTCACTGAGATCTTCAATCAAATAAAAAACAAATTTTCAGAACTTTCTCTTCATTCCTATTTATGTATTACAATGATGAAGGGAAAGTGACCAACGAAAAGTGCAATTGGTGGTAGCACCAGAAAACGAAACAAAATTGATTTAGAAATGAAGACGAAAATGATTAAGCATGAAGCAGAACAAAGTATGTCATCTCTTGCAAGGGAATTTAAGTCTCGCTGCTTGAACAGCGAATACTATTTTAAAGGAAGGTGCACGTATAAAAGAACATATTAATGTTTCAACACATTTAAGATCTACAGTGGTTCAGGTGCTATATCGAAGATGGAACAGCTGTTAATAATATGGATGGAAAAGCAGATTCAGAAGCAAGTGCCCCTGATTCTAATGAACATTCAAGCAAAAGCAAGAAGTATTTATAAAGATATTAAGGATAAGTATGGCGAACCCCAACCCAAGTTCATGACAAGCAACAGGTGATTTAACAAGTTCAAGCATCGCACTGGTTTCCACAACCTTAAAGTATGTGGTGAAGTTGCCAGTGCCGATTCTGCAGCTGCAGAGAAATTTTGTGATGTGTTGGAAAAAATTATTGATGGAGGCTGCTATTCAATGCAGCAAATTTTTAACGTTAATGAGATTGCTCTGTATTGGAAAAAAATGCCGGATCGAACAGACATTGCCAAAGAGGAAAATACAGTGCCAGGTTTCAAGGCGTCAAAAGATAGGGCCGCACTCTTGTTTGGGGCTAATGCAGTGGGAGATTATAAATTAAAACCACTGCTTGTGCACCATTCTGGAAATCCTCATGCATTTAAGGGCATCAATAAAGCCACCCTACCTGTGCACTTCCGATCAAACCAGACAGCATGGATAACAATATCTCTCTTCGAGGATTGATTTAAATGCTGCATCGTTCCCGAGGTTGAAAAATATTGTAAAGACAACTATATTCCTTTCAAGATTTTACTTCTATTAGATGATGTTCTTGAATATCCTACACATCTAGATGATTTCAATTCGAACGCGAGAGTTATATATCTACCGCAAAAGACGACTTCACTCATCCAACCTATGGATCAGGGTGTTATTTCGAATTTAAAAGCATAGTATTTATGCACAACATTTGTTCAGGCCTTGTCTGCAGCAGACAATGAGAAAAATTTTAAAGTTGAGATTTTGGAAATCTTATAATATTTACTACTCTATCTTAAACATTAATAAGGCCTGGGCGGAAATTACTAAAAGTTGTTTAAATGACTTGTGGAAGAAAATATGCCCACGGTACGTAAAAGGCTACAGAGGATGGATTTGAAAAAGATGAATCATATGAAGAGGTTACAGATAAGATTGTAAAGGTTGCAGAGCTACTTCAGTTGGAGGTTGATGCCAAAGGCATGGAGGAGTTAATAGAGAACAAAGAGAAGGGATTATCTAACGAATAATATATTGACTTGCAGGCAGCAATAGTGAAAGAAGAAAATGCTGACGAAGATTATGATGAACCAAATGAGCAGCCAAGACGCTTCATTGCCAGAGAGATGGCAGTGGCAAGGTTTGAAAGATGGATCCTGACAGCGAATGATTCTTAAAAGTTAACAGAGGGTGAATGATATGCTTGCTTGCTACAAATAAATCTACGGTGAAAAGAAAAAAGTCCCTATCCAGTCATCCATTAGTCTTTCGTAAGGTTGATCAGCCGACCCCTTCTAAATCTCCATAGCCCTCAACCTCCACAGTAGCGTACTTATTAGCTGAAGACGTCGATTCTGGCAATGATGCTTGAGAGGTAAGACTTACTGACGTAAAACTTCTCCTCTCTGTCTCCTCTTTTTTTGTAATTTTATAATTTTGAAATTTTTAAAATATTGCACACTTTTGTAATTTTTCCTGCGCATGAGATAAAAAATTGAATAAATACAATAAATTATTCTATTTACATGTTCGTCGAACATTTCGTTTTTGATTCAATCAATTCAGCGAGCACAGTTGCAAGTGCTGCACAAGCATGGGAGAAATTCCCCGACTTACATAAAATCTATCTTACATAGCGTTCCGTGGAACGTAATCCTTACCTAAGTCGGGGATTTCCCGTATTTGGCTTGACTAGCAACTTGGTAAGTTTAGCTTATTCACTTCCTTTATGCATATAAGTGTTCCAGAAACACCCAAGTGATGTGCCATAATGTATATGGGTTGCTGTTTTTAAGTGGTCAATAAACAAGTCTGTAAAAGTAAAGGCACGTGAAATTAATAACTGCTCAATTCTGTGACAGGTTGATTGATTGAACTTTTGTCAGCAACACGTGTTATATAGTAACGTTACAACTGTACTTGATTGCAAAGTAAACACCTGGAATTCAGAGCTAAAAGCAATCACTTACTTTTGGGCTGAGGTTTGTTTTGATTTACAGCTCAGCCCAAAAGCTTTTAGCTCTGAATTCCAGGTGTTTACTTTTCAGACACTATTTATGAATTTTTGGAATGTTGAGGATTTTGGAACGTTGTTGTTTGTCAACATTGTGAAAATTATAGCACATTGCATGTACTCTCTCAAATATATCAGAAGCAAATGTGGTATGTGCCATTTAATTTTTAGGAGAAAATGGAAATCATTGAAAAGAATTTTATTTTCATTTTCTTTCAAATTTTAAAACATATAGCTGCATGCTTAGTTCTACTGTTTTTCAAAATCTGAAATTTCTCCATATGATTTTTAGTGAACCTTTTGTAAGTTTTCATTAAATTTGTAATTTTATAGGTGTTACATTTTTTCAAATATTATTATATTACAATTTTTATATCTTTATTTTATTAATTTTAATTATTATAACTGTGGATTCCAATACCATAGGTGATCAGAAAAAACATAGAGAATCTCTAAAAAGGCAACCAGCTGATGTCAGTGGGTAAGTTCGAAGGCTAGCATCACATATAATTATAAGTTAGAAATACAAAATTTTCTTTTTAACTTAACTACCAGTGATCTAGAAAGTTAAGTTCCATACCTTGTTACCAAGTGACACACAGTCCTTATACACTTTCAATAACATGTTTTTTGCCAGTGAATAAATCTCTGTCTTGAATAAATAAAATTGTTTCCATGTTTTTACTATATTCTGGCAGACCGGGCTAGCCGGGTGTGTAAAGTGCCTGCCTGGCAACCCAAAGGTCATGGGTTTGTATCCCGCCTTGGGCTTGGATCAGAGTACTGCAAAAACCTTTGGAGGTGCATTATGGCCACAGAAGCCGATGCAACAACAACTAACTAACTAAAACAAAAAACAAATTACTATATTCTATATGAGATGAAAACATCCTGTAAAATGCATTGGAAAGACAATTTATTCTAGTTTTTGCCTCAAAAAATAAGTCTTAACAAGCAGTTAGAGCAAAATTTACAATGCAGTGCACAAAGGAAGCACAACATAGAAATTCAGTATCAAATTGGATGAAGAATTTAAAGAAACTGCTTAAATTTATACCAACCTACAAACTGGAAGGCCTGGATTAAACAAGAAGACCATGGCATTTGTAGAGAAAGCTTTTCAGCAAAGCCCACAAAAATCACTGAGATGGGCATCTCTGAAACTCAATGATCCTAAAGTAATATTGCACAAAATTCTTAGAGTGAAATTGCACAAGTGACCTTACAAGATTCAAATGCATTGAATGTTGCTGAAAGAGGACTACCATGCAAGATATGCTTTTGTCAAGTTTAATGAAAAGTTGGACCCATTATCTTATATCTTGACAATGTGTTTAGTGGTGAAGCAATGTTTCACGTTAATGGCAGGGTAAATTGCCATAATTGCCTGTATTTGGGGGGGGGGAAACTGCAAGAAGTCTGGGAACATGTTAGAGATGTCTAGTCACCCATGAATTCATCTTAGAATCTTACCAGTAATCCCAACCTGTTCAAGCTTATAAAGCAATGTCACATGAGGGACTGAGTCAAATGTTTTGTTAAAATACAAATAAATTATGTTGTAATTGTTACCTAAATCGAGCTCGAGACGAACTGTGTCAAAATAGCTTAATAGCTTACTAAGTTAGTTAAGCATGATTTACCCTTAACAAGCCCATGTTGTGTGCCCTTCAGAATGCCATATCTATCTAAATGTCCCTGGATTGCACTGTTATCATTGCCTCTAAGATTTTTCCTAACACTGAGGTCTGATGACCTCGGTGTTAGGAAAAGTAACCGGTACGTAGTTACCAAACTTCACTCCTAGAACTGCTGTTATATATTGGTGATATTGGCACTTCTCCGACCCAAAGGAATATCCCCTGAGTCCAAAGATGCCCTCATAATTAACCCCAGTTGTTTAACACTCCCTTGCACTTTCCCTCAAAGCTAAAGGGTAAGAAAAAGGTAAAGTGTAGCCATTATCAACCCACTGCAGGATGGAAGCCTCCTCAACAATTCATGCTGAGGGAAATGGACCATAATCTGCCACGTTGGTCCAGTGTGGATTGGCAGATCGACTGTATTCAGCAGTCAGGGGCTTGAACCCCGATCTACTCAAAGAGCGTGTGCTACTGCACTCCCGCTCCTGGTGCAATCAAATCCAGGAGCCTCACTTGCCTTTATGCTCAAAGGTTTTTCTAATAAACAAATTATCTGTAATTATGAAAACATTAATTCTTGATATTTTAAGGAGTCCTTATGTGCTGTAATGTAATAACTAGATCGTACGTATAGCTTAGCTTAATTTTCAGCACTCACCTCATAGTAATCCGCTTAGCTGGTGGAGGGTTTTATCACATATATAGTGGTTATAGGATTCTAATACTTTACAGGGATTATGGGTTTTAAAATTAAGTTATGGGCTGTAGAAAAATTTTTAAGAAAGGAAAGTGCACCTTCCATGGTTGCCTAATAAAATTAAATTAAGAGAAAGAAAAAAAGGGAAATATATAAGCTAATAATCGCGCACGAGCGACTTTCGAGTTTCCTCGTCTTCAGTTAGCTATAGTGGAGGGGGGGGGGAAGAGAGCGCGCTTGTCTTATATACGGGTTGGGTTCCCGAAATGCATTTCAGTGCACGTGGAAACTTGATACGTGCTAAATTCCAAATGGGGGAGAAATTGGCGGGAATCTTTTTGTTTAACACGTTGAGTGATGTATGGCGCTTAAACCATTCAATAACGAGGGCTTCGTTTTCAAGGATTTTGTAGTTAGAATTTAATTTAATTACTGTGATGGCTGAATCGATGAGTGGGTTGTGATTTTGAGATTGGACGTGTTGTGTTAGTTCTGTACTTGCTGAGTTAGTTTTGAAGCTATTAAAGTGGTAGTATGCACGCGTGTTCGCGATTTTTGATGTCCCGAATTTTGCTGTTGTACTACCTATGTAACATGCTTGGCAATCTGATTGGCATCTGATCAAATATATAATGTTGTTGTAATCTTGTGTCTCGTACTCGTGTGTTGTCTTGTATGAATTGAATTTGGAACTTAATTTGTTATATGATGTGAATATTAATTTTATATCTGTATTTTTAAAAATCTGTTGAAGTCTTCTAGCGTATTGTTGATGATATGGGAGCGCGATAAGGGGTTTTTTGTGTCTTATTCTTGTTCACGTGGTTAATAATTATGTTTGGGTTATTAGTGTTATTATGAACTTTGGTGATGGATTCTTTTATTAGTTGTGGTGGGTATTTTCTGTCGATGAATTTTTTGGTGAGGTATTGTAATTCTATAGATAGGTCTGTTTGTGTGTGGCTATATTTTACAGCGTTGTATATCTGGTTGTATATAACTGCTTTTTTGATGTATAGAGGGTGGTGTGAGTGGTAATGTAAGAATTTACCTGTATGTGTGTTTTTTCTGTATATTTTGGTGCCTAAAGATGTGTTTATTTTGTATACAGTGAGGTTTAGAAAATTAATTTTATTATCGTTTTCTACTTCGAGGGTGAATTTGAGTCTTTCATGTGTTGTGTTAAAGGTGTTCAGTAAAGTATCGATGGTGGTTCTGTTGCCTATTAAGAGGACGTCATCTGCATACCTCATGTATAGTTTAATTCCTGGGGGAAAGGGTTGGAGAATTTTTTCTTCGATAGATGCGAGGTAGATCTCGGATAAAGGGGCAGAGATGCCGAGGCCCATGGGAAGGCCGAAAATTTGTTCGTAGACGTTATTTTGGAATTTAAATTGTTTGGCGTCAAGTAACAGTGATGTGAGTTCTAAAATATCATTAATGTTTAAGTCGGTACGTTTTGTTAATGTGTCGTCTTTGATTAATAGATCTTTAAGGGCCAGTAGCATGGATTCGATGTGTACGTTTGTGTATAGGGAGACGACGTCGAAGGACGCGAGAATATCGTTTTCAGATATGGTTATGGAGGTTATGTATTCGTGTGCTTGTTTAGTGTTGTGGACCCTGAACCGAGAAAATCTCATTAAAGGCGAAATGATTTTGACCAGGAATATGGATAGGTTAGCATAGGCGGACTGTTTATAAGAAACGATGGGCCTTAAAGGGTAATCTTGTTTATGGAGTTTGACTATTCCAAATATGTGTGGGAGAATGTTATTGCGTATGCCTATTTGCTGGAGGGTATGTAAATTAATTTGTTTGTTGGCTCTGAGTCTTCTTAGAATCCCATCAAGTTTATTTTTAAGCTTGTTAATATTAAACGTGTTGCAAGTTCTGTATGTTGTTGAATCTGATAAGATGTGTAACATTTTCTTTGTATATGTGCTTTTGTCCATGATTGCGATGGTGTCCCCTTTGTCTGCCTTTTGTATTATAATGTTCGGGGTTTTTTTGAAGTCTCGTATGTGGATTAATTGTTGTTGGGGAATGTTAGGTTTACTGGTTAATTGGGAGTTAAAAACAGCGTTTGTTTCATGTATGATTCGATATTTATCTGGGTGGTTATCAAGTTTGGTTTGTATTTCTATCATGGCGTCTTTAACTGGGTAGTTGTTGCTGTTAATGGCGAAATTGAATCCGTATTCTAGACTGGCAAGTTCGTTAGGGGAAAATGTTTGTGTGGAGATGTTAACAACTGAGTTTGTGGGGAGTTTTTTGTGTCTCCTAGTGAGTGTATCCCATTTCTTGGAGTGCTTTTGGGTAATCTGATTTAAAGTTGCTTGAATTCGTGAGTTGTTCTGTTGTACGTAATCGTACCAAGTCGTGGGGGTTAGTTCTCTTTTAAGTTTGAATTTAAGGGTATGTATTTGATCTAAAAGGAGATATTTTTCTCTGTATCTTTTCCGTAATTCGGCTTTAATTATGGCAATGGAGGCTTGGTGTATGATAAAAGGGTATTTTTTAACAGTGTTTTTGGTGCAGATACGAGCGAAATTGGGGATTATGTCATATATAAGACATTTCTTTAAGAATGTGATGTGGAGTTTGTCGGAAAAGTATTTTACTAATAGTTTTGTGAAATGGAGTTTCCTATCGTGCAGATCTGAATGCATTGGGGAAATTGTGGAAATGATAGGCGTGCGGAAGAGGTGTAATATATAGTTAAAGGATTTGTGTTAAATTGACTCTTGAATTTAGCACGTATCAAGTTTCCACGTGCACTGAAATGCATTTCGGGAACCCAACCCGTATATAAGACAAGCGCGCTCTCTTCCCCCCCCCCTCCACTATAGCTAACTGAAGACGAGGAAACTCGAAAGTCGCTCGTGCGCGATTATTAGCTTATATATTTCCCTTTTTTTCTTTCTCTTAATTTAATTTTATTAGGCAACCATGGAAGGTGCACTTTCCTTTCTTAAAAATTTTTCTACAGCCCATAACTTAATTTTAAAACCCATAATCCCTGTAAAGTATTAGAATCCTATAACCACTATATATGTGATAAAACCCTCCACCAGCTAAGCGGATTACTATGAGGTGAGTGCTGAAAATTAAGCTAAGCTATACGTACGATCTAGTGAAAACATTAATTTAATATGGCTCAGCCTCACTCACATAACCCCTTCTGATCTTAAAATTTCATGAAGTTTCAATCAAGACTGATGCAAAGTACCTATTCAATTCGTCCGCAACATCAGCTGGATTGTCTAAGACTTTCCCATCCCACACAATGGTCCAATCTGATTAGCTTTCTTTGCTGTATTCACACATGAAGAATTCCTTGTCTCCTTTCTTTTCTCTCTCTTAGTCGATACTTTCTTATACACAGCCTTGACCTCCCTGACCTAATTTATGGTACTTTTACAGATCAACCTGTACCTGTTGTAGACTTCAGTACTTTTCATTGCTCTGTAACTGCCCCATTCTATTTTTTCTACTCTATATGGGCAGTCATCAATTTTGGCATCCTCCTCCTGCAATAATTCCTTAAAGGTGTGTATGCGTTAATGGGGGGGGAGGGGAGCTGATGAGATGTTTTATTGTTTTTTTAGCACCACATTCACACAGATTTGAAATTTGGGGTAGGATACCCCATTGCTTAGAGAGGAACAGGTATCCTGTGTGTTATCAGACACTCAGCCTAAAACACTGATGGATCCAATATCTCTCTATTACAGAAGATTTAGGAGACGTCCAGTTGGCCTGCCTCCCAAAAATTCACTCATGCACACCTTCTCGATGGTAAGCCCTGTTACGTCACTTAGGTGGCAACGAATGTGTAGAGTGGTTCTCTTCAAGACGCCTGGTCAGCGTGAACAGGAAAACACCAAACCCTCCAGCATATGACAGCACGACGAAACAAATGGCAGCTTTCACTCTACCTCTTACTGCAGTGAGTGGATCAGAGTGGAAGCAGAGGGTGCTAAGAATCTCTGGGTGCGACCAGGCTGCCATACACGGAAATTGAACTTGGCCTGTTATAACGTAAGATCACTCATCGGTGAAGACAGGATATTAGAGCTGGAAAAGGAATTAGAAAATGTGAATTGGAATATCATTGGATTGGCTGAAACAAGAAGAAGAAATGAAACACTTATAAGTTTATCAAGTGGAACTCTGCTGTACACCAATGGAAACAGTGAAAGGAGTGAAGGTGGAGTTGGGTTTCTGGTCCATAAAGATTTTAAAAACAACATTTTGGAATTCAAAAGTACACCACCAAGGGTGTCAAGACTAATACCCAAGATTTCTAAGAGGTACAAGCTAAAGATTATAATGATTTATGCACCAACATCGAGCCACGATGATGAAGAGGTTGAAGAAATGTACACCGAAATTGAGAGTCTTCTAGATGAGCAGAAAGCTCACTATACTGTTATTATGGGAGACTTCAATGCTAAGGTTTGGAAAAAGACAAAACAGCGCAGAAAGGGGAACAACCAAAGGAAATTTTGGAATTGGTGAAAGAAATGAAAGAGGTGAAAGACTTGTGGCAGAATCTCAAGGACTGTCAGTAATGAACACTTTTTTTTCAAGAAAAGGGTGAACAGAAAGTGGACATGGAAGAGTCCAAATGGATTAACTACTAATGAAATCGACTTCATCCTCACTAACAGAAGATATATTGTGAATGATGTTACCGTCCTAAATAAGGTAAATGTTGGAAGTGATCACAGAATGGTAAGATGTACACTTGATATAGATGTAGGAAAGGAAAGGAAAAAACTGACTCGAATAAATAATACAAAGAATTTTTGAGATAACAGAAGAGGAGAAAAAGCAGTATGTACTGGAACTTAAGAACAAGTTTGAGCTTCTGCAGACTGCTCAGGACCAAGATATCGAAGAGGAATATTACAACTTTTTGAAAGTGATAAAGCTCAAGAAACCCATAGGGAAAAAGAAATCCAAAGAAGAAAAAATTAGTCAAGAAACACTTGTCATGATGAACCGAAGACGACAAATGAAAAGCAAGAAAAACACTGACTGGGAGAAAATTGAGTATACTGAGTTATGCAAAACCATTAGAAAGAGACTCAGAGAGGACATAAGATTTAACACAAGAAAAGTAGAACAAGCATTAAGGGAAAACAAAGGATTTAAATCAGCAGCCATGAGCAGTAATATAGAAAGACAAATGATACTGAAACTGAAGAATAGCGGTGGTGTACTTAAAAACAGCAGAGAAGGCATAATTCAAATAGCAGAAGACTACTATAGAGAATTATACAAGGAGCAGGGGAATGATGCCAGCAGTGGGGAAGATGGATTGCAAAGTAGCTCCACATACGACATACCCGATATTCTTCCTGATGAGGTAGAACATTAATTGAAGAAAATGAAGAATCAGAAAGGCCCGGAGGAAGATGAAGTTACTGTAGAGTTGTTAAAATTGGGAGGAAGAGACATAACACAAAAACTAGCAAGGCTCTTCACAAAGTGCATTAGAAAAGGTGTGATGCCTAAGCAGTGGAATAATGCAATCATAGTTTTGCTGCATCAGAAAGGAGATAAATCAGAAATTGGAAATTATAGACCAATTAGCTTGTTATCCCACATCTACAAGTTGTTCACAATGGTCATTACTAACAGATTAGAAAGAATACTTGATGAGAATCAACCGAAAGAGCAAGCTGGCTTTAGGACAGGATTCTCAACTATGGATCACCTTCACGTAATATCACAGCTAATGGAGAAAGCAAATGAATATAAAACACCATTATGCCTGGCATTTGTGGATTATGAAAAGTATTTGACTCCATACAGCATAAGGCAATGTTTCGGGCACTGGAAAGACAAGGCATTGATACCCTATATATTATGATTTTGATGAAAATATATGAGAGTTCTACCTCCTTTAGTAGACTAGACAAAGACAGTAGGAAATTTAAAATTGAGAAAGGAGTTCAACAAGGAGACACAATATCTCCGAAGCTGTTTACTCCGAGTCAATGTGAATGGAGAGTACCTAAACCATTTACGATTTGCAGTTGACATTGTGGTCATAAGCCACGATCCCAAAGAATTAGAGGAAAATTTTAATCAGTTATGCACAGATAGTAAGGATTTTGGACTAAAGATGAATATGGCTAAAACAAAAGTAATGATGAACAAGTATGCCACAGAAAAGGATATAATGATTGAAGGAGCAGTAATTGAAAAGGTGGAGTCATATACTTATCTGGGACAAGTTATTAGCTGCAGTAATGATAAATGGCTGGAAGTCAAGAGAAGAATAAATTTTGGATGGATAGAATTCAGGAAATATAGTCACATACTGAAGAGCAATATCCCAGTTTGTCTGAAACGTAAAATAATGAACCATTGTATACTCCCCACCATGACTTATGGAAGTGAAACCTGGGCACTCACCAAAAGAATGGAAGAGAAGCTGAGAACTACACAGCGAAGAATGGAACGAATCATATTGGGAATCACTGTTAGATGAGAAGAGAAACACATGGATTAGGCAGCAAACTCAAGTAAAGGACATTCTTATCAAAACTAAAGAACTAAAATGGTCTTGGGCAGGACACATAGCTCGAGGACATGATGACAGATGGACTAAGAAAATAACAGAATGGTATCCAAGAGGAGTGAGAAGAAAACCTGGAAGACAAAGGCAGAGATGAATAGATGAAATTCATGAGTTTGTGGGTAGTAAATGGATGGCCAGTGCTCAGAACAGAAGGAACTGGAAAGTTGCTGGAGAGGCCTTCATCCTGCAGTGGATTGAAAATGGCTGATGCTGATGATGACCCCATTTCTTCAAATTGTCCCTGGATGTCAGTACAATCAGTCCTCGTATAGCACGATAGTTGTGTTCCTAGGAAACCCTCGTGCAATGAAAAATCGTGCAATATAAACTACAGGCCCTATGGGAAAAATAGGGATAGGTGTCGACCACCCACGATTGAACACACATTTGTAACCAAAACATAACCAAACACAATAAATAATTGTAATAAAATACTTACGTATTTTTTTTCACAATTTCGTAATAAAATACGTAAGTATTTTATTACGACTATTACATAATAAAATATTGCTAATGCTTTTGCTTCTATCGTAAGCAAACTTGTTTTTTTGCTTGATTTTCTATCGAAACAGATGACAACCGTTCCATCTCTTCCAATTCTTTGTGTCTTATTCTGATGGATTTTAATTACACTTTGAGTTATTCCTGCTATGAAAGTTGTTTTTATTTTCTCTGCATTCTTTGTAATTCTCGGCATTGCCTCATTTGGGTCTGTAGCATGTGGAATATCACATGGTCTTTCATTTTGCTCAAAGCGTTTCACAATTTCATATTTTTTCTCTATCGACAGAGGCGGACTAGATATAAGTCTTACCAGGGAAACCCCGGTGGGCCGGAGGCCAGTGTGATTTTGGCCACAAACCATAGTATGAGGCCAGTATAAATTTTCCCGGTTAAGAATTTATGACCCAGTCCACCTCTGTTTATCGATATTGGTTTTCTTTTTCTCTCTGAATCTGCAGTGTCTTCACCAGGATGCTTTCTTTTCACACCTTTTAAGTATTTTACTCATTTTTAGGGAATAAAGCACAATCACAAAACGACGAGGCACGCTTGATACACATATACAAAGCTGCGCGCGCGTGTAGCAACTGAATAAACAACACCGTAAAGGCAGAGATACACTATTAACACTTCACATTTTACTAAAGCACATTTCTAGGGGTTACTACCATAAAACAAAAAATAATTTCCAGTTGCGTTTCTGCTAGTAGAATCTGTTATAAACTGGTAGTAAACTCGATCTAATTGCATTTGTGATTATACCGATTGCTGGAATTGTGTTGGTTTTTAAGTTATTATGGTGAAATGTGTTTCCCCTTGACTGATATAAAAAACATAAATAGATTTTCAGAATCTTCTCTTCATTCCTATCGTGTTGCATTCGGTTTGGGGTGATTCTGCGTTCCACTGCCATTTCTTGCAAACACAAAGGCAAATCGTGCATAAGCGAATTCGGTTTGTGTTATATAAGATATCGTTCCCCTATTTGTAAATCGTGTATGATCGAATTCGTGTAGTGCAAACACGTGTTATACGTGTTTGCACTACACGAATTGTATACTCCCCAAAATTATCATTTTTCAGTTCTAAGACGGTTGAGTGATGGCCAAATTCCATCCATACAGATGTCCAGGGATTAATTTTTCTTGTGGGGTCATCTGATTTTGAGTTCATTTCACTTCTAGCTCTCCGTTTGGCAATGCATGCCAATGATGGTATGCTAAGCAGTTCATTTATCATAACGAAAAATTCTCTTCTTGATTTCAGTCTGAACAGAAGGTTGTTGTTGGAACATTGGGTGTAATGGACTATCCGTCACTTTGTGTTTCGTCTGTATCTTCTGTCTGTCTGTGTCTATCTGTATCTTCTCTCTCACATCCAGTGGGGGCTGTTCTAACAAGGATGTATATCTTCTCAACTGGAGTTGCCTATAAGCCACCGGTTATCATTCATTGTTACATTTACCTTCTTTGCATCTGTGGGATAGCGTACTGCTAAGGCTGTTGTTCTTAAGATATTGGGCTGTGCACCCCTACTTTGAATTTTTCAATTTTTTTTAGAAAATTGTTGCATGTAGCAACCTTCTGTTTAATGTTTTCACAGTTTCCTGTATATTAAGGCTCGGTCTAGCGAGACTCCCAGATATTTTGGGGCATTACAATGTTTCGAGGCAATATCTTGCCACTTAAAGTCCAGCCTTAAAGTCCTAAGGTTGACTCTTAGTCAGTAGTAATAATTTGTGGTTGACTTTCCTGGTTTAAATCCTGCCTGTTCTTGGATAAGTTTCGGATCTGCAAAGGCAGTAAGGCATTTAAGAAGAATACGTTGAAAGAATTTATATAAATAACAGAGTAAGGCAATAGGTATATAGTTGTTTGGGTTGTTGAATCAACAACTCACTTCCTGGTTCCAACTTCAAAGTTATAAATTTGTTAATTTTGATGTCATCTTTCCACATTTTTAACTCACAGATTCCAGATTTGAGTTCTGTTAGAGCAGTGGTTTTCGACCTTTTTTTTAATAACGGCACCCCTAAGTAATTTATTTTATTTTGTGGCACCCTTACTCAATTTTCTGCCTGTTAGATCTGATTCTCTCTCTCTCTCTCTCTCTCTCTCTCTCTCTCTCTCTCTCTCTCTCGCTCCGTATATATATATACATTAAAATAGTTTTCCTCCTAATGATTTTTATTCAGCCAGTGGGAGAAGAGGTATGTGGATTACATGATCATATGTAACCAATACAAAAATATGTAACAAAAACTTATTTTACTGTGGTAAAACAAGCTTCTCTTTAAGCGTGGTCACCAGCTATGTTTATCTGACACAACCACACAGTACCATTCTTGATTTCCATATGTAACGTATTTATAGATCGTATGTTTAGCTTAGCTTAATTTTCAGCACTCACCTCATAGTAATCCGCTTAGCTGGTGGAGGGTTTTACCACATACATAGTGGTTATAGGATTCTAATACTTTACAGGGATTATGGGTTTAAAATTAAGTTATGGGCTGTAGAAAAATTTTTAAGAAAGGAAAGTGCACCTTCCATGGTTGCCTAATTAAATTAAATTAAATTAAGAGAAAAAAAGAAAGGAAAATATAAGCTAATAATCGCGCACGAGCAACTTTCGAGTTTAGTCGTCTTCAGTAGCTATAGTGGAGGGGGGGAAGAGAGCGCGCTTGTGTTATATACGGGTTGGGTTCCCGAAATGCATTTCAGTGCACGTGAAAACTTCATACGTGCTAAATTCCAAATGGGGGAGAAATTGGCGGGAATCTTTTTGTTTATCACGTTGAGTGATGTATGGCGCTTAAACCATTCAATAACGAGGGCTTCGTTTTCAAGGATTTTGTAGCTAGAATTTAATTTAATTACTGTGATGGCCGAATCGATGAGTGGGTTGTGATTTTGAGATTGGACGTGTTGTGTTAGTTCTGTACTTGCTGAATTAGTTTTGAAGCTATTAAAGTGGTAGTATGCACGCGTGTTGGAAATTTTTGATGTCCCGAATTTTGCTGTTGTACTGCCTATGTAACGTGCTTGGCAATCTGATTGGCATCTGATCAAATATATAATGTTGTTGTAATCTTCTGTCTCGTACTCGTGTGTTGTCTTGTATGAATTGAATTTGGAACTTAATTTGTTATACGATGTGAATATTAATTTGATATCTGTATTTTTAAAAATCTGTTGAAGTCTTCTAGCGTATTGTTGATGATATGGGAGCGCGATAAGGGGTTTGTGTGTCTTATTCTTGTTCACATGGTTAATAATTTTGTTTGGGTTATTAGTGTTATTATGAACTTTGGTGATGGTTTCTTTTATTAGTTGTGGTGGGTATTTTCTGTCGATGAATTTTTTGGTGAGGTATTGTAATTCATTAGTTAGGTCTGTTTGTGTGTGGCTATATTTTACAGCGTTGTATATCTGGTTGTATAGAACTGCTTTTTTGATGTATAGAGGGTGGTGTGAGTGGTAAAGTAAGAATTTACCTGTATGTGTGTTTTTTCTGTATATTTTGGTGCCTAAAGATGTGTTTATTTTGTATACAGTGAGGTTTAGAAAATTAATTTTGTTATCGTTTTCTACTTCGAGGGTGAATTTGAGTCTTTCATGTGTTGTGTTAAAGGTGTTCAGTAAAGTATCGATGGTGGTTCTGTTGCCTATTAAGAGGACGTCATCTGCATACCTCATGTATAGTTTAATTCCTGGGGTAAAGGGTTGGAGAATTTTTTCTTCGATAGATGTGAGGTAGATCTCGGATAAAGGGGCAGAGATGCTGAGGCCCATGAGAAGGCCGAAAATTTGTTCGTAGACGTTATTTTGGAATTTAAATTGTTTGGCGTCAAGTAACAGTGATGTGAGTTCTAAAATATCATTAATGTTTAAGTCAGTACGTTTTGTTAATGTGTCGTCTTTGATTAATAGATCTTTAAAGGCCAGTAGCATGGATTCGATGTGTACGTTTGTGTATAAGGAGATGACGTCGAAGGACGCGAGAATATCGTTTTCAGATATGGTTATGGAAGTTATATATTCGTGTGCTTGTTTAGTGTTGTAGACCCTGAACCGAGAAAATCTCATTAAAGGTGAAATGATTTTGACCAGGAATATGGATAGGTTAGCATAGGCGGACTGTTTATAAGAAATGATGGGCCTTAAAGGATAATCTTGTTTATGGAGTTTGACTATTCCAAAAATGTGTGGGAGAATGTTATTGCGTATGCCTATTTGCTGGAGGGTATGAAAATTAATTTGTTTGTTGGCTCTGAGTCTTCTCAGGATCCCATCAAGTTTATTTTTAAGCTTGTTAATATTAAATGTGTTGCAAGTTCTGTATGTTGTTGAATCTGATAAGATGTGTAACATTTTCTTTGTATATGTGTTTTTGTCCATGATTGCGATGGTATCCCCTTTGTCTGCCTTTTGTATTATAATGTTCGGGGTTTTCATGAAGTCTCGTATGTGGATTAATTGTTGTTGGGGAATGTTAGGTTTACTGGTTAATTGGGAGTTAAAAACAGCGTTAGTTTCATGTATGATTCGATATTTATCTGGGTGGTTATCAAGTTTGGTTTGTATTTCTATCATGGCGTCTTTAACTGGGTAGTTGTTGCTGTTAATGGCGAAATTGAATCCGTATTCTAGACTGGCAAGTTCGTTAGGGGAAAATGTTTGTGTGGAGATGTTAACAACTGAGTTTGTGGGGAGTTTTTTTGTGTCTCCTAGTGCAGTACATAAGGACTCCTTAAAATATCAAGAGTCAATTTAACACAAATCCTTTAACTATATATTACACCTCTTCCGCACGCCTATCATTTCCACATTTTCTCCAATGCATTCAGATCTGCACGATAGGAAACTCCATTTCACAAAACTATTAGTTAAATACTTTTCAGACAAACTCCACATCACATTCTTAAAGAAATGTCTTACATATGACATAATCCCCAATTTCGCTCGTATCTGCACCAAAAACACTGTTAAAAAATACCCTTTTATCATACACCAAGCCTCCATTGCCATAATTAAAGCCGAATTACGGAAAAGATACAGAGAAAAATATCTCCTTTTAGATCAAATACATACCCTTAAATTCAAACTTAAAAGAGAACTAACCCCCACGACTTGGTACGATTACGTACAACAAAACAACACACGAATTCAAGCAACTTTAAATCAGATTACCCAAAAGCACTCCAAGAAATGGGATACACTCACTAGGAGACACAAAATACTCCCCACAAACTCAGTTGTTAATATCTCCACACAAACATTTTCCCCTAACGAACTTGCCAGTCTAGAATACGGATTCAATTTCGCCATTAACAGCAACAACTACCCAGTTAAAGACGCCATGATAGAAATACAAACCAAACTTGATAACCACCCAGATAAATATCGAATCATACATGAAACTAACGCTGTTTTTAACTCCCAATTAACCAGTAAACCTAACATTCCCCAACAACAATTAATCCACATACGAGACTTCATGAAAACCCGGAAATTTAAATACAAAAGGCAGACAAAGGGGATACCATCGCAATCATGGACAAAAACACATATACAAAGAAAATGTTACACATCTTATCAGATTCAACAACATACAGAACTTGCAACACGTTTAATATTAACAAGCTTAAAAATAAACTTGATGGGATCCTAAGAAGACTCAGAGCCAACAAACAAATTAATTTACATACCCTCCAGCAAATAGGCATACGCAATAACATTCTCCCACACATTTTTGGAATAGTCAAACTCCATAAACAAGATTATCCTTTAAGGCCCATCGTTTCTTATAAACAGTCCGCCTATGCTAACCTATCCATATTCCTGGTCAAAATCATTTCACCTTTAATGAGATTTTCTCGGTTCAGGGTCTACAACACTAAACAAGCACACGAATATATAACTTCCATAACCATATCTGAAAACGATATTCTCGCGTCCTTCGACGTCGTCTCCCTATACACAAACGTACACATAGAATCCATGCTACTGGCCTTTAAAGATCTATTAATCAAAGACGACACATTAACAAAACGTACCGACTTAAACATTAATGATATTTTAGAACTCACATCACTGTTACTTGACGCCAAACAATTTAAATTCCAAAATAACGTCTACGAACAAATTTTCG
Source organism: Mastigoproctus giganteus (assembly GCF_048544385.1). NCBI lineage: Eukaryota > Metazoa > Arthropoda > Arachnida > Uropygi > Thelyphonidae > Mastigoproctus > Mastigoproctus giganteus. The sequence continues at coordinate 156,806,783 of NC_143587.1, read as the reverse complement.
GCCTTCTCATGGGCCTCGGTATCTCTGCCCCTTTATCCGAGATCTACCTCGCATCTATCGAAGAAAAAATTCTCCAACCCTTTACCCCAGGAATTAAACTATACATGAGGTATGCAGATGACGTCCTCTTAATAGGCAACAGAACCTTTACTGAACTATCGATACTTTACTGAACACCTTTAACACAACACATGAAAGACTCAAATTCACCCTCGAAGTAGAAAACGATAACAAAATTAATTTTCTAAACCTCACTGTATACAAAATAAACACATCTTTAGGCACCAAAATATACAGAAAAAACACACATACAGGTAAATTCTTACTTTATCACTCACACCACCCTCTATACATCAAAAAAGCAGTTCTATACAACCAGATATACAACGCTGTAAAATATAGCCACACACAAACAGACCTAACTATAGAATTACAATACCTCACCAAAAAATTCATCGACAGAAAATACCCACCACAACTAATAAAAGAAACCATCACCAAAGTTCATAATAACACTAATAACCCAAACAAAATTATTAACCACGTGAACAAGAATAAGACACACAAACCCCTTATCGCGCTCCCATATCATCAACAATACGCTAGAAGACTTCAACAGATTTTTAAAAATACAGATATCAAATTAATATTCACATCGTATAACAAATTAAGTTCCAAATTCAATTCATACAAGACAACACACGAGTACGAGACAGAAGATTACAACAACATTATATATTTGATCAGATGCCAATCAGATTGCCAAGCACATTACATAGGCAGTACAACAGCAAAATTCGGGACATCAAAAATTTCCAACACGCGTGCATACTACCACTTTAATAGCTTCAAAACTAATTCAGCAAGTACAGAACTAACACAACACGTCCAATCTCAAAATCACAACCCACTCATCGATTCGGCCATCACAGTAATTAAATTAAATTCTAGCTACAAAATCCTTGAAAACGAAGCCCTCGTTATTGAATGGTTTAAGCGCCATACATCACTCAACGTGTTAAACAAAAAGATTCCCGCCAATTTCTCCCCCATTTGGAATTTAGCACGTATCAAGTTTCCACGTGCACTGAAATGCATTTCGGGAACCCAACCCGTATATAACACAAGCGCGCTCTCTCCCCCCCTCCACTATAGCTAACTGAAGACGAGGAAACTCGAAAGTCACTCGTGCGCGATTATTAACTTATATTTTCCTTTCTTTTTTTCTCTTAATTTAATTTAATTTAATTAGGCAACCATGGAAGGTGCACTTTCCTTTCTTAAAAATTTTTCTACAGCCCATAACTTAATTTTAAACCCATAATCCCTGTAAAGTATTAGAATCCTATAACCACTATGTATGTGGTAAAACCCTCCACCAGCTAAGCGGATTACTATGAGGTGAGTGCTGAAAATTAAGCTAAGCTATACATACGATCTAGTTATTACATTACAGCACATAAGGACTCCTTAAAATATCAAGAGTAACGTATTTATTTAAATACGGTAAATTAAATGCAACAAGGCATAATATTTTAAGATTCTATATTGATATAATATTGGTGTAAATACACTATAGACAACTCTTAAAGAAAAACTACGATCGTAGTGTGAAAGGTCCCCACCAACGAAAAGCCAACAACGGTCCTTCTGGGTGCTGGTGGTGCCTACCGAGAATAAGTGACAATAGTCTTCACTATTAGTGAAGCGTTACTTATTCGAGGTAATGCAGTACATGGTAACTTATTGTGCCGACCGGGCTAGCCGGGTGGGTAAAGTGCCTGCCTGGCAACCCAAAGGTCGCGGGTTTGAATCCCGCCTCGGGCTTGGATCAAAGTACTGCAAAAACCTTGGGAGCTGCATTATGGCCACAGAAGCCGATGCGCCAACAACTAGAATAAAAAAAGGTAACTCATTGTGAAGGATGATCACATTATGAGATACAGATGAAATGATGCTTTTCACACTACGATCATAGTTTTTCTTTAAGAGTTGTCAGTGGTATATCTACACCAATATTATATTGATATAGTAATTATTTATGTATTCATAGCTGAGGAAAAGACATACACAGAGTCGAATCTTCTGTAAATATTTATTTTATTTTATCAAAAGAAGCAAGTGCAGTGAGCAGGGGGCAAAGCCCCCAAGTCTAATGTTAAAAAAAATATGTTATGTGATAGTTATTACAATAATAAGAACTATAAATAAAATTACAATTCACAATACAAATTATATATATATAATAATTTTATTCTTTATATAGAGGTACGAAATAAACATCAATTGTAGATCACCACAAAATTAAAAAGATACTGTATACCTTTTTATAATGAAATAAATATATAAATTTAAAAAAAAAAGTTTAAGTAACTTAAACCCAAATTATGTGGCACCCCTGGAATGTTGTTGTTGCAGCACCCTGGTGGAAAAGCACCGTGTTAGAATAAAAGGTTTACTGAGTTCATTAGTTTCATTTGCCTCCATCTCCCACTGTTGAAGGATGCTGTAGTTTTGCATCGTGGATAAGGGTTAAATTATTTGTTTCTGCCTGGGTTTCAACTGCCCACCCGTTATCATCAGTCTCAGGATAGCCACAGCTGATACTATGGCTGTTGAAGTCTGATGACAAAATGTATTTTGCCATCTCTCTGAATGAGTCTTTCTGGGGGTTCAAAAGTGGTATCTGGAGTTTTGTAAATTGGTGTAACAAAGCATTTGTCCAGTTCAATCTTCAGTACTTCAGAATTTTTGTCTGCAGAGCTCACCATTGGGACAATCAAAATTCCTTGCTTTGTGAAAATTGCACTGCCATATTTGTCACTTGGTCTTTTGCATATCATTTGCATGCCTTTCACATAAGGGTGTTGATGATTTGGACCATGGTGGGTTTCTTGGATACAGAGTATGTCTCACTTGGAATAGCACTTAGTTCATGGAGAAGTTCTTCCTTACCTAAAGAGAGACCTTCAATATTAATGGATATTATTTTAATAATAAGTCCTGAGAGGGACTGCAGTTTCAGTTTCTCATTATTTGAGTTCTGCCTGTTAGAAAAATTGTATGCATTGATTATCTGGTTGTGCGATCCGTTGTGAAAGAACCAGTCGGCTAAGCTGTCTAGGAGCACCACAAGGAGATTTCTTTTATGCTCCCAACAGTACTAATGTTCAGGTGCAAATAATTAGCAGTGTTATTACAGGAATTAGTTTTTTCTAGAGTAAGTTCATGAGGATACAAAATGGCCAAAATCCTTAATAAAGTTGGGATAATTGATTATGCAAAGGTCATCAATATACCCAAATAACAGGATATTTTGAGGAAGAGAAATTTTGGACCTGTAAATGTATTTTTTTACAGATTTTTTAAATTGTAAAGATATTGCAAGGTTACAGGAGGCAGGGCTATCCATGGGTACCCTTAATCTGTTGAAAGACCTGGAAACCATCAAAAACATAGTTATTAAAGACAAAGATTGATCATGTTGTTTCAAAAAGTGATGTTACTATTAAGAACATGATTATATTTATGGAAAATTTCTTAAAGAATTGTTTTTAAATCAGCCAGATCTGTACTAGTAAAGAGACTACTAGACTTTGGAAATCAAAAGTTTGAATATCTTGTAATTTATTAGATTTTAATATTTCCAAGGCTGGTAAATTATTAAGAATAATTTTGTTCTCAGGTAAAATGCCCAAGACAGGTTTAAGTAACTGTTCTAATGCAATTCCAGGAAGGTGAACATAACTATTTTTACAAGAAGTAATAAATCTGAATTTGGCAGGTGTTTTATGAAACTTAGGAATGAAATAAACAAAGAAAAATTTAAAATTATTAATATTTAGTTTTAATTTCTTATTTAAAGCTAATAATTTTTTAGTGATAATGTTAGGAGAGGAAGGCACCAGTTTGTATCATTGTCTTGTAGCACTTTGTTCAATGTATCAATATAGAAAGCCTTACATATAAAGGCATTGTTGTTGGAGGCTTGATCTACCTGTGTAATAACAAAATCCTTATGTATTTTTTGAAATTGTGTTTTAATCTCTGAAAAATTGTAATATCTAATAGGTTCATACTGACTACAACGATACTACACCAACCTTTATAAACTTTTATTGAAATAAAATAAAATTAATTAAAATTGTTAATAATAATAATAAGATAAAATAGGTAAAATGAATAGTATAATTAACCCAGTTAAAATTGATAAAATAAGACACACTGTCTGTACAATGAAATAAAACAATGAAATAGATCATGGGATAAAAGCGATAAAACACCAAAGCTTTCAGAGGCATCCACCTCTTTTATCAACAGTAAAGCTTAATGTACAGCAGACTTAATGTTCCTTAAATATCAGCAGGCTCATGGTTCACAGTACGTGTTTCCACAGGAGCATGGGCAATACTCTCCATATGCGCACTGGAACTGGAAATGGCTCGGGAGCGTGCCAGGCGGAACCGTTCATCCTGTCCAAACCACAGCTTCAAAGAGGGGATGAATGCAGACTCCCCTGTCTCTATTAAGTGTCATGCTCAGAGGGGCAAATTCAGAAGCTATTGGCCCCGGGTGCCAAGCGTTATTGTGATCGAGCGATTTACAGAGCGTCTTCTCAGTGCAACAGATCTTGTTAATTTTCGAAAGTTTTTCTTACGTTTAAGGTAATTTACCATTAACTTATTCTTACGATTTGTAAGTAAGTTTAAGAAAGGAAAACCACCTTTCTTTTCTTTTCATTAAAACTAACAAACTAACTTACACCGCTTGGTCACTCTAGCGGCACTGCTCCTGCCTCCCTGTGGCGGGGCCGGTAACCTTGGCAGAAAAGGTTCTCTGCCAAGGGCTAAAAGGAGCTAACATGGATTGCGAAGTCCGTAATCCATCTGTTGAGCCTCATGCCTCAACTTATTCAAGGACAGACCAAACTGACTTTGACACTTCCCATCCCAAGAAACAAAGAACAGAAGGATCCAAAAAGGAAACACCACTGTTTCTATTATACATTCTCAAACAAGTAGGTGCACTTTCTCCATTTCTTATCCAGAAATGCCACCTAAAATGGTGAAAAGACTCTGCTCTGGAGATCTACTTATAGAGACAGTAAATAGCAGGCACTCTGAAGCCCTGCAAAGAATTTCAAAATTCGCGAATATTCCTGTCACAGTAACTCCACATTCCACCTTAAATTCATCCGAAGGAATGTTGTCTGAATGGGACTTAATAAATGTTACAAAAGAGGAATTAGTCCAAGAGCTACAAGACCAAAAAGTTGTACAGGCAAAGCGAATTAAAATCAAGAAAGACGGTGAATTAGTTCCCACTCACAGTGTTATACTGACCTTTTCTACACCAATCCTTCCAGCTACAGTTAAGGCTGGATATCTGAACTGCCATATTCGACCTTATATCCCCAATCCTCTCAGGTGCTTCAAGTGCCAAAAATTCGGCCATGCTCAAACAGTGTGTAGAGGGGTTTCAGTGTGCTCCAACTGTGGATCTAAGGAACACACACAAACAGACTGCCCAGCACAAACATCAGTATGTCCAAACTGTAAAGGTAACCATCCAGCTTACTCGAAAATCTGTGAAACCTGGAAAACTGGAAAGAAGATACAAAAGTACAAAATAGAAAACAAAGTGATTTACCAAGAAGCTAGGAAACAAGTTTTACTCTCAGTACCGAAACTCACATATGCAGCCGCAACACAAAAACACAAATCGGAAGGAACTCAAACTGAAGTGTCCATACCACCAGCTACATCCATTTCCGACTGGGCACGAGCTGTCCTAGCGAGTCCGCTGGAGTCCCCTAAAAAAACATGTAAAAGGCCAAGCAAATAATACCCCAGTCACCGTACCACCAACTATTACTCCCTCACACTCAGATACTGAGAGTCTGAGAAATATTAAACCTCAAAAGATTCTAACCGCAGATATGGAAATCGATGACAAAACTCATAATGATGAAACAGTTTTAGAAATACATGCCGAAGAAGACATGGATACCGCACGACCCACTTTCCCGAGAAAAGATAAAATAAAATTGGAATGCTATAAACAGATTGGATCTAAAAAACAGTCAGAAACACCTACTTCAAAAACTGAATAATGGATCAGTTGATTCAATGCAATTGTAGAGGCCTCCGTAGTAACATAGACGATATTCACGATTTGATAAATCAGCATCATCCAGTAGGCATCTGTCTACAAGAAACGAATCTTTCTCCGCAAGTGACACTTTCAGTTAAAAACTATAAAATATTCAGGCATGACAGGATCTCTCTCCACATGGTGGTGTAGCTATACTGATTGATAGTAAAATCCCTTCCAGACGTATACCCCTACAAACCTTTAGAAGTTGTTGCAGTACGCTACTCTTGGTAAAACGCTGACACTTGTATCAATATATATCTCACCAAATCAGAACTGCTCGATAATTGAACTAAATGACCTTATCCTACAACTACCCTCTCCTTTCTGCCTGTTGGGCAATTTTAATGCGCATCACCAGTTATGATGATCTTTGCAGAACAGGCAATCGGGGATGCACGATAGAGGCTTTTCTTGTAAAGAATAATCTCACTCTGCTTAACACAGGCTCCCACACCTATGTCCATTTCCCAACAGGCTCAACCTCTGCTATAGACCTGTCGATATGCTCACCCACATTATTTCCAGACTTCGATTGGAGAGTCTCAGAGAACCCATTAAATAGTGATCATTTTCCTATAATCTGTAAGCTGTGCACAAGGACAAACTTACCAGTAAGCAGTCGATCTAAATGGAAATTCTCAAAAGCTGACTGGAACAAATATGCATCTAGTATTACACTAGAGGATGATATTATCCAACATCACTCCACAGATAATGCCGTTAAACATATCACAGAACAAATGTTGACAGCTGCTGCTACTACCATTCCTCAAACTTCAAATAAAGGATCCAAACACAAAAACTATTGGTGGAATTCAGCATGTAACACTGCTAAGAGAGAGAGAGAAGAACAAGGCGTGGAATCAGTTTGAAAGAATCCAACCACTGCTAATCTCATTATATACAAGAAACTAAAAGCCCATGCCCGCTACACCGGCGAAAAGCTAAAAAGGAATCTTGGATTCGTTTTGCTTCATCTGTCACTAAAGACACAAGTGCAGGACTAATCTGGCAGAAAATAAGATGCCTTACTGGTAAGTTTCCATCAATTCCTTCCCCAATCATCGTCTATAAAGGACAGGAGATAACCCTTCCAGAGGATATTGCAAACATCCTTGCGGAATCTTTTGCTCACCATTCTCCCTCAACTGCATATGATCCAACTTTCCTAAAAGCCAAAACAATAACTGAAAAATATAAAATAAATTTCGGAACGAAGTCAGCCCTCTCTTATAATAAACCACTAACCATGTATGAATTAGAAGAATCCTTAAAAAATTCAGCCAGTAGTGCACCTGGTCCAGATGGCATATACTACCTAATGTTAAAGAATCTAAATGAGGGCACTCGTTACTCTCTCCTAAAACTTTTCAACCGAATATTTGTTGCAAATTATTTTCCCATTTCCTGGAGACATTCTGTTGTTCTATCCATTCCAAAACCAGGAAAAGACCAATCAGACCCGCATAAGAGTCTTACCCAGACTAGCTGTCTGGGTAAGACTGGAAAAAATGGTACACAGTCGCCTCACCTGGTATCTTGAAACTCAAACTACTATGAACAACGATCAGTTTGGATTTCATAAAAACAGGTCTACCCTAGATCTTATGATTAAGGCTGAGACAAATGTGCGAAATACATTCATAAAGAACGAACATTTGGTCGTGGTGAGCTTAGATATAGAGAAAGCTTTTGAAACCACGTGGCGTCATGGCATCCTTCGTGACTTACATGCCCTAGGACTAAGGGCACATTTACCATCATTAATTCGGAGCTTTCTCGAATATCGAACCTTTCAGGTTTGTTTTCAAAGTTCACTCTCGAAAATCTGCATACAGGAGGAAGGAGTCCCACAAGGGTCAGTCCTCAGTGCCACACTCTTCGCAGTTAGAATACACACAACGATCTCACTATATCCAGTCACTTGCAAAATATGTTCTCCATTGAAAGGAAACTCCAACTGTCAATAAACAAAATGCAATCATGGATGTTACAAAATGGCTACCGACTATCTCCTCAGAAAACGTTTGCTATACACTTCTGCAAGAAACGAAAACTGCACCCTGATCCTGAATTGCGCCTGGGAAATCATGCTATTCCAGTCAATGACAATATTAAATTCCTAGGTTTAATATTGGACAAGAAATTAAACTTCCTGAAACACATACAGCATGTACGAACTATTTGTTTGGAAAAAATGAATATCCTTAGAGTTCTTTCTGCAATATCATGGGGAGCTGACCGATACTCCCTTCTTCACTTATATAAAACCATAATCTGATCCAGACTAGACTATGGTGCACCTGTATGTGACTCAGCTAGAAAGTCAGCATTACAGTCCCTAAATACCATTCAACATAATGCACGTAGAATAGCTCTAGGTGCCTTCCGAACATCTCAAGTGCATAGTCTATATATTGATGCACATGAACCTCCATTATCCTTAAGGAGACAGATGCTGCTGCTTACATACGCTGCAAAACTTCGGAGTATGCCCTCACATCCTATGTGTCCTTACCTCTTTAACCCGTCTCATAAATTTCTACAGGAATAAACCAAATGAAAATAAACCTGCTGAAATCAGATTGAAGTATGTTGCTCAGTATTGGATTGTCCCACTCGACAATATCCACCAAGATACCGGAGAAATAGAGCCTCCATGGTCCACTTTTAAAACTTTGTGATGACTTTTTTCGAAAATGGGGAAAACAGGCACTGAACAATGAAAATATACAGCAGCTACATTTAGCTCATGCATCAGCAAACAAACACTGTCTGCAAATATATACTGATGGATCCAAATCTGATACAGATGTGGGCGCTGCAGTAGTTCTTCCCACTTGTGCAATCTCTCAAAAAGTTTTCCCAAGTTGCAGTATTTACACCGCTGAACTTCATGCAATAAAAATGGCTATCGAACACGTCAAAAACAGGTCTAATGAAGAGATAATAATCTATACCGATTCCTCGAGTAGTCGAGGAATGTCCGAACTCTCATCCTATCCTGAAAGAAATCAGAGCAAAGTTAACTAATCTCACAGAGCATAAAACAAACGTAAGATTCTGCTGGATTCCCGGGCATGCTGGAATCCAGGGAAATGAAAAAGCAGATCAGGCAGCAAAAAATCCAATCAACCCCGTGTCTTCACTTGCCTCGATTCCTTATATGGACTGTAAACTCATCATAAAACAGTTATGTATTGACCAATGGACATCAGTATGACAGCAACAGACCCATAACAAACTTTTCCAAATAAAGCAAAAGCCACAATACTGGAAATCTAGTTCGCGATTAAACAGACGAGAAGAGTCTGTTTAATCAGACTCTTCTCGTCTGTTTAATCAGGTCAGATGGGAATGGCCAATATGTGTCCTTGCAAGGACACGTATTGGCCATTCCCATCTGACCCACCTCCATTTGTTGACAGGGGATGAACCTCCTCACTGTCGTCATTGTTCCACCATACTTACAGTGAAACACATTCTCCTCGAGTGTCCCTACAATCATGCTGCTCAACTAACAAATTTTAAATCGGTTTTAACTCAAAACAATTCATTAGAGATGAACCATATTCTCAGTGATGACGCAAATTTATCCGATTTATTGTATTTTTAAAACAAATTCATTTATATGAACTTATCTGACATATGACTGGAAAAAAAAAAAATATATATATATATAGCATTTGCAGAATTACTGTGACAGGCACAATTTGGCCTTAGTTGCCCTTGTGCCAATAAACTTCCATTAAACCAAACCAAACCACAAGCTATTGAGCCATGTGTGGTCCCAAAATCTGTGTGTGACTGGTCGATGACAACAGCTTCGTCAGGAGAGATTTGATGGTTCTCACAAAAATGCTGCACCATAGCAGACCTCTCATAATCCTCAGTCTTTATCACACTGATATATGCTCCCCATACGATCTTTAAATCGACACTTCGTTCCACCAACATAACATTCCCCGCAATCCGGGCATTTTATTTCGTATATGACCCCACTTACACATTCCACAGGTATGGGGATCGTATATGACACTTACACATTCCACAGGTATGAGGCTGCACACAACTGTGTGCAGCCTCAGCCCTGGTAGCCGCACACAGCGTGTCTGGCAGATTGCACAACACCTCAGCTATATGCTCAGTTAAGCCTGGATAGTAGGGAATGTATGCGTTGGAAATGGGTGTAAACGGCTCTCTACACCCATGCCCCGCTTCTCAGATAAGTTTATCTATGACCCTTCAGGGGTAGCAGCATTTCCTGAGATCTGCTGTGGCACATTTAACTTCTTTTCTATCCTCGTAGGTATTGCAATGGGACCCAGCCCTATCCAGTAATGCCCTAATGACACTATTCTTGTGATACTTAGCTTGTGCCATATTGTAATGTGTGTATTGGCCCCGGCACATGGGGTTTCCTATACACACTGGTTTTCACTCTAGGGTTCTCCCTATGTACCAACACATCAAGGAAAGCGAGGGTACCCTCTACTTCCATCTCCGAGGTGAACTGAATAAATGGGAAGAAGCTATTGAGGAAACCAAGTACCTCGTCCTCTCTCTCTCCCCCCCTCTGAATAATTGCGAACGTATCATTTCCATGCATGCATGGGTTAGAACAGACCCATCAAAAACCCTGGACTTGAGCTGCTCCATAGCTAAATTTGCTATGACAGCACTAATAGGGGAGCCCATTGCTGTGCCGTGAACCTGCTTATACATTGTGGTTTGAAATACTATGGTGGTACTGGAGAGACACAGCTCCACCCCACTACAAATATCCTCCACACTTAACTGAGTCCTATCCTTTAGGGTATCATCTTTCTCTAATGCCATACATGCACATTTCATCCCATGGTCAATAGGAATACTTGTAAACAAGGATATCACATTAAATGACACCATGGTCTCACCCTCTTCTTCAACTGATCCCTTATAAATTGTACAGTCTCCACTATGCCTGATAGTAAAATTGGAACGTCCAACGATAGGAAAAATTAGACTGGCTACAAACCTGGACAAAGCATGTGTAAGGCTACCTATAAACGACACAATCAGTCTAAGCAGAACCGCCACCTTATGAATCTTTGGTAGGACGTAGAACCTAGTTTGTTGGCATGCCGTGTCCAATAAACATCTTTAGAAATCTTCTCAGCCTTTAACCTACCTTGTAAAGTCTTGTTTACCTGCCGTTCTAATCCTACTAACGGATTCCTACGAGTAACCCTGTAAGTCATTCTGTCATTCAAAAGTTCCAAGGCTTTATTACAATACTCCTCTTTGTCAAGGATCACCCTTGACTTCCTTTTATCCGTGAGCAAAACCACGATGCTGTTGTCTTCTTTCAGCTCCTTAAGGGCCTTCCTCTGGCTAATGCTAAGATTGGAGGGAGCTTCCCGGGCCTCACTCAAAATTGCTGAGGTTCTTGTACGGATCTCATTAGCCACGACCATCGATAGTTTACTCACAGCTCTTTCGATGTCCACAGCCACCTCCATTATTGTCAGATTTGGAGGGATCACCGCAAACTTCGTACCTAGTTTTAAAACCCCCCCTTTGTTCTTTAGTTAATTGCTTGCTGCTCAAATTACATTCCTGTTTCTAACATTACATTCGCCCGTGGCCTCCTCCATTAGTCTATTGAACTCACCCACTTGCGTTTGTCTGTAAATATCTGAAATTCCAGCTGCTTTGGCCGACACTACCCGCGTAATAAGCAAAAGGTGTGCAGGAGTCACGCTGCCACTTAAATTACCCAAAAACAAACCTTTTCATCTCCTAATATAGTTCAGACTACTATCTAGCTTTCCAATCCAAATGTTTAACAATTTCTTCTAGTACCATTTAGTAGTACACAACAGACGATCATCCTCAAAAGGCAACTTAACACTGAATCCACGGGGCATAAAACCATATGCTTTGCAAACCTTAAATGTTGAATGTTTTCTCTGCTTGGCTTAAAAGCATCGTTTGGAAACAAAGCATTGGTTTAAAGATTGTATGGGGGACCATTATCAGTGTGATAAAGATTGTGGATTATGGAAGGATCGCTGTGGTGGAGCATTATTGAGAGTAGAACCATCAAATCTCTCCTGGCAAGGCTGTTATCGTCAACTGGTCACACAGATTTTGGGACCACAAGTGGCTCAAGAGCTTGAGAATTTACTCCTCTGAGCATAACACCATTAATAGAGGTGCCTCCGTAGCCAGGTGGGCAGGAGCAGCAGTGCATAGTGCATGCTTCTTGATTAGACTGGGGTTTGAGCCCGTGAGCCACCAAATATGGAGGATGCGGAAAGGTCAGGGAATGACCACTGCATATCCCCGGAGCATTATGGCCTTAGTTGCTAATGCTCCTTAAAACCAAATAACAACAACAACTATTAATAGAGACAGGGGAGTCTGCATTCATCCCCTCTTCAAAGCTGTGATTCTTGGATGGGGTGAACAGTTCCACCTGGTACGCTCCCGAGCCATTTCCAGTTCCAGTGCTCATATGGAGAGTACTGCCCATGCTCCTGTGAAAACACATGCTACGAGCCTGCTGATATATAGGGGTTGTACTGTACGTTAAGCTTTACTGTTGATAAAGGAAGCGGACACCTCTGAAAGCTTCGATATCCCGTAATCTACATCGTTTTCTTTCATTGTATATATTTTATTTTATTGTGCAGACATTGTCTGAAATTTAATTATGTGTATATTTTTTATGTAATTTGATTATTCTCAGTTTTTTCATATGTATCTGTTTTGGTCATGGCAGTTTTTCCCCCCAAAAGTGCATTAATACAAGTATAGCCATTTATTTATGCAGTTTAATTATAAACTAAACTGCTGTTTACTTATAATTTTCATATTCTGTACTCTCATTTCCATCTTTTCATTCTTCCTACTTTGCTAACACTTTCAAGGTTCGGCAATATATGTACTGAACTCTGCATCTATTCTTTGATATATTTTTAAAATGAATGTGTGTGCATTGGTGGCCACGTAGATTGCGAATTTCTTGTAGATTTTATTCCTCTTAACATCCAATGTTAGTTTTATTCCAAAACTAACATTACAATCAAAATAATTGCCCGTATACCTCAAATTTGTTATGCACTGATTACTATTTAAATAAGAGCTTTCAAAGGCTCAATATATCCTACATTATATTAACATTTAAGAATATATAAAGGAATCTATGGTGTCGGGTTGAGGTCTTCGGCTGCAATCCTGGGGTATTGAATCATTCATGTGCTGAAGGTGTGGAACACATTTTGAGTTAAATTATCATTTGTTAATTCATCAGTATTGCTGATGAATAGTAGAGTAGGGGGGGTAGGATAAGAAGAATTCCTATAAGACAGAATAAAGGTAAATTTCTTGTATATATTCTTAAATGTTATGCACTGATGTAAAATGATTATGCATTTTATTGATAAGCAAATGAATTAATGAAAAAGCACAAGAGTCATTTAGACATTACTTATTTACAAATAATCACAGAAATACGCTACAGGCCATATGAATGATTTTTCATTGTGATCAGTGTTTAAAATTAGCATTATGCAATAATATGGGGGTCTAAAAAAAGTATACCACCAGCAAGCAAATATGGTTGCGATACCATTAGGTCTTCTATAACAGATATTAGTAGTTAGCCTGCCACAACATTTAATATTACTGCCTTGCATCTGTCTAGCATGCATTGTATCAGATACTTGATAAAATTGATGCTTATTGCATGCTATCAATTGTAAATAATGGTTTCTTACAATGGTATCTTGCTTCGTGGCTTTTTAGCAGCAATTTTCTGTCTCGTAACACTCCAGCACTTTTCAACCGGTTCCGATCAGCACTATATACTGGCCACAATAAGGATTGGATGTTGCAGTCTTACATGAACTGTTCACTTGAAAGTTAAAAACAGAAATTACTAAAACAGTCAGTATTTGAAACAAGCTAAAATTTGCATAGTAGAAATTGTGTTAAATGATTATGAAATGTTGTGCTGACCTTCAGTATTGCAAACCACAGAGTCATGTTGGAAAAGGAACACATTCCACATTTTCTCTTCCTTGAAATAGGTCTCTGATGATGTGCAGAAGAGCCTCCATAAATTTTTATGTAGTAGTCACCATTTACAGTACCATTCACAAAATATATTCTGCTCACTCCTTTGCTTGTTAAGCATTCCTAAACCATCTGGCCCAATCTAAAAAAAATTTTTACTATTGATTGAATACTGTGTGGTGACGAGGTTTGTTAGATCTGAATGTCGTTTACCATCATATCCATTGAGGTTAAATTTGGATTCATCAGGGAAATTACAGATTCCCATTGTTCAGTTGCCTAATTAGCATGTTCTTTAGCCCAGTTTAGTTATTTTTCCTCATAGATTTTGTGAAGGGCTTCTTACAATGTCAAATATGCTATAGGATCACTTTTACAGTTGTTTATTGACTCAAGAAGCCCTCCCTGTCAAGAGCAATAATTATACATTTCTTCCTTGGAGTTAACTGAGTGCATACCAGATTGGTGCTGAACAGGAAGTGAAAATAGATAGCAACAGGTGGATGCTTTCATAAACGAGATAATACAATACTGCTCTAATATTATTATATTATAACGATGCAATATCATACTAGTTTTACAGGTTGATATTATAGTGTTTTGAAATGACAATTTTACCTATAGAGGGAGTTAAGGAAATATTAAACTGTAAGATGATGCAATTTCTGTGGCTGCCACTGTGTGTGTGTGTGTGTGCATAAGAAAAGGGAGAGAAAAATAAGAAGGTTCGAGGACTAGGGCCACTGAAAAACCTAATGATTAAGGTGAATATATAAGGTAAGTGATAAAAAGGGAAAGAGAGGATTGAATATAAATAAAAAAGGAATCAACGAGTAAGGAAATTAAATAAATCGAAGTATATATTTAAAAAAATTATACAAATATACTAGAAAAGAATATTTTCATACCTTACAACACTGGTGTCTTCTTCATGGAGTCAATGTCAATCATTAACATTGACCAATGCGATATACATGCCAAAAAAAAAGTTGTCAAAATTAAAGTAAATAAATAATGGAAATGTAGATTAAGTTTATTGAAATCAGAAATAAGGAAGTTAAAGCCGAAGTGGATGCAAAAAAAGGCAGGGAATATTATGTAGTAGGCATGTAATTTACAGTTGATGCTAAAGAGAAAGCATATACAACAGATGAAGAACTCATTACAAATCAATGGTACATTGACATTTGCAATGAGGCACAAAAAAGAAAGCAGAAACTAGAAATGGCTTAATATATACAGCACAGACTAGTGACCTCTATTGAAAAACAAATGAGAAGTTAAATTCATGATGAACACAGCTATATAGATAAGAAGGTAATTAATGAACTAAGCAGAAAGGAAAAGTACTGAAAACTTTGTGAAAGTGAAAAAAGTTAATATAGGAAGAAAATAGTTTTCTGTTATGTGTTTGTAAAACTAATTGCTCACAAGAAATATAGGAAGAATGCAGAAATGCGTAAAAAAGGGTGGGGAAATGTAGCAAAATAGAAGGGCTTAAGTAGTCACAAATCCCATTCCTACAGAAAGTTCCCTGAATTGAGTTCTGAGAGTATGAATCATGAAAAATAATGTGAAAGTAGGGATAATAAACTAATAATAAGTGAGGGAGAAAAATGGAGTCATACATTGGTGTCAAGCATCGTAAATAGTCATACATCATACAATGTGTGATATTTACAGAATGTACAAACCTTGAAAATGAGAAATAGTGAATAAAATTAACCAAAACACCATGCCAAGATTAAGTTGTAGTTGATGAAAATTTAGCAAGAAATCTGCTTTAAGTTAATATGAACTGGAAAATTTTTTTTAAAATTGATAATGTTAAGAGCTTTATGAAAACAATATTGCAAATAGGACAAAGGAAAAGGATTTCCAATGAGTTTAATACTGGAGTCATTGCAAGTGGTGGAAATTCTGATACACTAAGAGAGGATGAAATTAGAGTGAACTTTATGAACGTAATATTTAAAATAAGTCAAATAAAAAGAGTTGCCAGAAATATCATCAATGCTAATCTATAACAATAGGAGTTATAGGAATTTTATATATAGAGAACAATTTGTAGATACACAGCACATCTGAAAATAAGAATGTAATGCTAATATTCAGTGCACAATTTATGATTTCATCCATCTTACTGGTGATTGATGCATGTCCACACAAAGTTTTAAGTGCAGCATGATATTATACAAAAATACATTTCCTGGGAGTAGGTCTTGGGTCACCCACTAATGAGATAATAATCACCATCTGATTGATTGCACTGTAATTCTGTCCTTCATGGTGAAGTCTAGGTTCACATCACATTAAAGAATGAAGAATTCTTAAAGGCATCTTCAACTTGGGTTGTAATTATCCAATCTCAGATGGAGGGAACAGACCTCATCTGCCCCATTGAAAATAAAAATATAATGGTAATTAATTAGGATACAGTTCACTTTTTGACAGTTACTAGTATCCTATGTGGTTAGTGCATAATCCTGGGAGCCATTCATGCACTCACTAATCAATTGGTGACACCCAAGAATGTCTTCAGTGCTGCTAAAAAACTAGTCACTTAAAAATATACTTAAAAGTACATTTTTAAGTAGCTAGTTTATGGATCACCCACTGATGAGGTGATTATCATTGTCAAATTGTTATCTGGTTGCTACTGCTGGAATTCGTCTTTCTGTCACAGTATAGTAGGTTTGCCATTTATCATTTTTTGGAGAGATCTGGGTTTGAATTCTATCCAAGACTAGAGGAGTTCTTGAAGACTTCAACTGGTGCTGTAGTTAGCCAATCTCAAGTGAGTGGTCCCCACAAAAGTTATTTTGGATTTTTCAGTCTTTGCAAAATAAAAATTGTCCTGCGAACTCACATGCCTTCTTATTTTGTGACTTAACGTACCAAAAAATATTGTAACAAGTCCTAGCAATAATATAGGGGCAATGGAGATTACAATAACGGTGAGATTACAACAACAACAATAGTGACTACAATAACTTTGTCCTTTTCTATGATCACTTCAACTTTGCAAATGGTGAAAATCTTTGTGTGGGCCGGATTACTGTAATATGATTTAGTAGGGTTTATTTGGGAATGGATAATGAAGAACACATGAAAAAAGAAAAGTGTAACCCTAGAACCACAATTTGGGGGTTGTGTACAGCACCATTCATTGTTTTATTTAATACAGTAATTTAACGAATCATAATTATTACCTCTGTAATGTTCATTTATTTTTTACTAATGTTTTAGTAGAATAAAATTTCATTGATATGTAACTACACTTGTTATAATTGCAATAATGAATATTAAATAGTGATAATGTGTTCAGAAAAAGGCAGGTTTTTGTGTTTAAACCTATGACATATAGGTTTAAATACTGTGACATATGAATAAAATTAATTGGGTACAAAGAGTTACAGTATACAGGGCGTCTCAAAAATATTGGTACAAACGTTTAGGGGAGGTAGGCAACATCTAAAGGAATGTGAATCGCATAGGAACCCATAACCGGAAACGTCACGGGAAAGTAGTAGCAGAGGCACAAGAAGCAGAAATAACACAAGACAGTAATTAGTGGCAAACATTTATTTGACATAATATTAACAATGGAGTACGAGATAGATGCATTTCATGATGTTGCAACAGATGCTCGAAGGTTCCACCATGAGATGCGATGCATGCGTGACACCGACACAGCATGGATTGGCGGACATGGTCGAACACACCTGGAGTTTCTTTGACAGTAGCAGCAGCGCATACGAGTCTCGCCACGAAATCCATTTCTGTCTCCACAGGCGATTCATACACGATAGATTTGAGGGCCCCCACAGAAATAAATCAAAGCTCGATAAATCAGGTGAGCATGGGGGCCAGGCAATGGGTCCACCACGGCCAATCCATCGATGCCCAAAACGCCTGTTCACCTTTCATAATGGGCAGGTGCCCCGTCATGTTGAAACCAAATGTTGCATCTCATATTTGCTGGAACATCGTCAAGTAACCCTGGTAGAACTTGTTCAAGAAAGATTCGATATTTAACGGAGTTCATGCAGGATGGTAACAGGTATGGGCCGACTAAGCAGTTACCGACCATACCTGCCCACACATTTATTGCAAAGCGATATTGCGCCGCGATATTATGGGGGCGCACACCATGTGGGCCCTCTGCTAATCCATACACTAGGTGGCATGTCTGCCAGCTCACAGTTCGTATATCGATGCATGCTCTTCGTGCAGCGACTACTGCCTGAATGAGTAAACCAGAAATTTTCCCCCTCGCGAACTGATGAACAGCGCCGTGTACTGACTTATGGTGACGTTTCCAGTTATGGTTTCCTATGCGATTCACATTCCTTTAGATGTTATCTACCTCTCCTAAACGTTTGTACCAATATTTTTGAGACACCCTGTTTAAGGACAATAGAATTACTTGCATGTTAGTTTCAACTTGATGTGCATCATTTCTGGATTCCATGATGAATCCCATCAGCAATCCCACTCAAGAAGGATTGAATGCTGGAATAAACTGCTCATGAGAAAACACAGGTTTTCTCAAGTTGTCTTGTTTTCATGTTTTCAATAATTTGTTATATTCACAGTCATGGATAATTAAACCCTCATCATTCACTCCTTCCTCTACAGCTGGGGTGGGCAACCTTTGTAAATGGCGGGCCAAATAAAATGTCTGTGAGGTACACATGAGCCAATTTTTTTTAGTTTTCCTTGATTTTTAGGAATATTATAGAGTGGATTATTTTATGCATTATATAATAATGCATAAAACTGTTTATGCATTATTATATAATACATAAACAGTTTTATGTTATTTATTGTAATATTTATACATACACATACATATAATTAATTTTATTAATAAGAAAAACAAAATGCAAATTCAAAATAAAATTACAAAAATACAATTTATCATCTGTCATCATTCCGCCAATCCACGGGTCGATGAATGAAGCCTTGCCACCATGCCCTGTCCGTGTACTTCTCTGTGTCATTGATTTCACGCCAGTTTCCTCCTCTCTTAATGACATCCGTCTTTATCATGTCCTGCCTCCTCATTCTTGGTCTTTTGTCCCTTAATTGTAAATCAAACATTCTTTTTGGCAAACACCTCTTGTTCATCCTCTTGACATGTTCAGCCCATTTCAAATGGGACCTTTCAATTCTATTCTGGAGTTTTTCAACCTGAATTCTTGCCCTAATCATATCAAATAAGTTGTATGTGAGAGTATTAGAGTGGAAGATGAGAGGAATGATTGAAAATAGCATGGCTAAGGAACAGTATGGCTTTAGGTCTGGCAGGTCGATGGAGGACCTAATTTTCTGCATCAGGCAACTGATGGGAAAGTGTTATGAACACAATAAAGAATTATGGATGGCATTTTTGGACATAAAGAGAGCATTTGATGCCGTGAAGAGAGAAAAAGTGTGGGAGGTTTTGAGAAACTTGGGAATAGAGGAACATCTTGTGGACAGAATTAAGAATATGTACACAATACAGTGCACAAAGTAAGAACAGTTGTGGGGATGACGGAGAACTTTGAAATAACATCAGGTTTACGGCAAGGATGTGTCCCGTCACCACTACTGCTCATAGCTGTCATGAATGATGTGCAATGTAGAGTGGCATAACAACTTGGACAAGATCAGTGAAAGTCATGCTCTTTGCAGATGACCTCTGTATATGGGGAGAGAGAGCAGGGAACAAGTGCAGTGGCAAGCTGATATATGGGTTAGTACAGCCAATGAATTTGGACTGGTTTTCAGTCAGGAGAAGAGTGAAGTAATGGTTCTAAAGAGGAGTGGCAAGCCTGACGGATACATAACAATAGTACGGAAAGAGTTAAAAATGGTTAACAACTTCAAGTATCTAGGAAGCACCGTTACAAAGACTGGAGTGATAAACAAGCAGGTTGAAATTTCTATAGGCAGATAAGAGATCTGATCTGAAACAGGAACATACCACTGAAGTGTAAGAAGACCTATTACGTACTAATTCTGATGTATGCATCCGAATCTTGGACTATGAGGAAAAAGGATGAAAGCAGAATTCAGGGAGCATAGCTGGAAAGACATGATGCGACAAAATCAGGAATGATGTGATTAGGGAGAGAATTCAGGTTGAAAAACTCCAGAATAGGATTGAAAGGTCCCGTTTGAAATGGTTTCGGCAAGTCAAGAGGATGAACGAGAGGCGTTTGCCTCTCATACAGCTTGCTCACATGTGATGTCAGTGTGATGCTTCTATAATTCGAACACTTTTTCCTGTTCCCTTTCTTGAACAACAGGATGATCAAACCTTCTTTCCAGTCCTTCGGCACCTATTTCTCATTCCAGATCTTGCGGAACAGTGTATATGTTCACTCTATCCCTGCCTCACCTGTAGCCTTCAGCATATCTCTGTTTATCTCATTTATACCAGTAGGCTTACCTGTCTTGATGTATTTCCATGCCTTTTCTACATCATTCCACATCAAGTCTGTCTATTCTCTCTCCGTATCTTCTCTTTTGTCCGCTCTTATGATCACCTGCCTTTGTCCCTTTTGCTGGCTGTCCCGCACATTCAACAGATTTTCAAAATACTTCCATGTTTCTTCTATCTCTTCATCCTTTTTTATTAGGTTCTCCTTCTCATCCAATAAGTATTTACTCTGTTCGCCATCTCTTCTATTCCTCAGCATACTATACGTCTTTTTATTACCATTTCGATATCTTGTCGAGTTTCTCCGTTCTTCCAACCACAGTCTTCTCTCCTCGTTAACTATCCTCTTGTCTTCTCTCTTCACAGTTTCATATCTCTTTATTTTCATCATTTCTGTTCTGAAAGTAGGTCCTGAATGCATTATTCTTGATTTTTGCAGCCTCTCTTGTACTCTCATTCCACCCTGAGGTTTCTTTCCATCTCATTCTATTGCTTGTCCTTCTCCAACCTGCTCTTTCAGTCCTACTATACAGTCTTTGTATGCTTTCCATTCTGATTCCACACTGTTCACCACTGTCTTAGGTACAACATTCCTGAACTCTTCTCTGAACATCACCCCTTTTTCCTCTTCTTTCAACTTCCACACCCTTATTTTCTCTCTCTTGTTATTTTCATCCTCTTCATTTTAGGAAATCTTAAAACTCCAACTAACCTGTGATCACTACCAGGGAGACAGGAATGACCTTGCCATCCACTAGTCTTCTGTGTCTCGCTCTTTATCCACAAGTATATAGTCAAGGAGGGATTCTTGTTGACCGGCCCAACCGTATCTTGTCACTTTGTGACTTTCTCTTCTTGAAACAGGTGTTTCCTATGACCAAGCTGTTCCGTAAACAGAAATATAACAGCCTGTCATCGTCATCATTTCTGGGTCCCCAACCATGTGGATCCATAATGTATTCTAGTTCTTGTCTCTCCACTCTTGTGTTCAAGTCACCCATGATGACTATATCTCTACCTATGATGTTCTCTTCGAGCTTGTCCTCAAACTCCAGCTTGTCCTCAAACTCCAGCTTCTCCATTTGTTTGCAACCAGTTTGCGGTGCTAACGTTGTACTATTTTCAATGTTTCGCCGTCATTCATTTGCAGTTTAATTTACATGAGTCTGTCACTGATATTATTCACCTCCAGTAGCCTTTCCTTAATCCTGTGATCTGTAATGATGGCTACACCCTTCCTTGCTACATGAACCCCAGACCACAAGGTGATCTGTAATAGAGCCACAGAAAAGGTTCGACAGGCAAAGGCAGTTTATGAGAAATCACTAGCAAACAGAGAAAAGAGGGGGGATAAAGAATTCTTCACATATATAAATGCCAAGAAGAGCAGGACAAACCAGATTGGACCTTTACGTAAGGGAAAGGGGATAGTAATAAATACACCAGCTGCCGTTGCAGATGAACTCAACAGTCATTTTGCATCGATATTTACAAATGAAAAGCCTTTTGTGGCAATGGGAAATTGTGGGAGCGAAGTTAAAAAATATGTAATTAATGATATTGAAATTCCGCAAGATTACTTAATGAAAAAACTTTCGAGCCTACAGACCAGTAAGGCTCCTGGAGTTGATGGAATATACCCTATAATCATAAGAGAGGCGGCAAGCGAGTGCATTGAACCATTGAGGCTAATTATGCAAGCATCACTAGACTCTGGGGGGGATTCCCTTGTATTGGAAAAGTGCAAATGTATCTTCCATACATAAGGGTGGCTCTAAAAGTGAAGTTGGAAATTATCGACCTGTCAGTCTGACTTCAGTAGTAGGGACAATCATGGTGGCAATGATCAAGGGTGGAATTCAGGATCATTTGGATGGAATTGAAATTCTCAAGGATACTCAGCATGGTTTTGTAAAGGGAAAATCATGTTTAAGAAATCTGATTCGCTATTTCGAAAGAGTCACTCACGAGCTGGATTTAGGGAATAATTTCGACATTGTTTATTTAGATTTCAGCAAAGCTTTTGACTCAGTTCCACATGAGCGGTTGCTTTATAAGCTGGAACAGGTTGGAATCACTGGGAAAATCCTTAGAAGGATAGAAGGATGGCTTCAGGGCAGGAGGCAGAGGGTTGTGATAAATGGCTATTCCTCAGATTGGGTTGATGTAAGAAGTGGGGTTCCCCAAGGATCAGTATTAGGACCACTGTTGTTTTTAATTTTCATAAACGACATTGATGAAGGGATAGAGGGCGTGATGTCTAAATTTGCAGATGATGTTAAAATTGGTAGAGTAGTTAATGATCACTGTCAAGCTGAGCTTCTTCAGAGAGACCTAGATAGACTTCAAGAATGGTCAGAAAAATGGCAGCTGTGCTTTAATCCAACAAAGTGTAAGGTATTACACCTGGGAAACAGTAATCCCAAAATAACTTATTCACTTGGTGGAGTTACACTAAACCCAGTACTGGAGGAAAGGGACTTGGGTGTTACGATACGGTCAGACATGAAATTCTCTGAGCATTGTAAACAGGTTGCAAGGAAGGCCCATGGTGTCCTATCAATGATCTATCGAACTTTTGCAAGTAGAGATAGGGACGTGATAATCCCATTATATAAGGCTTATGTTAGTAGACTACACTTGGAATACTGTGTTCAAGTATGGAGACCACACCTGAAGAAAGACATCGAGCTTCTTGAAAGGGTGCAAAGAAGGGTAACTCGCCTGGTGAGATCGGCAAAAGGGCGTCCTTATGAAGAAAGACTTCGAATATGTGGGTTGCAGAGTTTGGAAACTAGACACCTTAGAGGAGATTTGATTGAGGTGTTTAGGGCTCTGAGAGGCATCAGTAAAATGAATGAGGACAAAATTTTCAAGATTATAAATGATGCTAGAACTAGGGGACATAAATTCAAGTTACGGGGGGAAATGTTTAGATTGGACTGCAGGAAGTTTTATTTTAGCCAGCGAGTTATAAATTACTGGAATAAGTTGCCTTCATTGGTGGTAGAGGACGACAGTTTGGGGAAATTCAAAGGTCATCTGGATAGTACTTTCACGTAAGGGAAGCGCATAGGATGATAAGTTTAATTTCCTTTTTATTTATATTTTATTTTATTATTTTATTTTTTATTAATTATTATTATTTAGTTATTTATTTTATTTATTTTTTTTTTTGTTTTTATCATTGTTTTGTTCGGATTTTTTTTTTTTTTTTTTTTTTTGGCTGGTGCAGCATAAGCCATAGGCTTTCTTGCACCATGCGGCCGTTACTAATACTAAATACCAATATTCGTAATAGCCTCCTCATAACTCTCTATGCCCATTTCCTTTCCATTTTGATTCACTCGATCCAAGTATGTTTATTTTTCTGTTCTTTAAAAGGTCCACACACACACACTCCTCAATTTTTCCCGAAAATGTCAGAAAAAATACAGTTATAGTAGCAAAATACAAATACCATTCCAATATTGCAATATTTGCAACATTGGAATGGTAATTGCAATATTTTATTTTTATAATATGTAATGAGAGAGATTTGATACTGTGTGTTTTAATCAGTGGATCGATATTTGTCATAGCAATGCGCAGAGTATTTTCTAAATTTTCATAAGAAATTCCATTAATTCAAAAATATATATAATAAATGGCAATCTATTTATTGTATGTATTTTGAAAACGACCGCAGGCCAGATCACACAAGTTCACGGGCCGGAGGTTACTTATCCCTGATCTACAGTATTCACCTCAGATACACTATCATAACTGTCATGATATAATTCTTTTGTCAAAATTTTCTCCATCTTTAATCATGTAGTGGCATCATTATATCATTGTTTTTCTATTTATGAAAGAGTGCAGCATAAAAGAAAAAAAAAAAGTCAGGGAGCATAGATAACAAAACAGTGGTGATTAGGGCTGATTACAAAATTTCAATGTGGTCTCCTCATCAATAGCTCAGCAAAAACTGAAAGTAGGTAGAGCTAGAGTTGTCTTGTCTACCATAATTTCATGTGTGGGGAAATTGCAAATTTACTTAAAGGTGGGTGGGGAAATTGCAAATTTACTTAAAGGTGGGTCACTGAGACCTCATAGTATAATTCTAGGGTGAAGAATTATTAAAGATGATTTTTGATTCTCCTGTGATCCTGTTTGTTTTGCTCCATTATTTTCATATTATTCTGATTGCTGGGAGGTTAGCTGCAATTGGAATATTGCAAGCAATAGAGCTCTCCAATTGAGCTTTATGGTTATTCATATTAATTCCCAAAGCTATATGCAGAGATCTTTATTTATGATCATTCTTAAATAAAACTGTGATAAATGATTCTGTGTACTGATAAATCACGTTTTTCAACAACAGAATATGAAGTGTAAAGAAAGCATTGTGAACATATCTAGAGGCGTTCTAATTTCTGTTGAAGTGTGGATTGTAGTGTGTTCTCTTTCTCTAGGTTTATCCTGAAACACTTAGTTCAGCAGCTCCCAAACTACTGAGATCTATGGACCCCTTCAAAAATAAAAAAAAAAAAAAAAAAAAAAGTTTGCAGATCTCCCTTGCATATATATTTTATAAACACATTACTTGATACCTCTTCTGAATGTTTTGCAGATCCCAGTTTGTGAAACACTGACTTAGTTGATGTTCTTTTTAGTGTGAGCGTTGTATCCTTCTGCGATGTTTAGGATCATTTTGCTGTGTCTGACTATATGAGTAGAGCTAGCTTGTTTTGTTTAATATGACAGCATGCCAACATATATGATAGATAATGTGAAATTCTGATTTCAGTATAACAATATAAAAAAACTATCTGTTTTCAGGTTCAAATTTCTAACCTGGTTTGAATTTATCTGATCACCTTTGGGTTGAGGTTGAGCATCATATTAGATTGTATCCAGTAAGACTTATTTCTGTGACCAGTACTTAGTTTCAGACTTTTCTGGGGAAGTAGGGGAATATGGAGAATATTCATGAAGCTCATGCTGAAAAGATGTGGGCTTTGTTTGCTCTGTGTGAATTCAGTTGTAATTTTATATGCAAGTTTAATTTTTAACCGAACTGTGATATCCTTTATAGAATAATATATGTAAATTTAATTTGCATTGGTTTACTCCCCCCCCCCATATCCTTCTCTCATATGCATGTAAAAATACTTTATCTAATGAAGTTCAATTTACAGTTTATTAATACTTTGACATAAATATATTCTTAGTTCGCCATCAAAGATTCCAGTTAGTAATCATTCACCTAAAAGGCTAGGCGAGAATGTAAATATTAATCTGACCAAAGTTGGTGCAGCATATACTCCTGTCAGAACATACGAAGCAACACTGAGGCCATCAACTTTGCCAGTAACCACCACTAGTAATAAATGTAGCACAGTTACAACTACAGTTATGTCCTACCATTATTCAGAACCAATTCCTGTACCATCTCAAAAAGAAGCTTATGAGCAAATTCAGCGGAGCTTACAAGATTCGCCTTCATCATCACCCCGATCTGTTGAAGGAAGGAGCCAGGCATCATCATCACCTCCATTGTCATTATCTCCATTATCATCAAAGGTAATAATAAATTATTCATGATTTTTGTTATTACTTAGGTCCATTTAAATTCATGAGAGGCCAAATTTAGTGATTAAGTTAGATGATCGAGCTGTGTGAATGTGTTTTGTTATATATATATATATTTTTTTTTATTATTATTATATTAAAAAGATCATATTGTGAGTTGATGCACTATCAGTGTCCTGGTATTCTATAAAAAGTGTTTATTACTTGAATTTAATTGTTTACAGTTAAAAATGCAAATTTTTCTGTCTTGTTTGATATTTTGCTGCTTAAATGTTTTCATCTGAGTTAAGTGAGTGCAGTGATATGTTCCCTACCTTCTTGAAATTTCTGAAATTATGAATAGCCCCATACCCTAGAAAAAAGATCCTCATGCTGATGGATATCTACCACTGGTGCTATATGCACTGTTGCATGTTTTGCAAGGGGAATTACATTATTTGGTAAAATTGAAGGAAATTTAATTTTTTGATAGTGAACATTCATTGGAAAAAAAAAGACCTCTTGCTCATTCTTGCAGTTATTTCAATCAGTAGTTAAATTATGTGATTGTGTTTTACACTCCCTTGTAACTTCATGTCATCAGTCATATAGTGATTGTAGTGAAATATATTCTTAGTTTGCCATCAAAGATTCCAGTTAGTAATCATTCACCTAAAAGGCTAGGCGAGAATGTAAATATTAATCTGACCAAAGTTGGTACAGCATATACTCCTGTCAGGACATACCAAGCAACACAGAGGCCATCAACTTTGCCAGTAACCACCACTAGTAATAAAAGTAGCACAGTTACAACTACAGTTATGTCCTACCATTATTCAGGTTAATTTTCAAAGGATACAAAGAAAAACAGCAAAGAGTTCTTTCTTTACTTATGTAAACTCTAGAAGAAAGGGGATAAATCAGATTGGTCCACTTGATATTGATGATTCAACTGTTGATGATCCTGCTTAAGTAGCTAACAAACTGAATGAGTATTTTGTATCAACATTTATACATGAGTTATTCAGGGAGAGGAATGCCAGAGATGTATTAAACTCTGGCAGTGAGCTAAATGATTTTGTAATAACCGAGAGCAAAGTGGAGCAGAAATTTTTGAAAATAAACATAAGAAAGGCACCTGGAGCAGATGGGATCTATCCAGTTATATTAAAGAAGGCAGCAAAGGAAGTAAGAAAACCCTTAGCCATAATTATGAGAGCTTCCTTGGACTCATGGGAGGTACCCATGGACTGGAGATGTGCAAATGTGACCCCATTTCACAAAGGAGGATCAAAGGGTGACAGAAGTAATTACAGACCTGTTAGTTTAACTTCTGTTCCGAGGAAATTAATGGTGGCATTGGTTAATGATTAAAGAAGCATTGCAGGTCCATCTTGATAAGACTTCAGTTATAGTTCGAACACAGCATGGGTTTGTTAACGGGAGGTTTTGTCTGACCAGTTTGATTGGATACTGTGATGTGTTCACAAAGGAACTGGATGCAAAGAATTTTGATATCATGTACTTGGACTTAGGAAGGCTCTTCATACTGTTGCACATGGAAGACTGCTGTACAAATTGTAGCAGTATTGCATTAAGGGCAAGTTGCTGCTATGGATAAAGGGATGGTTAAGTGGGAGAAGACAGAGTGGTAATCAGTGGACACTGCTCTTCGTGGACTAATGTTATTAGTGGAGTCCCCCCAAGGTTCACTGTTGGGTCCATTGTTGTTTTTTTGTATTTATTAATGAGCATCACAGCTCTGGTTTATACTATCATATTTATTAATACATTTTTATCTTTTTTTTTTTTTTTATAATTTTCTCAAAAAATGATTAAAAGGTGGAAAAATCCAGGGAATTCTTTTCATAATTCCATTAAAGATATGGATATTATTGGCACCTGAGAATCAAAAATTTGTTATAATTGTTTGGTTTGCTATTAAACACACACACACACACACACACACACACACACACACACACACACACACACACACACACACACACACACACGCACACACACACACTTTCTGCAGGTTTTCATTTCTAATGCAATCCATAGTATTGCCTAGGCACAATATCTCTCTCAATATAGAAGGAGCAATAAAGATTAATAAAAGAACTTGAAAGGTTTATTAGAACTTAAAGTAATTGAAGATTGTTTCATTTAAAATAAATTATGCATTTTCAAACTCCTAATTTGAGTTGCCAATAGGCGACTCAAATTAGGAGCACAAATATCCAGAAATATGAGCTGAAATACTACTATCCCCCCCCCTATAAATAAATTAGTAAAGGCCTCCTCCCTTGTTACTCACAGTTACAAGAGACCTTGGAGAGACAAGTATAGAAAAAAGTGTGTTGAACATCAAAGCAGGTTGACATGGTAAAACTACCTGAGGGTTTTTATACAAACAATGGAAATATAAAAGAAAGAAGAGGGGGGGAAGTGTTAGTGCAAGCTTACACATTATACACTCAAGGTGATTTGTATGATGATGCAATCCAATGAAGTGTTACAACTTGAAATATTTAATATGCTCATAACAGAAGTTGCCGACCGGGCTAGCCGAGTGGGTGAAGTACCTGCCCGGAAACCCAAAGGTCGCGGGTTCGATTCCCGCCTCGGGCTTGGATCAAAGTACTGCAAAAACCTTGGGAGGTGCAATATGGCCACAGAAGCCGATGCGCCAACAACTACCAAATCAAAAAAAAAAAATAACAGAAGTTTTATGACTTCATGAATTAATTTGGTAAATTGTGGACTTAGTTTGGTAGCAGTGACTTTCTGTTCTGAATTCCTGTTCTGAATTCCTTCATTCCTAAATGAAGCATGTTTATTTACAGCAATCAAAAGTCTGCTAGCTACAAACAGAATTCATAGATAACAAGTTATTCAGCTGGCTTATCAGAAATGTTAAGTTGAATATTATTTAACTTTGGTTGAAATGTAATATTTGGAGAACCAGTTCATCACACAGTAATGTGGTTTGGAATACAACTTTTTTAACTAAATTGAAACTAATCAATTTTGCAAGATAAAATTAAAAAAAGAAAAAAAGGAAGGGTGTCAATACTTTTTGCTATCACTGAAGGTAAAGAAATATATACTTTAGAGTAGGGGTGGGCAACAGCCGGCCCGCGGGCCACATCTGCCCCTCGACGATGTTGAATCCGGCCCCATCGGTAAATACATAAATATAGAAAATCCATACCTGACTACACTCGCCATAAACGTTCGGCTTAATTCAGTTCAATCGGGAATCGCAGCCAGTACAACAGTAACCAAGTGATTCTACGCAGTGTCAAAGAGTTATTTCCTAATTATTATTGTAGCATCGATCGAACAAAGTTCCTTTGGGTTTGACTTCTTATTGAAAAAAATAATATTGGTGCGAGATATTTTATGTTTTATGCCTTTTCTAATTATTACAATTTTTAATTTAATATAATTTATAGCCCATAAAATGAGCCAATTAAAAAAAAAAGAAAAATTGATGCCGAATGCCGCATTTTCAATGATAATTGGACATTCAGATATTTTTTTTAAAAATACATTAATAATTTGGTAATTCAAGTAATATAACATTTTTTAGGTTCTGATTTTTTTATTAAATTGTCCAATCTATTCCGGCCCGCATCATGATGCGAAAATTTCATTCGTCCCGCATCATGATACAAAAATTTTATTCGGCCCGCTGACGAAAAAAGTTGCCCACCCCTGCTTTAGAGATAAGTTCTCTGTCATTTCCAGTGTAAGAGTGCACCAGATTCTATTATGAAAAGAGAAGGAAGCATTCTACAAGAATCATTGGTCTGGGAAATGAAAGTACACAAGGAGGCATGAAATGTAACAAGTTATCCTAGGTCTTTTTGGCACTTTAATACATCCTGATGGCACTGTTGAGCGTCACAGAATATTCAATCAGTTAAAAAAAAAAAAAAAAAAAAAACTAATTTCGATATTTTCTTTCTAGTGCAGGTTTGGAATGTTCACTTGACATCGGAAGTAGTGAAGTCCTTATACAAAAAAAACTTTGACTGAACATTTCTGAAAGTATTTTCAAGAAAGATACACACTATCTTCATTGAAACAGTCATAAACAGTTTAAGTGAGACAAAGTACACAGTACTACACTGGAAGAAAAATTCTAGGTAAAATAATGTTTAAAAGCCTACTGTACTGGTAAACAATCCTATTTTAATATAAAATGAGTATATTGTCAGTTTCTGCTGTAGTGTGGTCTTTGAAAGAAAACCACCTTTTTCTGAAAAAAAATCCAAATTTTCCTCCTGCCTACCAATACCTAATCTCCAACTTTTCAACAAATGTATAATTCATTTCTCTTATATTTGCAGTATAATAAAAACATTTGCAGGGGAAATTGGAAATCTTGTAACAGACACACGTGGTATTGTCTATTGCAGTTTGTCTGAGTATTTGTTGGGATTTCAGTAAGCAGGAAATTGTGGTTAAAGTTATTTTATTTATTATTTTTTTTTTTATGAAAACCCCAAACACGAGAAGTATTAGAACCTATAGTACTTAGTACCATGCTTGTGTTGGAGGTTGAGAAGACGAAAGAAGATATTTGTTGACATTAGACTTGATCTTTTGTAGACTGTAAAGTTGGAACAGTAAATGGACGTTGGTGACGGCACGTGTTCGGACTGTTTTCAGAGAGAGAGAGAGAGAGAGGGAATTATAGAAGCCAGTTCAGAAGAACAGTGCCCATCGAAGTATCTGTAGAAAAGACATGTAGCAGAAATAGTACGTCTATGAGACAGCAAGTGGAGGGACTCTGTTAGAGATGAATCATTAATTAACCTAACTGCCCTCTTCTGAATGGAATCAAGAAGCCTGAGAGAGGTTTGGGGGGCACTGCCCCAGATGTGGGAACAATATTCCACAGTAGGGCAGATTTGCGATTTCTACAAAGTGAACAGCTGTTTGGAAGAAAAGTAATGCCAAGAGCGAAAGAGAAAACCAAATTTTTTAGAGGCAGAGGAAGCAATATTTGGAATTCAAAAATACATCACCAAGGGTGATGTACTTTTGAATGATAATCCAAGGGAATATCATTGGATTGGCTGAAACAAGAAGAAGAAATGAAACACATATAAGTTTATCAAGTTGTTGTTGTTGTTGTTTGGTTTTTAGGAGCATTAGCAACTAAGGCCATATTGCTCCAGGATATGCGGTGGTCATTCCTTAACCTTTCCGCATCCTCCGTATTTGGTGGTGACGGGCTCGAACCCCGGTCTAATCAAGAAGCGTGTGCTAAGTTTATCAAGTGGAAATCTGCTGTACACCAATGGAAACAGTGAAAGGAGTGAAGGTGGAGTTGGGTTTCTGGTCCATAAAGATTTTAAAAACAACATTTTGGAATTCAAAAGTACATCACCAAGGGTGTCAAGACTAATACTCAAGATTTCTAAGAGGTACAAGCTAAAGATTATAATGATTTATGCACCAACATCGAGCCACGATGATGAAGAGGTTGAAGAAATGTACACCGAAATTGAGAGTCTTCTAGATGAGCAGAAAACTCACTATACTGTTATTATGGGAGACTTCAATGCTAAGGTTGGAAAAAGACAAAACAGCGCAGAAAGGGGAACAACCAAAGGAAATTTTGGAATTGGTGAAAGAAATGAAAGAGGTGAAAGACTTGTGGCAGAATCTCAAGGACTGTCAGTAATGAACACTTTTTTTTCAAGAAAAGGGTGAACAGAAAGTGGACATGGAAGAGTCCAAATGGATTAACTACTAATGAAATCGACTTCATCCTCACTAACAGAAGATATATTGTGAATGATGTTACCATCCTAAATAAGGTAAATGTTGGAAGTGATCACAGAATGGTAAGATGTACACTTGATATAGATGTAGGAAAGGAAAGGAAAAAACTGACTCGAGTAAATAATACAAAGAATTTTTGAGATAACAGAAGAGGAGAAAAAGCAGTATGTACTGGAACTTAAGAACAAGTTTGAGCTTCTGCAGACTGCTCAGGACCAAGATATCGAAGAGGAATATTACAACTTTTTGAAAGTGATAAAGCTCAAGAAACCCATAGGGAAAAAGAAATCCAAAGAAGAAAAAATTAATCAAGAAACACTTGTCATGATGAACCGAAGACGACAAATGAAAAGCAAAAAAAACACTGACAGGGAGAAAATTGAGTATACTGAGTTATGCTAAGCCATTAGAAAGAGACTCAGAGAGGACATAAGAAGATTTAACACAAGAAAAGTAGAACAAGCATTAAGGGAAATACGAATGATACTGAATCTGAAGAATAGCGATGGTGTACTTATAAACAGCAGAGAAGGCGTAATTCAAATTGCAGAAGGCTACTATAGAGAATTATACAAGGAGCGAGGGAATGATGCCAGCAGTGGAGAAGATGAATTGCAAAGTAGCAACACATGCGACATACCCGATATTCTTCCTGATGAGGTAGAACATGCATTGAAGAAAATGAAGAATCAGAAAGCCCCGTGGGAAGATGAAGTTACTGTAGAGTTGTTAAAATTGGGAGGAAGAGACATAACGCAAAAACTGGCAAGGCTCTTCACAAAGTGCATTAGAAAAGGAGTAACGCCTAAGCAGTGGAATAATGCAATCATAGTTTTGCTGCATAAGAAAGGAGATAAATCAGAAATTGGAAATTAGAGACCAATTAGCTTGTTATCCTCTACAAGTTGTTCACAAGGGTCATTACTAACAGATTCAAAGAATACTTGATGAGAATCAACTGAAAGAGCAAGCTGGCTTTAGGATAGGATAGTAGTAGTAGTAGTAGTAGTAGTGGCATGTGATGCAAGAAAGCAAGTGTATGAGCTATTTGCAGCATCAGCCAAAAAAAAAAAAAAAAAAATCACACCATTGCCTCCAAATGCCTGTCCAGTTCCTCCTTAAATTTATTCAGCCTATCAACTTCCACAACGACAGATGGAAGTTTGTTCCAGTAATTAACCACCCACTGGCTAAAGGAAAATTTCCGCACATCTATTCTACATCTGTCTTTTCTTAATTTGAATTTATGCCCCCTTAGGTTCGTAATCTGAACAAGTGGAAGGATCCTATTAGAATTCAGCATGCTCAACCCATTCAAGGCCTTATACACTCAATCATATTACCATGCAGCTGCCTGGTCTCCAGCTAATGCATTTTGCAGAACTTCAGCCTCTCTTGGTAAGCGGATCCCTTCATTCCCCTTACCAATCTTGTTGCCCTTCTCTGTACACGCTCAAGTAAATCTACATCCTTCCTAAAATGAGGCCTCCAGACCTGTACGCAGTACTCAAGGCGTGGCCTGACCATTGCCTTATACAGAGGGATAATCACCTCCTTTTCCCTGCTACCAAAATTCCTATATATCGTTGACAAAACTCCATGACCTGCCCTGGCAGCCTCTCTGCATTGCTCAGAAGACTTCATATCTGACTGCACAATTACTCCCAGGTCTTTTTCATTTTCTACCACCTTAAGTGTAGTACCACACAGTTGGTACGTTTCTCTGTGGTTACTTCTACCCATATGCAGTACTTTGCATTTGTCAAGGTTAAACTTCAGTTGCCACTTCTTAGCCCATCTGCTCAAATTATCTAGATCTTGTTGCAGTAGCACACTGCCATTACTGTCATTAACAACCCTGCCAACCTTTGTATCATCTGCAAAATTCAACACTAAGCCTGATATACCTTATCAATATTATTGATAAATATACAAAACAACAGTGGGCCCAACACCTAACTCTGTAGGACTCCACTAATAACATTAGTCCACGAATAGCAGCACCCATTGATTACCACCCTCTGTCTTCTCCCACTTAACCATCCATTTATCCATTGTAGCAACTTACCCTTAATACCATTGTGCTCCGATTTGTACAATAGTCTTCCATGCACAACAGTGTCAAAAGCTTTCCTGAAATCCAAATATATGATTTCAAAATTATTTTTTGCATCCAGTTCCTTTGTTAACCACATCATAATATCCTATCAAATTTGTCAGACAAGACTTTTCCCTTAACAAACCCATGCTGTGTCTGAATTATTGCTGCAGTCTTGTCTAGATGAACCAATGACTCCATTATTTTACCCGGAACAGAAGTTAAACTATCTGGTCTGTAATTACTCGTGTCACCTTTCAATACCCCTTTGTGAATTGGGGATTCATTTGCACATCTCCAGTCCGTGGGATCCTCCCCTGAGTCCAAGGATGCTCTCATAATTATGGCTAAGGGTTTGCTTAGTTGCATTGCCGCCTCCTTTAATATAATCGGATAGATCCCATCCACCCCAGGTGCTTTTCAACAATTTCTCCTCCACTTTGCTTTCAGTTATTCCAAAATCATTAAGTATCCTGGTACAAAATGATAACCTTCTGCCATTTTCAAACCTTAATAATTCCTCCTAGAAAGCAAATGAATATAAAACACCATTATGCCTGGCATTTGTGAATTATGAAAGGCATTTGACTCCATACAACATAAGGCAATGTTTCGGGCACTTTAAAGACAAGTCATAGATACCCCACATATTATGAATTCGAAGAAAATATATGAGAATGCTACCTCCTTTATTAGACTAGACAAAGACAGTAGCAAATTTAAAATCGAGAAAGGAGTTCGACAAGAAGACACAATATCTCCTAAGCTGTTCACTGCTGCCCTTGAGGAAGCTTTCAGAAGATTAGACTGGTCGCAGAAAGGAGTCAATGTGAACGGAGAGTACCTAAACCATTTACGATTTGCAGACATTGTGGTCATAAGCCACGATCCCAAAGAATTAGAGGAAAATCTTAATCAGTTATGCACAGTTAGTAAGGATTTTGGACTAAAGATGAATATGGCTAAAACAAAAGTAATGATGAACAAGTATGCCACAGAAAAGGATATATTGATTGAAGGAGCAGTAATTGAAAAGGTGGAGTCATATACTTATCTGGGACAAGTTATTAGCTGTAATAATGATAAATGGCTGGAAGTCAAGAGAAGAAAAAATTTTGGATGGATAGCATTCAGAAAATATAGTCACATACTGAAGAGCAATATCCCAGTTTGTCTGAAACGTAAAATAATGACCCAATATATACTCCCCACCATGACTTATGGAAGTGAAACTTGGGCACTCACGAAAAGAATGGAAGAGAAGCTGAGAACTACACAGCGAAGAATGGATTGAATTATATGGGAATCGGACTGTTAGATAAGAAGAGAAACACATGGATTAGGCAGCAAACTCAAGTAAAGAACATTCTTATCAAAACTAAAGAACTAAAATGGTCTTGGGCAGGAAACATAGCTCGAAGACATGATGATAGATGGACTAAGAAAATAACAGAATGGTACCCAAGAGGAGCTAGAAGAAAACCTGGAAGACAAAGGCGGAGTTGGATAGATGAAATTCACGAGTTTGTGGGTAGTAAATGGATGGCCAGTGCTCAAAACAGAAGGAACTGGAAAGTTGCTGGAGAGGCCTTCATCCTGCAGTGGATTGAAAATGGCTGATCATGACGATGTGCCAAGAGAGATTAGAAATAAGGGTAATCCCCAAAAGAGATATATCATTTTGTCTAGAAATCGCAGTGTCACCAAAGATAAGTATAGGAGCAGAAGAATCCTTTTTGCGAGATATAAGACAAGACTGAGGTTTAGAACGATTGAAATCAACTAAGTTGTCTTTGCCCCACCGGAGAATTATCATGAGATCGGCATTTAAGGAATAGGTAGCAGATATTCGAGAAGTTGAAACTGATTGAGCAGGGCAAGATTTCTCAAAATGGAAAGTGGAATGCAATGTGCTATCATCGACAAAACTATGGATAGGAGTTCCAGTCAATGGAAGAAGGCCAATTACTAAAAACAGTTGGCAAACCATAAGATGGAAGCTTGTTTAGAAGACCTTTATGCCAAACACATTCGAAAGCCTTTGAGATGTCAAGAGGAACTACTTGTGTTTCACCGAACCTTTCCATTAAATTAGTCCATAAATGGGTAACATAAGCCAGAATATCACCAGTGGATTGACACTGACGGAATCCATACTGGCGATCGTTGATCAGACGGAAGGTTTCTAGGTAGTTTAAAATTTGGCGGTTAATTGATTTCTCCATTACTTTAGAAAGAGTAGAAGTAATTGCAATGGGACAATAATCGGATGGGAGGGATTTGTCACCCTCTTTAGGAACTGGCTGGATATGAGCAAATTTCCAAGCAGATGGAAAAACACCTTTAGTATAAGGAAGTGAAAAAAGGCGGCAAAGAATAGGTGCACAAGTTCAGGAGCACAGGTTTTGAGAACAAGTGGAGAAATACCATCAGGACCTGGAGCTTTCTTAGCATCAAGATTTGTCAAAATCCTTCTGACATCTTTTTGATGTAAGACCACAGGAGGCATTCAATGGAGCATGATGGGAATGGTGGGAGGTGTTTTACCAAGATCATTAATACATGAGTTGGAAACAAAATGGGATGCTAGCAGGTCTGCTTTATCCTTAGCTGAAGTGATAACAGAACCATCTGGTTTGGACAGAGGTGGGAGCAGAGATGGGCAAAAGTTGCGGCCAATAGCTTTGGCAAGAGACCAGAATGCTCGGCTACCATTAGGGCAAGAAGCAAGTTTTCTACTCTTAGCCTGTTCAAACTCTAGTTTGGACTGACTAATAACTGCTTTACAACTGTTGCGAGCTTTGGTGTAGGCAGAAAATGATACTGAAGAATTAGAAACAAGCCAATTCCGATATGCAACGTTGTTCTCTTGAACAGCCTTAGCACATTTATTTGAAAACCACAGTTTATATAAAGGACGAGATTTTAATGTGGAGTATGGGATAAAGTATTCCATTCCTTCAAAAATAATTTCACTTACATGATCTGAGCAAACGTTGATATCAGAAGTTTTGAAACAGTAATCCGACCAAAGAAAAGAAGAAAAGAAATCTCGCAGGTCATCCCATTTTGCATTCTTGTAATGCCAAACAATTCGAGGTTGGGAATAGGCGTGAGATAAAGGCTCCATTCGAGAAGAGACAACCACCGAGTTGTGAACTGTGGTGCCTAAAGGACCACTCACCGTGTACTTAGAAGGGTTGTTTGTGAGAAAAAGATCAAGTGTGTTGGCTGTATGGTTAGGATTGTCCAGTATTCTTGTAGGTAAATGAACAATCTGTGCAAGGTCATTAGTAATTGCAAAAGCCTCAGCATCTTGACCAGCTGGGTTAGTGTGAATAGAAAACGGAAGCCAGCTGGAGTTGTGAACATTAAAATCACCAAGGAAAATTAATTACCTCACTGTTAGGAAAGTTGGACTGGAGAAAGTCAAGTTGCCAAGAGAGGAAGTCAGTGCTCCAAGTGATTAGAGGAGTTGGGAGAACGGCGGAGACAACAAATGAATTTTACACAATGAGATAGAGAGATTTTAAGCCAGAGAAAATCGAAAAGAGGAGATTCCAAATTACCAAGTCTCTGACAGGGAATATCGGAATGGAAATATGCACAAGTACCACCTTTGAGGCGAAAGGAATCATACAGCGAATAGTTTGGGCAACTGAGATGAGCAGTAGTTGAATCAATCAATAACTGAGATTCTGTCAGAAAAAGTATATGGGGTTTGGCAGATTGCAAGTGAAAATGGACATCGTTGAAATTTGAATTGAGACCACATATATTTGTGAAATGAACTAGGAAGTGTTTGGGAGGTTTAGATCTTTTCGCAGATAAGCCTACTGTATTAGTTTGAAAATTCATGGTATATTCAATTGTAAGAAAAAGTGGGTGGGACATGCTGTATGAAGTAATGAAATATTTGGATATGGCGTACACATGGTAAGAATATACCCAGGTTCTTGACATAATGTGGCCTCGACAATGCACCCCCCCCTCCCGCATACACACTACTCGGATTCCCTCCGGTCACTATCTGGCAGAGTAGAGGTAGCAAGATCATACACTAGCCGATCCGGAAGCCTCTTAGGTTGCCAATAGGTTCGGTCCAGTGTACTAACTAACCGCTTGCCTGTGAACGTTTTAGAGCTGTACCCTTGAAATGTAAGGAAGATTGGCTCTTGCCATGATGTTCATCTTAACCTCAAAAGCCATCAGTCATACTGCATGATGGAAGAGATGACCAGAACTTAGCTCTGGAGACTAAACATGGGTTCCACCACTTCACGACTCCAATAAGCAAAGTGGTGGTATTTCACTGGTTGATGAGAGTCAACTACCACCTAGTTCTGCTTGGTAACACAGAGGGGGTGGCATTCTTCCATGTGGTGTGGATGCCACACCTCGACCCCTGCTTGCTTTGGTTCACACCTGGGTCATCACCCACCTTGTGCTTGTGCATGGAGGTTATACCCAGGATTACTAATAGTCCCACCATCGTGAAAGTGCAAGCAGAGGATTTGGCTGTCACAGATCCTCCGGACTTCGCCAAAATTGGGTCCACTTGACTTGAGTGTCACCCGAATATCAGTTCCATCAGGGCTTTAGACTCCCAGGTAGCAAGTACAGCTTGCCTGGCATATCTGAGAGAATGTTTGTGACAATCTCAAGGCCCAGTGATTAAGATTTAAAGGTTATAGTTAAGATTTTAAAAGTTTTGCATTTTGTATAATTTTAGCTATTTCTGTATACTTGTTGATTTCGGTATCATTGAAACTAGTTGCTTTTACAGTAAATGTATTATTGTTGTGACCCTTGGAACTTGATTACAGCTGTGAATTATTTTTTTATGCTTCTGATATGGGTTTTGAGATTATCCTTTAGTTCAGTACTAGGAAAAACTCTGTTCAGTACTATGTTAGATGTGATTAAATCTATGCTAAGCTATGAACTGAAACTTTTATTTCCTGTTTAAATTTAGTTACCATAACTTATGGATAAACAACATTTTAACCACATTATTTTAAAAAGTTAGTCGCAGATCCCATTCACATGGAAAATTAAAATCTGTTAATTTTTTTTCATTTCTAACAAACTTGGATTTATTAATCACTTTATTTTTAATAGCCAATTATACCACGTTCAGATCCTATTCCAGTACGCCGGGATTCTGTAAGCTCTCAGAGTAGTGAGAATAGCAAGATGATAACAGACATCAGTTCTCTATCACCACCTACAGGTAAATTTTATTGTACTGTGATGCTGAATATATTTAAAAAGAAATTTATAAGTGTAACAAAGATAATAATTACCTTGCCATTCAGTTGAACTTTGCTAATGGCTCTTACTCATCCTCTTTTGTTAAGTTAGGGAATCCATAGCCAAGTACATGGGTTTGTTTAGTTTCCTTATAATTAACTCTTTTCTTCAAAAAAAACTGCTTGATTTCAGTTGAGAAGCAGCCAAGAAACTTTTTGTCGATTAAGGAAATAGGCAAAATAGAAGATCATTTATGAAATGTCTCTGAAACCTAACAGTTAGTCAGCATTTTCTGTTTTAAGCAGTTAAAATAGATATCTTTTGTAAAATAGTTTCACTTGAGACTATTTTTTATATCTCATTACATATCATTACAAGATATCTTATTTATCTTATGCTGTGTGTGTTGGGGGGGAAGAGCAGTTTTATCAGTTCTGAATTGATTTTTTAGTGTGGAAAAAAAAATTCGTTTGCACAAAGAGTTGCTCCTTAGTTATATTTCAATAAACTCATTGGTTTACTTCACAGTGCAAAATAATTTTCACATTTTGGGTTTATGTGCAGTTTGAGAATTTCTTGCTTTAATCCAAAAACCAAATAACAAACAAACAAACAAACATTAGTTTCTTTCATGCTTGTGAAAATTTTATTTTCACTTTTCATAAAGAGAATTATAGTCCATTAAAATAGAAGTCTTTATCTCCTTCTCTAATGATAATATTTCATGTTTTTTTTTTCACAGATGCTGAAATTCGCTGCAAGAATGAATTTCAGCATCATAGTGATACAGAGAAGGAAAATGGCATCTCACTGCAGTTAGTTCAAAGACTGCTCTGTCCTAAAAGATAAATTCAACAAGTGGAGGAAAGTTCTTTCTGCATTACCCTTCATTACAAGATATCTTATTTATCAGATGATTAAGGTGTAGTGAAATACAGTAAATTAAGAGGAATTGCTGCATTTCCCTGTCATGAAATCAAAAGGCTTGAGTTCAGTTCCTACCCTAATATGTGGCAGAGCTAGAAAATTGGATTTGAGCATTACATATTTTCTCCCCAGAAACTCTAGTTTTCCATCAACAAGCAGACAAAACTAATTGAAGAGTAAGTTATTTCCAGACAGAATTTTAACTAAGGCAGCAGAGAACATGAAGCATCATGCCCTTAGGTGCCTTTGTTAAAATTTTGGTTAAAATTCAGATATAACATTGCAGTCTTATACTTTACACATACATGCACACATAGTCTTCCCTTGATAATTCTTAACTTCCTTTCGATTAAACAGGGTTGAAGTATTTTAACAAGGTGAGTACACATCAGTACTGATCAGTTGATATTACTTGTCAGTTACTCATATTTTAAAGTAGGCATTCTCCCTAAAATTAACGTAAGAAAGGAACTAAATAAGAAAAG
Organism: Mastigoproctus giganteus; assembly: GCF_048544385.1. Classification (NCBI taxonomy): domain Eukaryota; kingdom Metazoa; phylum Arthropoda; class Arachnida; order Uropygi; family Thelyphonidae; genus Mastigoproctus; species Mastigoproctus giganteus. The sequence continues at coordinate 156,766,012 of NC_143587.1, read as the reverse complement.
CAGTCGCCTACAATTGGTGTGCCAGACAAAGGGAGAAAGAGGGAGCCTACAATTCGCGAGTCATCCATCACTTAGATCGCCTACACATGTTGACAAAATACCAAGTTAAAAACATAGAGAACAAAAAAAAATGCAGTTTAATACAATCTGCTTCTCAAGATTTTGACTAACATCGACTTCTTATCAAGAAGCTGGACCGTCGACATCACAAGAATTTCCTGAAGATTTCGATCCAGAAGATTTCAGTTCAAATGAATTGAGGATTTTCGATTGATTCCTGAACCAGCTAAACAGAGTATACTACAACAACCAGCTTCGACTGCATAATCCAAAAAGAAACAAAATCATATTTTGGCTCAATCGCCTGTTGATACCCTCCACAGGTTTCAACAGTAGGCTTTGAAGGCTTGAAGTGGTGGAACCCATGTTTAGTCTCTAGAGCTAAGTTCCGGTCAACCCTTCCCTATCTCTTCCATCATGCAGTATGATTGATGACTTTTGAGGTTATGATGAATGTCGTGGCGAGATCCAATATTCCTTACATTTCGAGGGTACAGCTCTAAAACGGTGTTTGCAGGCCAGCCGCTAGTTAGTACACCGGACTGAACCTGTTGGTAACTCTCTAGGAGGCTTCCGGATCAGCTAGTGTATAATGTTGCTACCTCTACTCTGCCAGATACTGACTGGAGGGAGTCCGAATAGTGTGTATGCAGGGAGCATTGTCGAGGCCACGTTATGTCAAGGATCTGGGTATATTCTTACCACGTGTACACCACATCCAAAAATTTCATTACTTCATACAGCATGTCCCACCCACTTTTCTTACTATTGAATACACCATGAATTGTCAAACTAATAGAGCAAGCTTATCTGCAAAAAGATCTAAACCTCCCAAGCACTTCCTAATTCATTTCACAAATATACGTGGTCTCAATTCTAATCTCAACGATGTCCATTTCCACTTGCAGTCTGCCAAACCCCATACTTTTTCTGACAGAATCTCAGTTATCGGTTGATTCAATTACTGCTCATCTCAGATGCCCAAATTATTTGCTGTATGATTCCTTTTGCCTCAAAGGTGGTACTTCTACATATGTCCGTTCTGATATTCCCTGTCAGAGACTTGGCAATTTGGAATCTCCTCTCTTTGATCTTCTCTGGCTTAAAATCTCTGTACCTCATTGTGTCAAATTCATCTGTTGTCTGTACCGTTCTCCCAACTCCACTAATCACTTGGAGCTCTTTGACTTCCTCTCTTTGCAACTTAACTTTCTCCACTCCAACTTTCCTAACAGTGAGGTAATTTTCCTTGGTGATTTTAATGTTCACAACTCCAGCTGGCTTCCGTTTTCTAGTCACACCGACCCAGCAGGTCGAGATGCTGAGGCTTTTGTAATTACTAATGACATAGCACAGATTGTTCATTTACCAACAAGAATACCGAACAATCCTAATCATACAGCCAATATGCTTGATTTTTCTCACAAACAACTCTTCTAAGTACACGGTCGTCAAAGAACCTCTCACTTTTAAGTGACAGGTCCTTTAGGCACTTCAGATCACAACTTGGTGATTGTCTCTTCTCCAATGGAACCTTTATCTCATGGCTATTCCCAACCTCGTGTTGTTTGGCATTACAAGAATGCAAAATGGGATGACCTGCGAGACTTCTTTTTTTCTTTTCCTTGGTTGGATTACTGTTTCAAAACTTCTGATGTCAACGTTTGCTCAGAATCATGTCGTGTCAGGAATGGAATCCTTTATCCCACACTCCACTTTAAAATCTCATCCTTTATCTAAACCTTGGTTTTCAAATAAATGTGCTAAAGCTGTTCAAGAGAAGAATGTTGCATATCATAATTGGCTTGTTTCTAATTCTTCAGTTTCATTTTCTGCCTACACTAAAGCTCGCAACAATTGTAAAGCAGTTATTAATCTGTCCAAACTAGAGTTTGAACAGGCTAAGAGTAGAAAACTTGCTTCTTGCCCTAATGGTAGCCGAGCATTCGGGTCTCTTGCCAAAGCTATTGGCCGCAACTTTTGCCCATCTCTGCTCCCACCTCTGTTCAAACCAGATGGTTCTGTTGTCACTTCAGCCAAGGATAAAGCTGAGCTGCTAACATCCCATTTTTCTTCCGACTCATGTATTAATGATCTTGGTAAAACACCTCCCACCATTCCCAACACGCTCCATTCAATGCCTCCTGTGGTCTACCGTCAGAAGGATATCAGAAGGATTTTGATGAATCTTGATGCTAAGAAAGCTCCAGGTCCTGATGGTATTTCTCCACTTGTTCTCAAAACCTGTGCTCCTGAACTACTCCTATTCTTTGCTGCCTTTTGCACTTTCTTATTCCAAAGGTGTTTTTCCTTCTGCTTGGAAATTTGCTCATATCCGCCTAAAAAGGGTGACAAATCCCTCCCATCCAATTATCATCTCATTGCAATTACTTCTACTCTTTCTAAAGTAATGGAGAAATCAATTAACCATCAACTCTTAAACTACCTAGAAACCTTCCGTCCGATCAACGATCGCCAGTATGGATTCCGTCAGTGTTGATCCACTGGTGATATTCTGGCTTATGTTACCCATTTATGGACTAATTCAATGGAAAGGTTCGGTGAAACACAAGTAGTTGCTCTTTTGTACACAAGTAGTAGACCTTTATGCCAAACACGATCAAAGGCTTTTGATCGTGTTTGGCATAAAGGTCTACTAATGCCGGTGTCCCCCAATGTTCAGTTCTTTTCCTCACTCTTTTCCTCTTGTATATTAATGACCTTCTTCCATTGACTGGAAATCCTATCCATAGTTTTGCCGATGATAGCACATTGCATTCCACTTTCCATTTTGAGAAACCTTGTCCTGCTCAATCAGCTTCAACTTCTCGAAAATCTGCTACCAATTCCTTAAATGCCGATTTTCAGGTAATTCTCCAGTGGGGCAAAGACAACTTAGTTGATTTCAACCCTTCTAAAACTCAGTCTTGTCTTATATCTCCCAAAAAGGATTCTTCTGCTCCTATGCTTATCTTTATTGACACTCCGATTTCTAGGCAAAATGATATATCTCTTTTGGGGATTATCCTGACTTCTAATCTCTCTTGGCACAAGCACATTACAAATATTGCTTCCTCTGCATCTAAAAAACTTCACCACTCTTGCATTTCAGCTTGAAGTGCCATAGTGGATGTAGCATTTCTCAGTCCATGATAAAATTTCTTTTCTCCATTTGCACCAATAATGTAAAAATCATTGATATGGGTAACTCGAGATAATGCAACATAAGCTAGTTGTTCGTGACATTTCTCGTATTCATAAACTATGGAATCGAAAGTACTTCCCTGAGATTATGGATGGTAATAGCACAAGCCGATATTAGCGGTAAATGATTTCGTTTAGCCGAGATTGTTCCATTGTTATTCAACAAAACACTTTTAGTTCTTCTTGTGATTGGTATGGCTTCTAAATTGATTTCTCAAGCCATAGCAAATCAGCGAACCTTCGTTCTAGCAAGTTGACCCACAGCAGGTAATCCTGGAAATTTCAGCCAAAGACAAATGTCTTTGGCTGAAATTTAGAATAGAATTATTCTCTTCATCATATTCATTACATGCCAGTTCTCCTAAAGCTCCATTAACCAAACAATTGGATACGTCATTATTAGTGGTTACCGACTATGGTTTGCCAATAAGTAAAGGAGGTCCATACGGTAATCTACCAGTGTCACATGATCCTCACGTTCTGCACCCGACAAATATGTCTTGAGCAATTGACATAATGGTATCCAAGGATGAATTTAACACAGAATTTTTATAATCATTTGCAGATTTATTTTTCAAATATGGGAAACGGTGTAAGCGGTACAACCTCAAATTGATGAAACTGTCTAAAAAAGATAAATGCTTTAAAATGTTAAACACATTCGGATTCTTTTCATTCCTAAAATCCTTTAACCTCGTCTAAGCCAAGGATGTTTTCACATAAAATAAAAATCTTTCGTGCATGTAAGGGTACGCACACTGCTCTTTTTTTCTTTTCTGTCACTGATCTCATTAGTTCATTGTCATCCACGAGTATCAAATTTCAGTAATATCTTCAGTTGATATGTAAAACTTGGTAGCTTCTACAATGATTTTGAAATTTTGGAAAAATTTACAAAAGTTTCCTACCCTTTACCCTTTTTAGTTACACCTCGAAGTAAATCTCACATCAATAATACACTGTGATCACTTCCACTTAATGGTTTCTTTATCTGCAGATCCTTAATGCATGAAGAGTCACTGGTGATAATCAAATCAAGAATATTGCTTTTCTCTTGTTGACTCTTACTTGCTTGTATAGAAAGCTGTCATCCAACAAATCAGGAAGATTCTACCTTATGAGTGACCAGTCCACAAATTCTAGTCACTATCTGCAAATTTAAAATCCCCCATAAGACAATCTGATCTATTGGTCCTTTCTATTTCTATGTATAGCTCTTCATTATTTTCGTCATAGTCATTTTGCCTATAACATATCCCCTACCCTCATTTTTGTTTTTCAGTGCTCGTATTATGGCCTCCATAGCCGAGTGGTCAGGAGCGGGAGTGCAGTGGCACACTACTCTTTGAGTAGACTGGGGTTCAAGCCCCTGACTGCTAAATACAGTCGATCTGCCAACCCACACTGGAACAGTGTGGTAGATTATGGTCCATGTCCCTCAGCATGAATTGTTGAGGAGGCTTCCATCCTGCAGTGGGTTGATAATGGCTGCAGTTTTTATTACACAAAACTGATTCAACATTACACTGGCCACCTCTGTTAAGCAGGTGCTTTGGTTGTCATGGGTTGATACTACTTAATACAGGCTCATTTTCAATTTACACTTTACAAATGTGGCACTGGCAGTACATAAAGGTTAAGATTTAGATGAAAGAAAATAGGAAAACTTAGCTGTGATTTTAAGATCTTAATACTAACTGTCTAGGGAAAAACTTATCCTTAGTTAATTATTAATAGTCAAAAGGTTACAAGAATTTAATCACAAACTTAATTGTACGAGGTGCAGAACTTAGTTTAGAAGTCACACCCCAATAAAATGGCATATTTTAACATTGAATTACAGGTTTTCACTATCCCGAAAAAATTGCCTGACAACTTTAATGTGAGATTTTTTACAGCTTTATATCTAGTTCAACTTGATCAGTTAAACAGCTATTTTTTTGAATGTGCCATATTTGACACATCTGAGTTATGGCATTCAATAATTTTTTACTGACATTAAGTTTTCATTAATGGGCTGTAAATACTTCCAAAAATAATGATTATTTCCATTTCTCATTTGTAGTTCAGTTCACAATAGGCACACCGCCGCCGACAACAACAGGTGGAAGAATGCGAAGCTATAGTGGAGGCACACCGCCTGGGCGACAAACTTCTAATAACTGGAGACAGCAAATGACTACTCCACCTACCTTTTCTGGATCTCCATTGCGCCGATCAGGTATCCCATGATGTTGATTTATTATTATACCTGATCACAAAGACACGGTTTCATGCATATCCTGTAATTATTTTGTAGACATCTGTGATTTCTGAAATCATAAAGTTATTTAATATTCTGGAAAGAAGAAATATCATCTGGTGTTTTGTAGGTGCACATATCAATCACTTTACCCCATTAGATGCACCAAATTTGTTTGTCTGTTTTTTAAAATTTGTGTGTGTGTATACATACACAGTATGTAAGTAATATAACAAAGAGATGGGGAAAAAGAGCAAGGTAGTACAGTAAACCCCCACTATTCACAGTCGTTGATTTAATATAAAATGAAATCTAAAAAAAATGTGAATTTTAAAGCACTGTTAATATTTTTCGCCATAAAAAACATGGGCGTGGCTAAAATCATGTTGCTCAGTCAAAACAGCTCTCAGTGTGTGGGGGGGAGAGGGGTGACAAAATCACAAACATGGATGTTTTCTGCTAATCGTTATGTTATGTGCTTGTTGTGGAAGGTTTCATCATTTGCTTTTAATTAATATGCTTACAAAAGTGAAAAATCTACTGTTTTGCAGTGTGTTATTGTAAACAGACTTTTTTTGAGTGTGTTAACAGTTAAAACTAAGTGACTTTATTGTGGACAAGTTCTTTTCTAACCTCTACAAAAATATGGCCACAAATAACGAGGGAATTGTGAAAAGATCAAAGAAGGTGATAGCATTCGAAGGAGGAGAGGGTGCTGACTCTCATTAAAAATTATAGCTGTGAATTACTGGCTCCGAAAAAGCTATGTTTGCCTTTTTATTTATCTAATTGTTATTTTATATTGTACTTTATACGTAGTCTTATAGTTATAGTTACGCTTGTTATTTTTAATTTAGATAAAGAGTTTTTGTAGATTACTACTTAATATATGTAAAACCATTATTTCGTTCGAATCTTGCAACCATTGTTTTTGTATAGAGTGGTAAGGAATTCAAATTTTTAATTTTGGTAACTAGGTAGCTCTAATGTATAATTATATAGCGTAATACGCATCACTGCATTTAGGATTCTATTAGAAAGCATAGTATTGACTATTAATTAATTAAATTTATTGATCTTATTAATTTAAAATATCATTCCCCAGACTAGAGCAGCAAAGCAACGGGCACAAAGTGGCAGAAGTGCTGTGACTCGGGGGAGAACTGGGGGGGGGGGAGATTCTCCAACGCATCACAGCCTAAAAAAATGTGCAACTTGTGAAATGTTTGCCGAACTCTCTGGAACAGAACGTGATCTAGCCAAGGAGGTCTTTTTGTGTGCCAGGTGCAGAGTGTCTAGAAATTAGGCATCAACTCAGCATTCTACTGGACATCTATGAGAGCTTGACTTGTAGGGTAGCTCTCATAGATGAGAGCTACCCTACAAGTCAAGCTCTCATAGATGTCCAGTAGAATGAGAGCTTGACTTGTAGGGTAGATGCCGTCGAAGAAATTAATATGAGGTGCCCGTCAAGCTCTCAGCTGTCCAACACAACGCCAGAGCTCACTCCTGGGTATCAGGCAACACAGAGGCAAAATTCAAGGCAGAATGTGCTGGTCCCAAAGGAACTAGTTATTGTTGGTGACTCTATTGTCAGGGAGACGAGGAATATATTGTGTAAAAAGGATAGATGGAACAGGACCGGGGTATGTCTACCAGGGGCAAAAGTTTATGAGGTTGTAAGGCATATATAATCTTTTAAGGGCACAAAAGGTGATATTGTTGTACATGTTGGCACCAATGACATTAAGAGTAGAAGATCTGCAGATTTACTTAACAAGTACAGGTCAGTGTTGCAGACACGATAGGAGGGAGTACATGATGAGAGCCTTGTCAATAAATTCAGCCCTGGAGGGAATGTGCAGGCTCAAGGGGTAGAATTTTTTTCAGCGTGGTCTGTGCTTGTTAACAGGAGAGAATGCTTCTACAGGGATGGGATACACTTAAATAGAAAGGGTGCAAGAATATTTGCTGATGCTATCGAGGCAGTGTTAGGTGGGTTGGAAAACTGCTAGCTTGGGGGGATTCACAGACTAAAAGGTTAAAAGTAGTTTTAACTTGAAGGTGATTCTTGCACAACTTCTATTAGAATAAGTAGCGACCTGGAGTGAGGGAGTGCTGGGGTTTTAGGGACTGATGGCATTAATCGTGAAACAGGTGGGTATATGGGATGTTTCAGGGTAACTAGAAATAGGAATAGGTGCATGTATACAATGTTAGAAATATAGTAAATAAATTTGATGAATTTGAAGTGTTGGTCAAGCCATCAAAGGCGGATATTGTTGGGATATCAGATACGTGGTGTCACACTGATATTAGGAATGCAGAATTGGAATTTGGGGAGTACAATGTGTACAGAAAGGATAGATAGGATAGGAAGCGAGGAGGTGTTATGCTGTTAATTAAGAAAAACATAAAATCAAAAGAAGTGCATCCAGTTGACATAGACGAACAGTGCACTGTTGAGTCAGTTTGGTGTGACATAAGCACTGCGAAAGAAAAAATAAGAGTAGGAGTGTGTTATAGGCCTAATGACTCGAATGAGTACAATGAACAGTTGTACAGAGAAATAGAGTGGGCTAATAAATCAGAATGTCTTGTAATGGGTGATTTTAACTTCCCAGATATTGACTGGAACATGTGGGTTGGTCACACACACACTAATAAGACTTTTGTGGATTTATTGGATGATTGTTTTCTGCAGCAGCATGTTCGAGAGGCAACCCTCTAACCAGAGAGGGTTGCCTCTCGAACTTATTTGGTTATCAGCAGTGGTCATTCGTGTATTAAGCATTTGCAGATAAAGGAACCACCAGTTGGCAGTGATCACAGTGTACTGATGTGGGATTTACTTAAAGATATAATTACCATCAGGGGTAATGGAAAGGGTTTTTTTCTTCTGTAAAGGTGAGTACAGTGGTCTCAGACGGTTTTTAAATTCTGTACAGTGGGACCAACTGATGATGTTACCAACAACAATTTCTAAGTGGGAAGCATTGAAGGAATTAATCGTGGAAGCTACTAAAAGTTTCATACCTATTAAGAAATATTGTTCAAGGTTTAGGCCTAAATGGTTGTCAAATGAACTAATGAGACTCGCGACAGAGAAGGAAAAAAAATGCATGGGATGCATATAAATTATCAAGTGACTCAGAAGCCTATGGCAGATATAAGCTAGTCTGTAATCAGGTCACAAAGGAGGTTAGGCAGCAGAAGCCAGATTACGAGAAATCTTTGGCAAAGGATGCTAAGAAAAACAGCAAGGATTTCTTTACTTATATAAACTCTAAAAGGAAGGGGATGAATCTGATTGGTCCACTTGATAGGTTCGACTGTTGATGATCCTGCTCAGATAGCAAACAAACTGAATGAGTATTTTGCTTCTACATTCACACATGAGGAGTTATTAAGGTTTGAAAATGGCAGAAGGTTATCAAATTGCTGCAGGGTGCTTAATGATTCTGTAATAACTGAGAGCAAAGTGGAGGAGAAATTGTTGAAGTTAAACATAAGAAAGGCACCTGGGGTGGATGGGATCTATCCAGTTATATTAAAGGAGGCAGCAAAGCAACTACGCAAACCCTTAGCCATAATTATGAGAGCATCCTTAGACTCAGGGGAGGTCCCCACAGACTGGAGATATGCAAATGAACCCAAATTCACAAAGGGGGATCAGGAAAAACCATGAGTGCGAGAAGACATTCTGTCAGAATAGTTAAAAGTCGGAAAACAATATACGAGGATAAATAATTAAAATCATGATTTTAAAATTTGGATAAACACATTGACATACAAATTAAACAGAATTCACTGTATTTTCCTCCTTAAGCAGATAATGCTTTTCGACTGTTTGTCTTGATCACAGGTCGGAAATAACACGGTGTGTGTGTGTGTGTGTGTGTGTGTGTGTGTGTGTGTGTGTGTGTGTGTGTGTGTGTGTGTGTGTGTGTGTGTGTGTGTGTGTGTGTGTTTAAGTTCTTAAATGGAAAGATTATTTGTATTAGCGCATGTGTAAAAAAGACCAGAAATCTGAAATTAGGTAAGGAAGCATGTTGAAAGAATTTGAGTGAAGCTTCATTTCAAGGGTCTCGGCGATAAATAATTTTATGTAATTATGTTGTATGTTTAAGATTTCCACTTCATTAAAAAGGAATACCTTTATTGACTGCATGAAATTCCAATTCCAATGTGTTCGCGTGTGATGTGCAGAATGAAGCAGCGTGTTGTTTCATGCGTAAGCAAGAGTACACATGGTCAACCCTTGATATGATGAAACTCACTGACCACAAGAAATACTGTATACACAATCATTTACTTGTATCGAAGAGAGAGAAGGAAGAACTGTGTGATTTCTCAATATATTATGTAGCTTCTGCATAGGCCTGGCTATAATTTTGAATTCTGTATCTTTAAAGAGTTTGTGTTGCCTATACCATTGTTCAATGTACGGAATAGAAATAAAGTATTTTTTATTGGTTTCATTAATAGGTATCGTCAGTGCTCTTTTTGAAAAAAAAATAGGTGCCGGTACTGATTCTTTGCTATCAGGAAAAACTGAAAATTAAAAGGATATGATTAAATTTTTTTTTTTTACTCTAAAATTTTTAAATTTTTACTCTAAAATTTTTTTTTCCTGATATTGTTACTTTAGTAGTAATGTTTTTAGAATAAGAACAACAAATTAAGTATATTAACAGAGTTTATTAAGCATAAATTTATTATTCAAGTATATAAAAAAATAAGTAAAATGTGAATAAAATAAGTAAAAAATAATATCACAAGTAAAAATAATTTGTATTATAATTGTATTGTACTTAATAAAAGTTTTGAATATTTTCAATTTTAATTTTACATGCAACAAGATATGGAAAATGTAGCACACTAAAGAAATCTAACTTTTAATTTTTTTGAATATGGCCACTGTACGGGAAAAGGTTGGACAATGCTACAGTAGAAGGTGGGCCAGAGCCCATTGGGAATAAACCTTTAACTGCTCACTCTTGACCAGCACGACTTATCCGTATGTGGGACAGGTAGTCGTATAGGTTTTGCCAGGTACCACCAAGTTGTAGAATGGTAATCCCTTTAGCTCTCTTAATTCATGCAGCAGCACTAATTGCCTAAATGCGAACAGTGCATACCGAGTTAATTCTCTCTTAATCTGTTCGCTTAATGAAAATTTGCTTCGCTCAACGAAAACTATTTTAAATGTAACTTCCAAGGGGAATTCAAAATAATTCACAATAAAAGGACTTCGTTAAACAGAGGTCCAACTGAGTAATTTAGAATTATAAAAATGGTTATACAGTTTTATATAGTAAACATCTTAACAATAGACAGTAAAAAATGCAAATTTAGTTAAATAATTTTAAGCTTATTTGAATAGTAGGTAAACATGTGAAAAAAATTTACGGAATTCAGTATTACAAATTTCGAAGTGCAATGCATCCAAATGTCACACGTCACTGTTATAAAGGTGCCGATACGCCATACCATTGCTTACCGTCCCAAAAAAAGCACTGGGTATCGTATTTTCTGACTTATTTTTAGCTTGTAATCTGATATCCTTAATAATGGAAAGTGGATAGCCCCTATTTAAAAACCTATTGGTTGGTATATCAATTTCTAAGTCTAAGGTGGGTTCAGAAGTTGAATATTTGTGAGTGTTAAGGAACTGGTTAAATATTATGGACCTTTTATAAGTCGAGGGATGATAACTTCTGTAGTGCAGGAACATCTGCAATGGGAAATTGTGGGAGCGAAGTTAAAAAATATGTAATTAATGATATTGAAATTTCGCAAGATTATTTAATGAAAAAACTTTCGAGCCTACAAACCAGTAAGGCTCCTGGAGTTGATGGAATATACCCTATAATCTTAAGGGAGGCGGCAAGCGAGTGCATTGAACCATTGAGGCTAATTATGCGAGCATCACTAGACTCTGGGGGGATTCCCTTGGATTGGAAAACTGCAAATGTATCTTCCATACATAAGGGTGGCTCTAAAAGTGAAGTTGGAAATTATCGACCTGTCAGTCTGACTTCAGTAGTAGGGAAAATCATGGAGGCAATGATCAAGGGTGGAATTCAGGATCATTTGGATCAAATTGAAATTCTCAAAGATACTCAGCATGGTTTTGTAAAGGGAAAATCATGTTTAACAAATCTGGTTCGCTATTTCGAAAGAGTCACTCACGAGCTGGATTTAGGGAATAATTTCGACATTGTTTATTTAGATTTCAGCAAAGCTTTTGACTCAGTCCCACATGAGCGGTTGCTTTATAAGCTGGAACAGGTTTGAATCACTGGGAAAATCCTTAGAAGGATGGCTTCAGGGCAGGAGGCAGAGGGTTGTGATAAATGGCTATTCCTCAGATTGGGTTGATGTAAGAAGTGGGGTTCCCCAAGGATCAGTATTAGGACCACTGTTGTTTTTAATTTTCATAAACGACATTGATGAAGGGATGGAGGGCGTGATGTCTAAATTTGCAGATGATATTAAAATTGGTAGAGTAGTTAATGATCACTGTCAAGCTGAGCTTCTTCAGAGAGACCTAGATAAACTTCAGGAATGGTCAGAAAAATGGCAGCTATGCTTTAATCCAACAAAGTGTAAGGTATTACACCTGGGAAACAGTAATCCCAAAAAAACTTATTCTCTTGGTGGAGTTCAACTAAATCCAGTACTGGAGGAAAGGGACTTGGGTGTTACGATACGGTCAGACATGAAATTCTCTGAGCATTGTAAACAGGTTGCAAGGAAGGCCCATGGTGTCCTATCAATGATCTATCGAACTTTTGCAAGTAGAGATAGGGATGTGATAATCTCATTATATAAGGCTTATGTTAGACCACACTTGGAATACTGTGTTCAAGTATGGAGACCGCACCTGAAGAAAGACATCGAGCGTCTTGAAAGGGTGCAAAGACGGGTAACTCGCCTGGTGAGATCGTCAAAAGGGCGTCCTTATGAAGAAAGACTTCGAATATGCGGGTTGCAGGGTTTGGAAACTAGACACCTTAGAGGAGATTTGATTGAGGTGTTTAAGGCTCTGAGAGGCATCAGTAAAATGAATGAGGACGAAATTTTCAAGATTGTAAATGATGCTAGAACTAGGGGACATAAATTCAGGTTACGGGGGGGAAATGTTTAGATTGGACTGCAGGAAGTTTTATTTTAGCCAGCGAGTTATAAATTACTGGAATAAGTTGCCTTCATGGGTGGTAGAGGCCGACTGTTTGGGGAAATTCAAAGGTCATCTGGATGGTACTTTTGGGTAAGGGAAGCGCCTAGGATGATAGGTTTAATTTCCTTTTTTTTTTTTTTTTTTTTAATTATTAATTAGTTATTTATTTATTTATTATTATAAGCCATAGGCTTTCTTGCACCATGCGGCCGTAACTAATACTAATACATCCCTCGTATTGGTGGGTTTTTGGTAGATGCTAAATTGTACTTTTTGCATATCTTGTGTAAGAGTGAAATTTAAGAAATTTAGAGCTTTTGTTTCTATATGTTCTTCTTTCAATGTAAAATGTAGTTTCATATGAATGTTGTTAAAGTCTTCTACTTCTGAACCCACCTTAAACTTAGAAATTGATATACTAACCAATAGGTTTTTAAATAGGGGCTATCCACTTTCCATTATTAAGGATATCAGATTACAAGCTAAAAATAAGTCAGAAAATATGATACCTATTAATGAAACCAATAAAAAAATATTTTATTTATATTCCATACATCAAACAATGGTATAGGCAACTCAATAAACTCTTTAAAGATACAGAATTCATAATTGTAGCCAGGCCTCTGCAGAAGCTCCATAATATATTGAGAAATCACACAGTTCTTCCTTCTCTCTCTCGATACAAGTACATGATCTTGTATACAATATTTCTTGTGGTCAAGTGTGTTAATTGTCTGATGACACCAGGGGTTTCCCACATCTCTGCCATTTGTTACGGTCAGTGCGATTCATCATATCAAGGGTCGACTCTGTGTGCTCTCAGCTTGCACGTGAAACTACATGCTGCTTTGGTCCACACATCACAAATGCATTGAAATTGGCATTTCGTGCCATCAGTGAGTGACGTATTCATTTTTAATGAAGCGGAAATCTTAAACGTACAACATAATTACATAAAATTATTTATCACTGAGACCCTTGAAATGAAGCTTCACTGAAATTCTCAAATTCTATCAACGTGTGCCTTCCTTACCTAATTTCGGATTTCTGGTCTTTTTTTATGCATGCACTAATACAAATAATCTCTCCATTTAAGAACTTAACACACACTTTGCGTTATATCCGATCTGTGATCAAGACAAATAGTCGAACAGCGTTGTTTGCTTAAGGAGGGAAAATACAGTGAATTTTGTTTAATTTGTATGTCAATGTGTTTATCCAAATTTTATAATCGGGATTTTAATTATTTATTCTTGTATACGGTTTTCCCGACTTTAACTATTTCAATTATTTTAATTATTCTGACGATGTGCTTCGGGGTCAGGTTGGGGCTTTAGCTTTCGATTCTGTTGTGCATCAGATCGGTCATGTCTCTACGAGTGAGAGAATTCATTAATATCTTTTTATCTGTTTATTTTATTTTATTTGTTTACATTTAGAGAGCATCGACCGGAAGCATTTTACGCAAAAGATTGAGGTAATCTCTTATTCTTTTAAATATAGTTACAATGTAGAAGCTACTGAGCCTAGTAGCTGTGTTTTACAAATCTTATTGGAAAAAAGTAAAGGAAAGATAGAAATCACTTTCACTTAAAAAAAAAAATAAATAGTAATAATATACATTTAAAAAATACAAATAAAAATAGAAAAGTATATTGTCATATAACACACTCCACTGTCATTATTAAGAGTCAACCAACAAGATTTGTACAAAGAGATGACAATACAAAATCTCCATTTTTGACCCAAAGTACATGCCAAAAAATAAGGGTAAAACAAAGAATTAAAACTTTTATAATGCATTTAGTAAATTTAATAAATTTATGAAGCCAAGGCCAAAAAAGGAATATATATGGGCAGGAGGATATAAGTAACTTATCCTCTTACACGTATATATTCCTTTTTTGGCCTTGGCCTCATAACTTTATTAAATTTAGAATTTGTCTTCAGACACATATGGCACCTCCATCGCCAGGTGGGCAGGAGCAGCAGTGCGCAGCACAGGCTTCTTGATTAGACCGGGGTTCGAGCCTGTGACCACCAAATACAGAGGGTGCAGAAAGGTCAGGGAATGACTACCACATATTCCCAGAGCAATACGGCCTTAGTTGCTGATGCTCCTAAAAACCAAATAACAAACAAACAACAGACACATACTTAATTTTTATTCTATTTTTAAAATGCCACTATAGACTAAAAAAGGGTTTTAGGGCTAAAAGCCTCAGATTTCGAAAATTTGCTAATCATGCAGATTAGAGCATAGTATCATGTTAGTTCTTAAAAACGATGCCATTTCACATACTTTGGTGATTTACAACGAACTAACATGATGCTATACACTGTCTTGTTCTATTAGTGAATTTTTTCATAGTCTGATGCTTTTATATACAATGAAGAGTTCTTCTCCTTCTTGATCTGAAATTGAGAGTACATGCATGCGTGTATGTAAATCAAAATGGACCACAATAATTTTTGTTGAGACTCACCTATTTTTCTTTACTTGTTCTAACTAAGCATTAACAACACAACTGCACTGTTCAATTAAAAGAAGGTATTCATAAACTGTAGCTCTTCCAGAGCTATGCTCCTGCTAAGTCTATCGGGAATTCTGCCACAGATTGAAACATTTTTCTCGTGGACCATAAATGATTTATTTATAATTCATCTACTTTTAGGAACATGAAGTGAAACATTTTGCCTATGTAAAGTGTAGAATCTCTTCATTACTAATAGAGTCTAAAAACATATATTTTATGGATATTTTCTTTGCTTTTTTATACAGATACTGTGAAAAATGTGAAGGTTAATGTCTTCAAATCCTGCGGACGTAAAGTCCTGAAATCTCTTTTCTTTGTTGACAGTTTCCAGCTTGGGAAAGAGGAAGAAGTCAGCTGTTGCCAGGTTAGGAGAGTAGGGTGGATGGTTGAACTGTACAAAGCCATGTTTCATCAGAAATGTCTTCACAAGTGCAGAATGCATGAGGGCATTGTCCAACAAGAACCAGCTGTCTTTCACTCAAAATTGTGGGCTCACCTGTGAAATGCTCTTCAATAGTCTTTGAAGTACCTGTAGTAGTAGTAGTGGCATGTGATGCAAGAAAGCAAGTGTATCAGCTTATGCAGCATCAGCCAAAAAAAAAAAAAAAATCACACCATTCCCTCCAAATGCCTGTCCAGTTCCTCCTTAAATTTATTTAACCTGTCAAATTCCACAACGACAGAAGGAAATTTGTGTTCCAGCAATTAACCACCTGCGGGCTAAAGGCAAATTTCCGCACATCTATTCTACATCTGTCTTTTCTTAATTTGAATTTATGCCCCCTTAGGTTTGTAATCTGAAAAGTGGAAGGATCCCATCAGAATTCAGCATGCTCAACCCATTCAAGGCCTTATATACCTCAATCAGATCACCGTGCAGGTGCCTAGTCTCCAGCCACTGCAATTTGCAGAACTTAAGCCTCTCTTGGTAAGAGGATCCCTTCATTCCCCACACCAATCTTGTTGCCCTTCTCTGTACACGCTCAAGTAAATCTACATCCTTCCTAAAATGAGGCCTCCAGACCTGTACACAGTACTCGAGGCATGGCCTAACCATCGCCTTATACAGAGGGCAATCACCTCCTTCTCCCTGCTAGCAAAATTCCTATATATCATTGACCAAACCCCATGACCTGCACTAGCAGCCTGTCTGCATTGCTCAGAAAACTTCATATCTGACTGCACAATTACTCCCAGGTCTTTTTCATTTTCTACCACCTTTAGTGTAGTATCACACAGTTGGTACGTTTCTCTGGGGGTTACTTCTACCCATATGCAGTACTTTGCATTTGTCAAGGTTAAAATTCAATTGCCACTTCTTAGCTCATCTGCCCAAATTATCTAGATCCTGTTGCAGTAGCACACTGCCATTACTGTCATTAACAACCCTGCCAACCTTTGTATCATCTGCAAACTTCGACATTAAGCCTGATATACCTTCATCAATATCATTGATAAATATACAAAACAACAGTGGACCTAACACCGAACCCTGTGGGACTCCACTAATAACATTAGTCCACAAAGAGCAGCACCCATTGATTACCACCCTCTGTCTTCTCCCACTAAACCGTCCTTTTATCGATTGTAGCAACTTACCCTTAATACCATTCTGCTCCAATTTGTACAATAGTCTTCCATGCGCAACAGTGTCAAAAACTTTCCTGAAATCCAAATATATGATATCAAAATTATGTTTTGCATCCAGTTCCTTTGTAACCACATCATAATATCCTATCAAATTTGTCAGACAAGACTTTCCCTTAACAAACCCATGCTGTGTCTGAATTATTGCTGCAGTCTTGTCTAGATGATCCTGCAATGCATCTTTAACCAGTGACTCCATTATTTTACCTGGAACAGAAGTTAAACTAACTGGTCTGTAATTACTCGTGTCACCCTTCAATCCCCCTTTGTGAATTGGGGATACATTTGCAATCTCCAGTCTGTGGGGACCTCCCCTGAGTCCAAGGATGCTCTCATAATTATGGCTAAGGGTTTGCTTAGTTGCGTTGCCACCTCCTTTAATATAACTGGATAGATCCCATCCACCCCAGATGCCTTTCTTATGTTTAACTTCAACAATTTCTCCTCCACTTTGCTCTCAGTTATTACAAAATCATTAAGCACCCTGCTACAATTTGATAACCTTGTGGCATTTTCAAACCTTAATAACTCCTCATGTGTGAATGTAGATGCAAAATACTCATTCAGTTTGTTTGCTATCTGAGCAGGATCATCAACAGTCGAACCATCGATATCAAGTGGACCAATCAGATTCATCCCCTACCTTTTAGAGTTTATATTAGTAAAGAAATCCTTGCTGTTTTTCTTAGCATCATTTGTCAAGGATTTCTCGTAATCTGCCTTCGCCTGCCGAACCTCCTTTGTGACCTGATTACAGACTAGCTTATATCTGCCATAGGCTTCTGAGTCGCTTGATAATTTATATGCATCCCATGCATTTTTCTTCTCTGTTACGAGTCTCATTAGTTCATTTGACAACCATTTAGGCCTAAACCTTGAACAATATTTCTTAATAGGTATGAAACTTTTAGTAGCATCCACGATTAATTCCTTGAATTCCCACTTAGAATTTACTGTTGGTAACATCGTCAGTTGATCCCACTGTACAGAATTTAAAAACTGTCGGAGACCACTGTACTCACTTTTACGGAGGCAAAAACCCTTTCCTTTACCCCTGATGGTAATTAAATCTTTAAGTAAATCCCACATCAGTACACTGTGATCACTGCCACCTAGTGGTTCCTTTATCTGCAAATTCTTAATACACGAATGATCACTGCTGATAACCAGATCAAGAGTATTACTTTCTCTGGTTGCTTCTCGAACATGCTGCTGCAGAAAAGAGTCATCCAATAAATCAACAAACATCTGACTAGTGTGTGAGTGTCCAACCCACAAGTTCCAGTCAATATCTGGGAAGTTAAAATCCCCCATTATAAGACATTCCGATTTACTAGCCCACTCTATTTCTCTGTACAATTGTTCATTGTACTCATTCGAGTCATTAGGCCTATAACACACTCCTACTCTAATTTTTGCTTTCGCAGTGCTTATGTCACACCAAACTGACTCAACAGTGCACTGTTTATCAGTATCAACTGGATGCACTTCTTTTGATTTTATGTTTTTCTTAATTCTATCCTGTCTATCCTTTCTGTACACATTGTACTCCCCAAATTCCAATTCAGCATTCCTTATATCTGTGTGACACCACGTCTCTGCTATCCCAACAATATCCGCCTTTGATGTCTTGACCAACACTTCAAATTCATCAAATTTATTTACTATACTTCTAGCATTAGTATACATGCAAGCATACAAGCTCCTACTCCTATTCCTAGTTACCCTAACACATCCCATATACCCACCTATTTCAGGATGACTCCCATCCGTCCCTGAAACCCCCAACACCCCATGCTCCAGGTCGCTACTTATTCTAATAGAAGTTGTGCAAGAATCACCTTTACCTCTGCCTACGGCTACTGTTAAACTATTATTCCTTGTATCCCCCCAAGCTATCAGTTTTCCGACCCACCTAACACTGCCTCGATAGCATTAGCAAATATTCTTGCACCCTTTCTATTTGAGTGTATTCCATCCCTATAGAAGCAGTCTCTCCTGTTAACAAGTACAGTCCAGGATGAAAAAAATTCTACCCCTTGAGCCTTGCACATTCTTTCCAGGGCCGAATTGATCGACAAGGCTCTCATCATATACTTCCTTCTATCGTGTCTGGGCAGAATTGCAGGCACTTTAAAATTCAACCCTAATTGTCAGCTTTTGTTCAACAGTGACCTGTACTTGTTAAGTAATTCTGCCGGTCTCCTACTCTTAATATCATTAGTGTCAATGTGTACAACTATATCACCTTTTGTGCCCTTAAAAAATGATATCCGCTCTACAACGTCATCAACCTTTGCCCCTGGCAGACGTACCCTGGTCCTCTTCCACCCATCCTTTTTACAAAGCATGTTTCCCGTTTCCCTGAGTCATCAATAGAGTCACCAACAACTACTAGTTCCTATGGGACCAGCGCATTCTGCTTTGGGGGTTGCCACTGTGTTGTGTGATGACCAAGTGCAAGCTCTGGCGTTGATGTGGGCAGCTGAGAGCTTGATGGGCCCCTCAATTTAGATCTTTCGAGGGCATCTACCCTGTCCTTCAAACTCTCATATAGGCCCATAACAACGCTGAGTTGTTATGGGCGTATATGAGATTTAGCATTAGTAGAGGCATTTGATGCAAGAAAGCAAGCTTATGCAGCATCAGCCAAAAAAAAAAAAAAAAAAACCCACTTCCACTTCACCCCTCTGTTCGTTCAAAATACCTGTCCAGCTGAGCCTTAAACTTATTTAGGCTATCAACCTCCACCACAAGGGATGGAAGTCTGTTCCACCAACCAACCACCCGCTGGCTAAAGGCAAATTTCCTCACGTCTATCCTACATCTGTCTTTCCTCAATTTGAATTTATGCCCTCTCAGGTGATTTTTCTGAGCTAGAGGAAGAATCCCATCAGCATTGAGCATGCTTAAACCATTCAAGGCCTTATACACCTCTATCAGATCACCTCGCTGGTGCCTAGTCTCCAGACACTGTAATTTGCAAAACTTAAGCCTTTCTTCGTAAGAGCACCCCTTTGTTCCATTCACTAATCTTGTTGCCCTTCTCTGTACTCGTTCCAGCAGCTCTACATCCTTCTTGAAATGAGGCCTCCAGACCTGTATACAGTACTCTAGGTGTGGCCTGACCATTGCCTTATACAATGGAATAATCACCTCCTTATCCCTGCTGGAAAAATTCCTGTATATCATTGACAATACTCCATGAGCTACTCTTGCAGCCCGTCTGCACTGCTCAGAGAACTTCATATCTGCCTGCACAACCACCCCCAAGTCCCTTTCATTCTCTACCACTGTCAGTGTAGTACCACAGAGTTGATACGTTGCTCTGGGGTTGCTGTTTCCCATGTGTAGTACATTACATTTGTCAATGTTAAACTTCATTTGCCACCTCTCAGCCCATCTGCTCAACCTTTCCAGATCCTGTTGCAGCAGCATAGTGTCAGTAGTGTCCTTGACAACCCTGCCAACCTTTGTATCATCTGCAAACTTGGACATTAAGCTTGATATACCATCATCAATATCATTTATAAATGAAGAAAACAATAATGGACCCAACACTGAGCTCTGAGGGACTCCACTAATAACATTAGTCCACGATGAGCAGTGTCCATTGATTACCACTCTCTGTCTTCTCCCCCTCAACCACCCCTTTATCCATAGCAGCAATTTGCCTCCAGTGTCACACTGCTCCAATTTGTGTAGCAGTCTTCCATGTGCAACAGTATCAAAAGCCTTTCTAAGATCCAAGTATATAATATCAAAGTTATTCCCTGCATCCAGTTCTTTTGTGACTGCATCATAATATCCAATCAAGTTGGTCAGGCAAGACTTCCCCTTAACAAAACCATGCTGTGTCTGAGCTATAACTGAAGTCTTGTCTAAATGATCCTGCAGTGCTTCTTTAACTAGTGCCTCCATTAATTTTCCTGGAACAGAAGTTAAGCTCACCGGTCTATAATTACTTGTGTCAGCCTTTGATCCTCCTTTGTATATTAGGGTCACATTTGCATATTTCCAGTCTATGGGTACCTCCCCTGAGTCCAAGGAAGCTCTCATAATTATGGCTAAGGGTTTGCTTACTTCCTTTGCTGCCTCCTTTAATATAACTGGATAGATCCCATCCACCCCGGGTGCCTTTCTTGTGTTTATCTTCAACAGTTTCTCCTCCACTTTACTCCCAGTTATTTCCAGATTCTGTAGCTTACTGCTAGAGTTGAATACACCTCTGGCATTCCCCTTGCTGAATAACTCCTCATGTGTGAATGTCGATGCAAAATATTCATTTAGTTTGTTAGCTACCTGAGCAGGATCATCAACAGTTGACCCATCAATATCAAGTGGACCAATCTGATTCATCCCCTTCCTTCTAGAGTTAACATAAGTAAAGAACTCTTTGCTGTTTTTCTTTGCATCCCTTGCCAAGGATTTCTCGTAATCTGCCTTCGCCTGCCTAACCTCCTTTGTAACTTGGTTGCATATCAACTTGTATCTATCATAGGCTTCTGTGTCATGTGTTAATTTGTAAGTATCCCATGCATTTTTCTTCTCTGCCATATGCCTCATTAGTTCATCTGACATCCATTTTGGCCTAAACCTTGAACAATATTTCTTAGTTGGTATGTAAAGCCTAGTAGCTTCCAAGATAAGTTCTTTGAATGCTTCCCATTTTGAATTTGCTGTTGGTAACATCATCAGTTGGTCCCACTGTATAGAATTTAAATACTGTCTCAGTCCATCGTAGTCGCCTTTACGGAAGCAATAACCCTTCCCTTTACCCCTAATGGTAGTTACCTCTTTGAGTAAATCCCACTTCAGCACACTGTGATCACTGCCACCTAGTGGTTCATTTATCTGCAGATTCTTAATGCATGAAGAATCACTGGTGATAATCAAATCAAGAGTATTCCTCCCTCTAGTTGCCTCCCGAACATGCTGATGTAGAAAACAATCATCCAATAAACCCACAAAAGCCCTGCTAGTGTGTGAGTAACCAGCCCCCAAATTCCAGTCAATATCTGGGAAATTAAAATCTCCCATTATAAGACTCTCTGATTTACTGGCCCTGTCTATTTCCCTGTACAGTTCCTTATTATACTCATCAGAGTCATTAGGCCTATAGCACACTCCTACTCTCAATTTTGATCTCCCAATGCTTATGTCACACCAAACTGACTCAACACTGCACTGTCCGGCGATGTCGACTGGCTTCACTTCCTTGGTTTTTATGTGTTTCTTAACTAATAGCATAACCCCTCCCCCCTTCCTATCCTGTCTATCCTTTCTGTAGATGTTGTACTCCCCAAATTGCAGTTCTGCATCCCTTATATCTGTGTGACACCACGTCTCTGATATCCCAACAATATCTGCCTTTGATGTTTTGAGCAATACCTCAAATTCATCAAATTTATTTACTAAATTCCTAGCATTGGTGTACACGCAAGTATACCTGCACCTGTTTCTATTCTTAGCTACCCTAACACAACCCATGTGTTTACTTGTACCGCAATGGCTCCCAGCAGTCTCTGAAATACCATGCATCTTGTTTTCCAGGCTTCTGCTCATTCTAATAGAAGCAGTGCAAGAATCTCTTTCACCTCTGCCAGTGGCTACTGTCAATCTATTGGTCTTTGTCTCCCCCCAAGCTAGCAGTTTTCCGACCCACCTAACACTGCCTCGATAGCATCAGCAAATATTCTTGCACCCTTTCTATTTAAGTGTATCCCATCCCTGTAGAAGCAATCTCTCCTGTTAACAAGTACAGTCCAGGCTGAAAAAAATTCTACCCCTTGAGCCTTGCACAATCTTTCCTTACACTGCTTACATTGCGCACACACAGAGACATCCCCCATGGCAATATCATGTTCCGTTCCTGAGAGTTCGGCAAACATTTCACAAGCCGCACATTTTTTTAGGCTCTGATGCGTTGGTGAATCGCTCCCCTCAGTTCTTCCCCTAGTCACAGCACTTCTGCCACTTTGTGCCTGTTGTTTTGCTGCTCTAATTTGGGGCATGATATTTTAAATTAATAAAATCAATAAATTAAATAGAATGCAGCATTGACTCTCTCTCTCTCTCTCTCTCTCTCACAAACAAATTGTGTGAATCACATCTTGTTTGTCAAAACTTGATCAGCATCTTGATCCTGGATTTCTGTAAGCAAAACATTTTGGGCCTTGGTGATGGCTTTAAAGTCCACTGTAAGCCCTTATGCTTCATCTCTGGATTGTACTGAAACACCCAGCACTCATCTCCAATGACAATACAATTAAGGAAATTAGAACTGTCTTGACAAGTAAGGATGAAGCCCTTATTTGTCAAGACAGTCGTAATTGTCAGAACCAAAAAAAGTGTCACTTGATGACACTTTTTTTGCAGTATAGCAAAAAATGATGATGCAGTATAGCAGAAGTTTTGCTCAGACCTTCCTTTTCCCTAAATCTGCATGCAGCATTTGATGAATCATCTTTGTTCATATCCACTCCTCAGCCATCACTCAGAGGCTGAAATGATGATCTCTTGCCACAATTTCCCGAACTTTTGCAATTCTATCCTCATTTCAGGGGGTTAATGGATGTCCAATTCTTTAACCATTCAAAGGTGAAATGTTGATATTCACCTTTGAATCAATTATACTATCAAATGCACACTGGTATGGCTTAACAGTTCATCCATTTTTGAGATTTTCCCAGTTTAAAGTAAAGTTTGATTTTTGTTCATTCCTTCATTGCAAAATCATGCAAACATTAGCACTACTAACGAAAATGGTTGTTACTTGCAACTTTTTCAGCCTATTCGAAATATCTGTATCACCATCTGTGGAGGCAGTTTTAACTTTTCACTTTCATTTATTTATTCAATTCCTACTACTATTCTCCCTATATATATTTATATATCTTGTTCAAATTTTCAATCGTTAATAAAATACTTTTTATTCATCCACTCAAGTTCAAATAAATTTTTTTAAACTTGTAGTGGATGACACTTGATGTTAATACAGTTTTTTCAAATATTAATTCATTAATTAAATTTAATTAATTAATTTCAGTTTTATATGGAGAAAAAAATTTCTCTTATATAAGATATTTAGCAGGATATAAATTTAGGAATAAAATTGAAATCAACAGGCAGTAGCTCAATCGGTAAAATGCAAGGATTTCAGTATTTTTCACGTGAAGGTGAAGAATGTGATTTCAATTCTTCCGAAAATCAATAATTTTTGAGAAATTTTTGTTATTCATCCACTCAAGTTCAAATACATTTTTTTAAACTTGTAGGGGATGACAATTGATGTTAATATAGTTTTTTCAAATATTAATTAAATTTAATTAATTAATTTTAGTAT
Organism: Mastigoproctus giganteus; assembly: GCF_048544385.1. Taxonomy (NCBI): domain Eukaryota; kingdom Metazoa; phylum Arthropoda; class Arachnida; order Uropygi; family Thelyphonidae; genus Mastigoproctus; species Mastigoproctus giganteus. The sequence goes on along the minus strand of NC_143587.1, from coordinate 156,741,791 downwards.
TAATTAATTAAATTAATAAAATGAAACATGTGAATAAAAATAATAGTCCAACACCATATATAGAAAGGAAAATGGAAAATTGCAAGGAAATTCGCTTTCTATTTTGCCACTTAATATTGTGATTCTGTCATATGTATATACATATTTATATTATTGTAATTATTCAATAAAAAGTAACTAAAATAAAATTTTTCTTTGTTGACCTAAGTAGGAATTGACTTTAAAAAAAATTTTTTTATATTACTTCTTTTTTTGCATCACTTTCATTTATTTTTAAACTTGTTCAACATGACTGCAACACCAGTCCAGGAACTTTATTGGCATACCTTGTGTATATATATGTGTGTATATATATATAGAATATCATTAGGAAAAGTAAATCAATCCAATAATAAGAATACCATCAAGGACTTAAGAAAACGCAAAAAAAAAAAAAAAAAAAAAAAATATTATTATCGCTTTTTACCGACAATCTAGATGACTTCAACTGGGGCCAACCACCCAGAATGAAGGCAAAAAACGACAAGAAGTTCTCTGTTTCTGTGATGATCAATATATGCTAAGTAATTTAAATCTAAACCAAATATAAACCAGTATAGGCCGAACATAAATCGAATATAAATAAATCGAATGAAGATAATTAATTAAGAAAAATTTTGAAATATTAGAATCAAAGGTAAGAAATATAAGTAAAATATAAATGTAAGCATATATTAATCATCGTTGACCCGACAGAGAACGTAATTTGAGGATTAAAACAAGATTAAATATATAATACATACTACATTTGACCGTATCTAGGACATAATGTAATAGTCGTCAAAATAATATGTGGTGCCCCCTATGTGATGGATACGGTAAAAATAAATAATTAAATTAAATTAACGCAAAGAGAAACATGCAGATAGTAAGAAGAAAAACTAAAGGAGTAGGAAAAATAGAACCTGAACTCCACAAAGGCGAAAAATAGTGGTATAGATAAGAAATAGTTTCTCCTACGTCCTCGGATTGCCCTAATAATTTCGGAGAAATAAAAATAAAGAGTGTAGGACAGCTTAAAGGCATTACAAGATATAAGTTGTGGCTCGGGTATGCCCGGGATCGCAAACCCGTTCCTATAGTAGGACCCTGAGCTGAATTTGCATGTTATCTCAGCCTGAATTTAAGTAAATTTAAATGAAATTAACTATATGTATTAAAAAAAAAAAAAAAAAAAATGATACACTGTAATTTGCAAGCCGGTGGGTACAAGTTTTCTACGCCGTAAGACACCAAGAATGCAAAGTGTATCCTATTTACATATATACATGGCACTAAATATAACGATTTTATTGAAAATTATATTGAAACGATAGGTTCAGAAAACAAATTTTTGAAATTAATTATGCTAATTGCTTTCCTGAAGTGATATTTCAGGTAAGCGATAGGGAAATTATTATTAATCAACTTGCCGTACAACGCTGTTAAGCCTGTTGAACAATTTTTATTACTATTGCAGATATAAGCAATCCTTAAACATTGCGATAAAATTATATTAGCATGCACTGATTTTGATACATTTGATTTCCAGTTTGTAAGGCTGACTACGTTAAAATTAAATGCATCTCTTTTATTATGTACGTTTACGTCTATTTTATTATTATGTAATATTTCTATATGAAGATCCAAGTAATTTGCTATAGTATCGGAACTATTAGTTTTTTCCAACACAAGCTCCCCTGGATATAATCCACTGTAATCCTGGACAAAATGTGGACAATTAAAAACACATATCATCTACGTATCTGTATATAAGTAGGTTATCTTGAAATTCTCTTTCTGTATAATACAGATAAAGGTTTGCGATTATGCTTGATGCTGGACTTCCCATAGGGGTGCCAGTGACTTGCAAATATAACGATGTTCCGTCATATACATAGTTATTAAAGATGCATAATTTTATTAGAGAATTCCAATAGGTTAAATCAACCTTTATAGCATTTTTATTTTCTAAATATAGTTTCTGGAGGACGACTTCTAAGTTATTAAGGTTAATGCTCGTAAATAGACTGTTAAAGTCAAAAGTTTGTATTTGATGAATATTATTATTTTTTAGAGCATTTATAATAGGTAAGTTATTATTTATTATAATAGTTTTATTTAAGTTATTTAATATACTTTTAAGTAACTTTTCTAACGTTTTTCCGGGAAATTTAGCATAACTATCTCTACATGATGTTATGAATCTAAAAGCAATTGGTGTTTTGTGAAATTTGGGTATGCAATATATAAACGGATATTTTAGGTTATTATACTTTAACTTTAATTTTTTATGCAATGCAATTAATTTTTTGATTATTATATTAGAAGAAGATGTTATCTGTTTATATGTACGGCTAGACTGTAGTTCATTTTTTATAATATCTATATAATATGATTTACATATGATTGCATAATTGCAAGCAGCTTTGTCAACGGGAGTTATTATAAAATGTTCATGTATATCTTTGAGCTGCCTATTTATTAATTTGGTATTATATAGATTATCCTGTACGAATTTCAATTGATTATATTTATTAGATATGATATTAAGCATTGTAAATAACCACATGTGATAAGCTTCAACCGGTATATTATGTTTGTATGCTGATCTTATGCAGTATTTTAGTAAATCTAGATATAACAATTTTTTAAAATTAGATTTATTAATAGGTGGATTAGGTCGAAATTTAAAACCCAGTGATAAAATATCTCTAAGTTCGGGATATGGGATTATATCTAAATTGCCGGTTATAATGTGATTATGGTTAGGATCCCCGTATATATGAAATGAAGGTTTGTGACAAACACATGTATCCTGTCCGATGTTAATATTGTGAAGGTTTGTAGCTATTGTTTTATAGTTACACGCTTTAAGACCAAATGGTTTAGAATATCTAAATCTGATATTAATATGTAAGTTATTAATAGGCAGCAAGTCATTACGTAAATTAATAGTTTTATGTATATCTAAATCATCCATCATTTTATTTTGAAAGTATAAGATGAGGACAGAGTTTTCAGGCTGCTTGCTAACATTCAAAATATTAATTCTGAATTTAAAAATATCCAATATAATGTGCATAAGGTGGGAGGATGCAAAGACGTAATCATTGGTTTTTCTATATAGTGCTTTGAGTACACTAAGTTTAATACTGAAAAGTGTGTTGTGAATTTTACGTCTTGTTATGATTACGTCTTTGCATCCTCCCACCTTATGCACATTATATTGGATATTTTTAAATTCAGAATTAATATTTTGAATGTTAGCAAGCAGCCTGAAAACTCTGTCCTCATCTTATACTTTCAAAATAAAATGATGGATGATTTAGATATACATAAAACTATTAATTTACGTAATGACTTGCTGCCTATTAATAACTTACATATTAATATCAGATTTAGATATTCTAAACCATTTGGTCTTAAAGCGTGTAACTATAAAACAATAGCTACAAACCTTCACAATATTAACATCGGACAGGATACATGTGTTTGTCACAAACCTTCATTTCATAGATACGTGGATCCTAACCATAATCACATTATAACCGGCAATTTAGATATAATCCCATATCCCGAACTTAGAGATATTTTATCACTGGGTTTTAAATTTCGACCTAATCCACCTATTAATAAATCTAATTTTAAAAAATTGTTATATCTAGATTTACTAAAATACTGCATAAGATCAGCATACAAACATAATATACCGGTTGAAGCTTATCACATGTGGTTATTTACAATGCTTAATATCATATCTAATAAATATAATCAATTGAAATTCGTACAGGATAATCTATATAATACCAAATTAATAAATAGGCAGCTCAAAGATATACATGAACATTTTATAATAACTCCCGTTGACAAAGCTGCTTGCAATTATACAATCATATGTAAATCATATTATATAGATATTATAAAAAATGAACTACAGTCTAGCCGTACATATAAACAGATAACATCTTCTTCTAATATAATAATCAAAAAATTAATTGCATTGCATAAAAAATTAGAGTTAAAGTATAATAACCTAAAATATCCGTTTATATATTGCATACCCAAATTTCACAAAACACCAATTGCTTTTAGATTCATAACATCATGTAGAGATAGTTATGCTAAATTTCCCGGAAAAACGTTAGAAAAGTTACTTAAAAGTATATTAAATAACTTAAATAAAACTATTATAATAAATAATAACTTACCTATTATAAATGCTCTAAAAAATAATAATATTCATCAAATACAAACTTTTGACTTTAACAGTCTATTTACGAGCATTAACCTTAATAACTTAGAAGTCGTCCTCCAGAAACTATATTTAGAAAATAAAAATGCTATAAAGGTTGATTTAACCTATTGGAATTCTCTAATAAAATTATGCATCTTTAATAACTATGTATATGACGGAACATCGTTATATTTGCAAGTCACTGGCACCCCTATGGGAAGTCCAGCATCAAGCATAATCGCAAACCTTTATCTGTATTATACAGAAAGAGAATTTCAAGATAACCTACTTATATACAGATACGTAGATGATATGTGTTTTTAATTGTCCACATTTTGTCCAGGATTACAGTGGATTATATCCAGGGGAGCTTGTGTTGGAAAAAACTAATAGTTCCGATACTATAGCAAATTACTTGGATCTTCATATAGAAATATTACATAATAATAAAATAGACGTAAACGTATATAATAAAAGAGATGCATTTAATTTTAACGTAGTCAGCCTTACAAACTGGAAATCAAATGTATCAAAATCGGTGCATGCTAATATAATTTTATCGCAATGTTTAAGGATTGCTTATATCTGCAATAGTAATAAAAATTGTTCAACAGGCTTAACAGCGTTGTACGGCAAGTTGATTAATAATAATTTCCCTATCGCTTACCTGAAATATCACTTCAGGAAAGCAATTAGCATAATTAATTTCAAAAATTTGTTTTCTGAACCTATCGTTTCAATATAATTTTCAATAAAATCGTTATATTTAGTGCCATGTATATATGTAAATAGGATACACTTTGCATTCTTGGTGTCTTACGGCGTAGAAAACTTGTACCCACTGGCTTGCAAATTACAGTGTATCATTTTTTTTTTTTTTTTTTTTTTTAATACATATAGTTAATTTCATTTAAATTTACTTAAATTCACGCTGAGATAACATGCAAATTCAGCTCAGGGTCCTACTATAGGAACGGGTTTGCGATCCCGGGCATACCCGAGCCACAACTTATATCTTGTAATGCCTTTAAGCTGTCCTACACTCTTTATTTTTATTTCTCCGAAATTATTAGGGCAATCCGAGGACGTAGGAGAAACTATTTCTTATCTATACCACTATTTTTCGCCTTTGTGGAGTTCAGGTTCTATTTTTCCTACTCCTTTAGTTTTTCTTCTTACTATCTGCATGTTTCTCTTTGCGTTAATTTAATTTAATTATTTATTTTTACCGTATCCATCACATAGGGGGCACCACATATTATTTTGACGACTATTACATTATGTCCTAGATACGGTCAAATGTAGTATGTATTATATATTTAATCTTGTTTTAATCCTCAAATTACGTTCTCTGTCGGGTCAACGATGATTAATATATGCTTACATTTATATTTTACTTATATTTCTTACCTTTGATTCTAATATTTCAAAATTTTTCTTAATTAATTATCTTCATTCGATTTATTTATATTCGATTTATGTTCGGCCTATACTGGTTTATATTTGGTTTAGATTTAAATTACTTAGCATATATTGATCATCACAGAAACAGAGAACTTCTTGTCGTTTTTTGCCTTCATTCTGGGTGGTTGGCCCCAGTTGAAGTCATCTAGATTGTCGGTAAAAAGCGATAATAATATTTTTTTTTTTTTTTTTTTTTTTTTGCGTTTTCTTAAGTCCTTGATGGTATTCTTATTATTGGATTGATTTACTTTTTCTAATGATATTCTATAGACATTGTGGGTGTATTGCATGATTGCTTGCAACTGCATTAACCCATAAATATTAGTTATTGTCTTTTAACTTTCTTGCTTTGCTTTATTTCTTGCTTTCCTTTTATCACTAATATAACTATTAATATATATATATATATATATATATATATATATATATATATATATATATTATATATTTTTTAAATAATGTGGTACAAATCTGCAGATCTATTTCTCAATGTACTTTTATCTTGTACCTTTATGGACTTGTATTTGCATTCATTCCTGTATTGTCTATGTGTAATATATTTATTATTTTATTATTATTATTTTTTTGTCTTGCAGGAAATTCAGCACCTGTTTCAAGTTATTTGCCATTTTCAGGAACAGTTAATCCCCTTTCACCTATCTTGGCATCTCCTCAAGGAGAACTATCAACATTTAGGTGCCATACAGAACCGTCTTTGGCCACACTTAGAGGTTTAGACTATAGGAATGTAAATGCTGCTGCCTCTCCTTTAAGGATAGCTTTTGGAGCTCGAACTGTAACCTTACCAGAGATACATTCCAAGGACCTGTGGCCTGGTGAGAAATTACTTATTGATCTTGAACCAATTTATATTAATTCTCATCTTTGATTAGAAAAATACAAGATTACAAATACTTGAATACCATTTTAAAGAAAATTTCACCATCTGATCTCTCTCAATAATAGCACTGTATAATAAAAGTTAATGTTGATTTTTCAATATTATTACATAATTGCTCAAGAGTTTGGTTATTTTTTGAGTATTTTTGGTTTTACTTTGCATGTGGGAAGGAATCCCACATTGATTTTCATGGTTTCTGTATATATTATAGAAATACTTTCAAATTCTATAAATTATGTCTTTGTTTGGTTTCAGATTCTGGCTACGATTGAAATTGTTAACTCACTCACTCACTCACTCACTGACTGACTGACTGACTCACTCACTCACGCACGCACGCACGCACGCACGCACGCACGCACGCACGCACGCACGCACGCACGCACGCACGCACGCACGCACGCACGCACGCACGCACGCACGCACGCACGCACGCACGCACGCACGCACGCACTCACTCACTCACTCACTCACTCACTCACTCACTCACTCACTCACTCACTCACTCACTCACTCACTCACTCACTCACTCACTCACTCACTCACTCACTCACTCACTCACTCACTCACTCACTCACTCACTCACTCACTCACTCACTCACTCACTCACTCACTCACTCACTCACTCACTCACTCACTCACTCACTCACTCACTCACTCACTCACTCACTCACTCACTCACTCACTCACTCACTCACTCACTCACTCACTCACTCACTCACTCACTCACTCACTCACTCACTCACTCACTCACTCACTCACTCACTCACTCACTCACTCACTCACTCACTCACTCACTCACTCACTCACTCACTCACTCACTCACTCACTCACTCACTCACTCACTCACTCACTCACTCACTCACTCACTCACTCACTCACTCACTCACTCACTCACTCACTCACTCACTCACTCACTCACTCACTCACTCACTCACTCACTCACTCACTCACTCACTCACTCACTCACTCACTCACTCACTCACTCACTCACTCACTCACTCACTCACTCACTCACTCACCAGGTCTAAATACATGTGGTTATGAAAAATCAAATCACTGTACTTAAATATTGTATTTTGCTGCAATTCTTTTTGTGGAATGAAAGTGCGTGAAATTTTGCAGCCATATAATAGCAGTGGATTCTCTGACTAAATCTTGCCCGGGTGCTGAATTTTGGTGATTCATCATCTAAAAGTTAACCCATGAGCGGGCATGCCGTGTTATAGGAATAGGAAATTCTACTTTGGAAAATATACTGAAGTCAGCAAGGAAAGCAAAGTACTTTGGCATAATAGCTGATTGCAGTATGGAAGTCAGTTACATTGAACAGCTTTTGTTAACAATCAGATTTGTAGATATTGATGAAATCAAAATACAATAACATTTTCTTTCTGTCCACTCTCAGAAACAATAGGTGCTCTCTCAGAAACACTAGGTCCACTCTCAGAAACAATAGGTCCACTCTCAGAAACAATAATTGTTTCTGAGAGTGGACTTTCTGTCCACTCTCAGAAACAATTCAGGCTAGAATTTTAAAGCACAACTCGAGCATTTTTGTTATGCCTTGTGGATGTCATTCTTTAAATTTAGTAATCGGGGATAGAGTTGATAGCGTTAAAGCTATTAAAAATGAAATTTTAGAATTAATGAACTCCTTAGCTGAGTTGGGCAAAAACCGCCCAAACGCTGAATCCATTGATGTATCTGAAGTTGAATCTCTAATAGTAAAAATTGAAGATTTTAGCTTTTTGAATACCCTTTGCATGTAGAATGATATTTTATTTAAAACCAATATTGTAAGCAAATCAGTGCAGGGCCCTGACATGGACGTAGGCACTACAGCCATGCTTATAAAGAACTGTACAGAATTTCTAAAGGTATACAGAAACTGGTTATGTAGAAGCTTTGGGATCAATAAAATGTTTGGCAGAAAAATTAGATGTGAAATGTGAATTTAAAAATATCCGATTCATCCAACTTAATCATTTTAATGGCCAATCACTACAAGATTCATCCAACTTAATCATTTTAATGGCCAATCACTACAAGAAAGCGAAGAAAAACAATTTCAAAACAGCGTTTTTAATGTGATATTAGACAATGCAGTCATGTTCCTGACAGAACTATTTCAACAAATGGAAGAGCTCTATGATAATTGGGGTTTTTTTGTATATCAAAAAAGACGTGGGCCATGATGAATTATTAAAAGGTTCAAAAAACTTTAAATAAAACTTGAATGTGATGTAAATGGTGAAGAGTTATGCCAAGAAATTGAGGCATTGGTGGTACTTGCCTGAAACTGTACCTAATAATACTTTGGGTATTTTAAAGTTTATAAATTCAAACAAGATGCAAGGTATGCTAGCAAACTTATGGATTGAATTGCGAATTATGCTAACCATTCCTATAACTGTGGCAAGTGGTGAGAGAAGTTTCAGTAAACTAAGGATAATTAAAACATACAGGCAATCATCCAAGACAGAGACAAGGTTGAATTCGCTGGCAATTTTATCTATCGAAAATGACACAGTAGCAAAATTGGATTTATCATAAATTATTAATAACTTTGCCAAAATGAAATCTAGAAAGAAGATACATTAAGAGAAATGTTATTGATTTCATTTGATTAAAGCATTAATTAATGGAAAGACTAATTAATGTTTCTATTGTGTTATATTAAAATATTGTTCATGTAAATTATGAGATCGATGATTATAATAATTGATAGCTTTAATAAGTGTATTGAAATGTGTATTCTCTTGTTGGAATTAATTAGATTGTACACCGATGAGCCCAAAACATTATGACCACCTACCTAATATGATGTTGATCCTCTACGTGCTGTCAAAACAGCTTGAACCCAGCGAGGCATGGATGCTACAAGATTTCTAAATGTGTCTTGTGGTATCTGGTACCATCACGTAACCGGCAGATCTTTTTAACTCCTGTAAGGTCCGTGGTTGGAGACACCGCAGATCGGGATTGCTGTTCCAACACAAACCACAGATGCTCGATGGGATTGATGTCTGGGGAATTTGGAGGGCAGGGCAATACCTGGAAATCTTCCTCGTGTTCCGCGAACCAGTCTCGAACAATCCGGACTGTGTGGCATGGCACAGTATCCTGCTGAAAGAAGGCACCCCCAGAGGGAAAGACCGTTGTCGTGAAACCGTGTACTCGGTCAACAATGATGTTTAGGTAGGTGATAGATGTCAGAGTGCCCATCACATGGGTGACTGGACCCAGGGTATCCCAGCAGAACATCGCCCAAAGCATGACACCACCATCACTGGCTTGTTTTTGTCCCACAGTGCATCCAGGTGCCATCACTTCCCCAGGTAAATGATGCACACATACCCAGCTGTCCATGGTGCAACAGGAAAAGTGATTCATCGGACCTGACGACCTTCTTCCAATCACTGAAGGTCCAGTTTCGATGCTCGCATGCCCATTGTAGGTGCTGTCGCCAGTGAACCGTAGTTAGCATAGGCACTCGGAGCAGCTTGCGGCTATGTAGCCCCATTTTCAGCAGGGTTCAATGTACTGTGTGTTGTGACACATTACTCCCGTCACCAGCATTCCAATTACTGGCAAGTTGCACCACAGTTTTGCCCTGTACCATCTGGGAGAGCCTTCACTCACCTCGCTTCCCGTTGAGCCGTGGTCATCCAACACCTTGCTGGCGGTTCGTGGGTTATCCCCTTCTCGGACCACTTTCGGTAGGTACTAACCACAGCTGACCGTGAGCAACCCACCAGCCGTGCCATTTCAGATATGCTCTGACCCAGTCGTCTGGCCATTACAATTTGAACTTTGTCAAACTCGCTTAAGTCCACTGCCTTTCCCATCTGTAGAACAAGAGTAACACTGATTAATGGAGCTCGGTGTCAGGTGTTTTTTTATACCATGTCCCGACCTGTGCACGCACCATAGTTCAACTGCAGTTGCTTCGATTTGCATAACGACTGGCTGGTCATAATATTTTTTTAGCTCATCAGTGTATGTATTAGAGTATGTTATTATAATATTACTGATATTTTTATAATCTCATTCTGATCATCAACTAAATAATGGATAAGATATGATATAGCCTTGAAAGTAGTATGTTGTTCAATCACAGTTCATTACATTATTGCAGTTTCATATCTTAAAAATAAATTCAATTAAAATTCCTTATGCATTTCATTACCTGTGAATGGAGAGAGGCGTATAAACGTCTTTCCGCCCAGGGTGCCTAAATGCTTTGGGCCTGCACTGCTAAATCTTTGCAGAGGATGAAGGGCTCTTAAATGGCTCTCAGTAGCTAATTATTTAGATTCTAGGTCAGATAGTCATCAGTTCACACAGAGTAATTAGTGCACATATTGTCCCAAAGATCAGTAGTGATCGACATAGCTTACCGTGTTTCAGTTTCAGATTGCAGCTTATTGTTCGTTGCACAATTATTTTCTTCCGATCTTATTACAATTTCAGCCTTGTTTAGATTTTAGAGAAACCTAAAATTAATTTTAGAGTTCATTGTTCTTTGTGCTTATTTTATTTTATGTGTACGTAGAGTTTGCCATGTCCTGTTTTCTAAAAGAATTAGAGTATGTGATTTTATTGCTGAGAGTGAAGCATTGTTATTACGGTGGTTAAATGAATCTACAAATGATGAACTAAATTCTGAAGATCGAGACAATGATGTTGAAGCTGACGGTATTGAATGTAATAGCCATGATTTAGCCATGACAGTATTGAATGTAATAGCCTGCTGCTAATTAGGAAAGAGATTTGACAGTAAATTGAGAGGACAATAATGAAAGATGAGAAAGAGCAGAAGAAAAACAGACTAGTAATGGAATTTATTATATAGGTAAATACCAGTGACCCAAATAACCGGAATCCATCCGGTTATTTGGGTCACTGGTTAATCGGGGCAGCCATTTATTTGGGGCAAATCTTAAAAAAACAGAACCCAATCGAGAAAATAGCCAGGGTTTACTTCGCTTAATTGGGACAAAATGCCGTTTAATCGGGGCAGGAGACCGCAGCACTGGAGATTACCCTACGATTGTCTCCGACTGTACCATGTGGTTCGTTCGGATTTCTGGAGGTCACAACCATAAAACAATAAAAACAATTAGCAGTCACCTGTTTATTGGACTTTTCTGTTAGTGTAATCTATCATAAACGGATAGTAAACTCGATCTTATTGAATTTGCGATAATACTGACAGCTGGAATTCTGTGGGTTATTGTGGTGAAATGTGTTTACACTTCCATGGAATCTTCAATCATATTAAAAAATTAATTTTCAGAATCTTCTCTTCATTCCTATTTTTAAAGCTTCGTAACTTGTTAGTCCGTTCTCACTTGCACGTATAGTGTTACTTGCAATTTGTGTGTGCCGTGTTCTTTGTTATTGATTGCTTATCTTTTTACTGTTTTAAATTTTAACCCCCACCCACAAATGTCAGTGAACAGAAATGTCAACTAGTTAGTATGTACATATTACAGTATGTATTAATTATTCTGATTATCACGTATATTATTCCGATTTTCACGTATCATTTAATTTTTTAATTGGTAAGGTAATAAAGGGTAAATTTGTGCTTAATATATCTTTACTTTTATAGTCTGTGAATAATATTCCCCCTATTTTCGCTAATTAGAATCGCTGTTTAATAAAATTAAAATTCAATTCACAAACGTTATCACAATGACAGGCGCTTACTACACGTCGACATAGTGAATGGTACTTTACTATGGTGACTCCATTGTAACGTGATTTGATTGTACAGTGAACCAATTATAAAGCGGGGTCCATTGTAATTTTACCTTTTTTTTTTTTTATGTGAAAATTCAGATAATTGGGGCAGCCGCTTAATCGGGCCAAAATGCACTAGTCCCGATGTGTCCCAAATAACTGGAATCGACTGTATATAAAAGAAAATGGAAAAAAAAACAAAAAAAAACAGTTGCTACAGTTCTCAACATCCTTACCCACCTATCAAGGCCTGAAATGATTGCTAGACATGCTATGTCTAAGGTAGAATGTTTGAAATTATCTTTGGATGAGTTATCTATTATCTATTATATGAATGATAATTTACACTGTAAAAATATATTACAGAACTAAGGTTTCATATGAATGAGACGGAAATGCAAGGCTTGTTGATGAAGGTAGATGTAAGCATCCTTATTGTTTAGATTTGTTAGCAGCTTCAGATGCAGTTGACAAAATATATGATATAATTCCCAGGGTAACATTATTGAATCATTCTATTTTACAATGAGTGAATCAAACTGCTTATCCTTATCAATGAAAAATATTCAGTTAAGAGATTCTTTCCTCTTTCATTGTTTGAATTTTTTGTAAGTCTTTACTTTCATGAATATGTCCTATTATGATAATAGCATTTGAACAAAAATTAGCATCTTTTTAATCTAAGTTCCCATTTCTTTAACCTGTTCTGTTGATTTTTTTTTTTACTGTAAAAAAATATAATGCTTGGAGAAATAATGTTGCATCTCTGGAAAAAACAGAATTAAATAAACAGGTTGAATTAAAATTTGTTTAATACTAGGAACAAAAAACAAAAGTAATAAACGCAAAAGCTTTTGGACAGAGGATATCCTTCTTTAGTTGTGACTGTGACTGTTATTGTAAAAATACAGAATATCATGTGCATGCCATAGTGGTCATGCATGGTGAAAATCACGGGCTACAGGTGCTTGCAACAATTAGCTGGTTTCAGTGGAGGCTTGAGGTTGTAGTTGTAATACTTGGGAATGCTTTGAGCGGCAACGTTTCTCAGCTAGGAGGATGGTTGCTGGTTGCCTCAACTGACCAACATTGGCACTCAGAGCATTCCCAAGTATTACAACTTCAACCAACTAATTGTTGCAAGCACCCGTAGCACATGATTTTCACCACACATGACCACCATGGCACGCATATGATATTCTGTATTTTTACAATAATGGTCACAGTCACAACTGAAGAAGGACATCCTCCATCCGAAAGCTTTTGCATTTATTACTTTTGTTTTTTGTTCCTAGTTTTAAACAAATTTTAATTCAACCCATTTATTTAATTCTGTTTTTCCCAGTGACACAACATTATTTTTCCAAGAATGAATCCTGGGTATGTAGGCCTTTTTTTCACAAAATATAGTGCTGTTATTTCTCAAAGGAAATATTTCTTCAAAATATATAGTGCCCCATATCTTGGAAACCAGTATCTAACAGAAAAGCAGTGATAGTCTGTCCCTGGTGTATTTTTATTTAAATTTAATTTTTCAAATGAACAAATTGTTATAACAATTTATTTTATTCATAACTCCAAAAGAAAATTTTCATTTCACTGTTGTGAAATCAACTTAAAAGTTTTGAGCTTGTAACCAGTTACAACACTTCATTCAAAGTACCAAACGTTCTCTCTCTCTCTCTCTCTCTCTCTCTCTCTCTCTCTCTCTCTCTCTCTCTCTCTCGTCCAAGCTAAGATAGATGCTAAAAGGTTCAGTTTCACGTCAGTTTTCAGATCACCTTAAACTTTTGTTAGTAGATGAAGAAAGAATGTATAAATATATATATATATATATATATTTATGTTGTAAACAGAAAATTATGAAAGAAAATTGCTGCACCTCAGTTATTATTCAAAAGAAGAAAACGGTAATCTCTTCTGATCTCAACCATGTTGAGAATAAATGGAAATTTATTGTTTTTTTTAAATTTTACCTTTTGTTTATATCCAGACCACATGCATATTAGATTTTCCAAATTTTATATATACATGTGTTATTCCATTAACATATATATGTTTATGGAATAACAAGAGGTAGAAAACTGGAAGTAAAATAGAAAAATGAGGAAGTGGTCTAGTGCAGACAATGGCAGTAAATGCTAAACCTAAGCAGAGCATGGATAATAAAGTTAGAAAAAAATAAATAAAGTGAGGGAGATAGAAGATAACAAAAAAAAAAAAAAAAAAAAAAGAATGCACATATATTCTTTTATTATAAAAATCAACCAAAGTATGGTCATTAACAATACTAAGGTTTAGGTACAAATAATTAGCGGTGTTGTTTCCAGAATTAGTTTTTTCTAAAGGAAGTTGTCGAGGATACAAATGGCCAAAATCCTTAATAAAATTTGGATAATTAATTACAGGCAAACCCCATATAACACGGTACTTCTAAACACGGTTTTGCTCTAAGATTTGAGATTTGAGAATTGCAGGAAATCTCGCATAACACAGTATTTTTGAGCTTTTGTGCTGAGAAAACCCTGCTATTATGTTAAATGTAATTATCAACGTTTCCATTCCTTTTTGTGAATCCCTGCTGTTGACTCACTAGTCGTTATCACTTTCATTATATTTTTCTAAAGCACATTTCTGGAGGTCACTACCATAAAACAATTTGTAGTTTCCGATTTATTGTTCTTTTCTGTTAGTGTAATCAATGATAAATGGGTAGTAAACTTGATCTTCTTGCATTTGCTGTAGTACCGATGCTGGAATTCTTTGGGTTTTCATGTTATTATGGTGTTTCTCCTTCCATGAAATATTCAGTCATATAAAAAAACATAAATAAATGTTCGGAAACTCATTACACCGTATCACACTTGTGCGTATCATGTTTGTTGCAACTTGTGTGAGCCGTGTTCTTTGTTATTAATTGCTTATCATTTTTATTACTGTTTTAAATTTTTCAACAAAAAAAAAGTCAGTGAACAGAAATATCAATTAGTATGTACATAGTACAGTATGTATTAATTAAGCTATGTACGTAAGTGTAAATTTATTTTTATTTTGCTAACTGGAAAATATTCTTCTGATTTTCACGTATCATTTAAAGCGGGGGTCCACTGTATTTTGTTGGGAGATCCCTGGGTTAGGTTCTATGCTATTGAACTTGTGCTTGTTTGAGACCATAAAAAATTGTGACTTCAAAGCGTGCAGTTTGTGACTTCAAAGCGTGCAGTTTGTGACTTTTAAAGAGAGCAGAAGGTACACGAAATCTACACTGTGCTGCCACTTTATTAGGTACACTTCTGCAGTGAAAATGGCTTGTCCCACAACATTGCAAGTCACATGACACAGTTGTGGATATAAGTGCAACAGAACAACCTTTCTAGTATCAGTTAAGTGTACAAACAGTAGCAAGAATGGGGAAAAGGAGTGATCTAGCGGACTTTGAACGTGGCATGGCATGGTAGTAGATGCAAGACGTGCTGGACAAACCATCTCTGAAACAGCAGTTCTCCCGAACTTTTCACGCACCACAGTTTCAAGGGTGTATCGAGAATGGTGCAACGAACAGAAAACATCCTCTCAATGGCACTCCTGAGGAAGAAAATCGCTTGTTGATGAGAGGTCAGAGGATGTTGTCTAGAATTGTGCAAGCAAACAGACAGACCACAATGTCACACATCACGTCAAAATACAACCTTGGTGTGCAAAACGAAATATCACAACAGACCACTAGTCGCACTTTGTCATGAACGGGCTACAACAGCCGATGGCCACATCGCGTACCTTTGTTATCAATGAAGAACAAGACAGCACACCTCCTGTGGGCACAGCAACACGAGCATTGGACTATCGAGGATTGGAAAACAGTTGCTTGGTCTGAGGAGTCAAGTTCCTGGTGCATCATGTTGATGGAAGGCTCAGAATTTGGCGAAAACAACATGAATCCCTGGACCCGTCATGTCTGACGACTACTCTGCAAGGTGGTGGGGCAATGTTATGGTGTGGAGAATGTTTTCTTGGCACATGCTGGGTCCATTGATACCCATAGATTCACGTCTGAATGCCATATCATACCTAAACATCTTTGCTGACCAAGTGCATCCGTTCATGTTGACAGTTTATTCTCAATCAGATGGTTACTTCCAGCAGGATAATGCACTAGTGCACAAAGCTCGAATCACTGTGGAATGGTTCCAGGAACATGACAATGACTTTTCTTTGCTGCAATGGCCCTCTCAGTCTGCGGATCTCAATCCTATTGAACATCTTTGGGATGAGCTGGAAAGGGCTGTTTGCTGCGTGACACACTCATGTCTGCATGGTACTCCATTCCTGCACCAGCATCTTGTTCAATCCATGCCTATCTGAATTCAGGCTGTTTGAAGACTAAAGGAGGCTCAACACACTACTAGGTAGGTGTTGAGCCTCCTTTATTAGGTAGATGTATCTAATAAAGTGGCAGCACAGTGTAGATACTGTAGAAGAGATTGTGCTTAGCAGCAAGGAAGAGAAAGAAAATTAAATGAACAGAAATTATCTGACATATAAGTATCACAGTTTGTAAGGTAAGACATTTGTTCAGTTATGACTATTTAAGTTACTACTATTATAAAAATAAAGTTAAAATATTAAGTTATTAATACTATCAAAATTAAGTTTCCAATAGTTATAAAAAAAATGGCATATTTTTGTTAGCTTTTGGAACGTAACACCTTTTTTTTTGTACTGGTTCTTAGTCCTGTATAACATGGTTTTGTAGGAACAAAACTGGTGTGTTATATGAGGGTTACCTGTATACAAAGGTCATCAAATACCTAAATAACAGGATATTTTGAGGAAGAGAAATTTCAGACCAGTAAAGATATGAATATGCAACAATACAAGAAGGGTTATCCATGGGCGTAACCTTGATCTGTTGTGTCAGTTCTTTTCCTTTCTCTTATTTAAATTATCATTGTCATAAAGCTCTTAACATAATCAATCATAATTTTTTTTTTTTTTAAATCCATTAACTTATTAGAGATGTCATTCTCTCTCTGTAGTTGGCATTGTTTATCTCATTATGATATTGCATACACTTTTGGCTTCAGTGTTACTGCCAGGCAATGGTCTAAATTACCCACATTGGGCTTAATTTGTAACTTTTTGGCTTATTTATCAAAACTTTTTTTCAGATACATAATACTTCATTTTCTCCTAAATGTAATTTGTTCCACATTATATCTGCTTATATCTCACTTTTTCACCTTTTTTTGCATTTTTCACTCTAGCCTAGAGTAAACAAATACATTATTTGTATTTGTTTACTCCTGAGTAGCGTTGTGCAGGTGAAGTTTTTACTGCTCCTGGAATAGAGAAGTTTTTTGTTTTATTAGCTTAAATTGGCATATTAACTTATTTTCTAGAGTAGCTTTATATTCCTAGTTACGATACTTAGTTTAAAGTTTAACTTAGATAAGATTTTGTAAGTATTATTTAGTATCGGTAAGGGTATCAAATCCACGTGTTACAAGTTGCAGCTCCGCTGAACGAGAAGTTTTTTAGCCATATTTAGCCACTTTATTGACCAATTGTTATATTAAATTATTTTCTAAAAGTAGCTTATAGACCTAGTCAGGATCCTTAGTTTATTCTGAATTGAGACAGCGAGATTTGGAAGTTGATTAATACTTCCAAATACCCTTCATAACTTGCCGCCATTGTCCCTCCAAATGCCTGTCCAGTTCCTCCTTAAATTTATTTAACCTGTCAACTTCCACAGCGACAGATGGAAGTTTGTTCCACCGATTAACCACCCGCTGGCTAAAGGCAAATTTCCGCACATCTATTCTACATCTGTCTTTTCTTAATTTGAATTTATGCATCCTCAAGTGCGTAATCTGACTGACCAAGAGCAAGAATCCCATCGGCATTGAGCTTGCTCAAACCATTCAAAGTCTTATACACCCCAATCAGATCACCTCACAGAAGATCATGTTCTTACTAGTAGTAAGAATGAAAAAAATTTTGCAGTCTTAGAAATGTGATGACCAGTTAAATTTTCTGCAATGTATGAATTAATATGGGTTGCCTTTTGGTTAGGAACACCTATGAAAGAATCAGTATCAACAGAGGACAGACTGCAGCGATCAGGAAGCTCTGGAAGGCTGAGTGATCATGGTATAGGGAAACGTGCATTTCCTTGCAGCTTCGGTAAGTTTTTTTTTATTGTCCATTAATTTTTATTCTTGCTGATTTTCCTTCTATTTATTTCAAGGCATTGTGCTTATATTAGTCTATTTAGTGGACTAATACGAGTCTTCTACAGGATGAGTTCTATTCTGAATAACTGCTGTTGTAAATATGTATAAATCATTTGAAAACTATATTTATAATTTTTTTATATATATATATTGTTTCAGCATAATTTGAAGAGGAAAAGTACTGTGAGTCTTACAATGAAGGAAACAATCGAAATAGTAAAATGACATGCAATGAAAGTGTTGCAGAAATTGCATAACAATCGATAGTATTGCATTGCTTTTTTATGGAACAAGGAAATTGAGCCAGCCCACTATGAAAAAATTGTCCACAAAATCAATGAAAGGTTCTCAGGTGAATTGATCAGTAGGGTTTCATTGGATGCTCACTGCATTCCCTGTTTTTTACACCTTGCAATTTCTTGTAGAGATTCTTAAAGGATAAAGTATTTAGTAATAAGCACAGGTTTCTGCTGGAGCTTCAGCAGAGACCTGTGCTTCACTTAACAGTTACCAGAGAGTTTGATAATATTTTTAATTAATTGTGCTCTGCTGTTTATTAATCTGTGCCCAAATAACTGCAGTTTTGTAATGACCAATATGGCAGCCATATTGAACAGATGGAATTTTTTTTTTTAAGTTTGTGTGACCATTCTATTGTACTGGCATTAATTAAAATGTATATTTAAATTAGTTTAAATTTAAATAAGTAAGGAAACAGAACACATGTTTCCTTACTTATAGACCACCTTATGGCACAGGTTCTTAAACTTTTTTTATCTGCGATTTCTTTTCATAAGACGAAATTATTAGTGACCCTTGGCAGTACTGGTTAAGTTAGGTTTCTTATACTTTAGTGACTAGAGTATAAAAAACCCACCACTAGAGTATAGTGTCAGTTTTTGAGCAGTTTTAAATAAAGTGATTAATAGAAATAATGAACATATTTATTGCAAAAAATATTATATACACGTACAGTTATATATTTAATATTATATAATTGAATTTTTATAGTTTACGAACTTTACATATGCAGATAAAAAAATTAGAAAAGGTAACTGTTACGAATAAATAATAATAATCAAAAAAATTTAATGGGATGGATGAGCTTGCTTATTTTCATGCAATAAATCCAGTCTTGGCTTAATAATGGATAGCACTGGTCTCATGGCAATTTCCATGTTGTTAGGTCGAGAACTTTATTTTGCTTTTATTACAACTAATGTTGAAAATGCTGACTCACACAAATATGTGGTTGCAAATGGTAGGAGAACAGACAGTGCTAATTCAGAGTACTGGGTATTCAACCTTGATGATAAACCAAAAGACATTCAAGGTTTTCTTTGAAAATTCAACTTTAAAATTTGATTCGAAGATTTGAATCAAATTTTAAAAAATCAGTATTTGTTGTCATATTTGGAGATAATTTCTCATGTTATTCATATTAAAGTAAAATTTTTTCCCACTGCTCTTTTTCAACCACTGGAAGCTATTAGTTTATCTTAGTTAATAATACAAATGATTATTGAAATTGTGTTCATGTCATCATGCTTGAAGACATTTATTTCTGCAATAAACTAAACAAATATAGAATTGAAAGGCTGCAGTGTATAATAATTTCAATAATTCTATAATAGATATTTAATTTACTCACATTTATCAATATTTGCTGTGAACCACAGTTTAAGAACTGCTATATGAATTACTTTGTGCTCTGTTGGTCTATATAGTACAGCAGACTTCCAGAATAACGGCACCTTTGGGGATTCATGGTGCTTATTTTTTAATTATTTAATGCAGAAATAATGAGGCCAAATAAGAAATAGAGAGATTAAGAATGCAATTTTATTAACTACACATAAAAAGCAAACATGTTGACTATTTAATGTTATATTCTGCCATTAATACACTCCTACTTATGCCCCTACCGATTTTCTTTATTATATCAAGTTTAGTCTGCGTGGGTAGCACAGTGGTATCGTCACCGTCCTCCCCACACCGGGTAAAAAAGGCCAGGGTTCGAATCCTGTTGATGACACGAGGAACTTTTATGGGCTTTTTCACGCTGTCGCTGAGTTAGTCAGTTTTGGGTGTAGATAGCAAGGTTTTTTGTCCAGCAAAACAAGCACATCGACCAGAAAATATATGCAATTTACATACACAATACACATGGCTATTGTGCCTGTAAATATGAATTAACTTTCCAGGTGACCATAATGTAATAGTTTGGATTATATCAAGTTTGTCACTAAGCTTTAATGTTGTTCTCCTTTTCTTCTCTGTATCAGGTTTATTAACTTTAGGAGCCACAGTGAGAGGTTTTTAATTTAAAATAAATGTAAAACAGTGATATAATCTGTGATATCAGTACAGAATTCGCTTTCAAAACGGCGAACGTAACAAATACAGTAATCACATGACTTGTCATTTTCTTTTTTCGCCACTGCAAGACATCTACTCTGTATGTAAACATCCGATCTCAATATTCCGTTGTTTGGGGTGCCATTATTTCGAAAATCTACTGTAGTAGTAGTAATGGAGGCATGTGATATAAGAAAGCAAGTGTATCAGCTTATCTAGCATCAGCCAAAAAAAAAACAAATTTCGCAGGGAAGGTCCCCACATCTCCAGTCCGTGGGGACCTTCCCTGACTCCAAGTATGCCCTCATAATCGTGACTAAGGGCTTTCTTACTTCTTTGTACAGCTGTTACTAAATAGCCATTGTTGGCACATTATGCCTATGTGCTGTAAAGATTTTAAACATTAACAGTGTCTTCAAGACTGTTGAAAAGAAAGAAACACTATTAAACTATTAAGCTAGTATAGTATAATGCAACAGTTAATGTTAAAATTGTCAAGTTGCAATGTTGCTGCTTGTGTATCACATCTTTTATGATTTCATTTTGAAATCATAAAATTAAAAAACAAATGAAAGTGACATCTGCATCCAGCAGTGCAAATGCATGGCTACATCTAATGAATCAAATCAGAATTACATGCAAGATGAGGCAAACTCTCCACACCATTGGTGTGGAGAGTTTTGCAAGTCTACAGTTTTCAACTGAGTCACATTGGCAGTGTGGGGCTTGGCATTATAAAAATGTGATTTTATAATGTCATGTTAGAACCTTCCTTTTTTTTTATATAGCCATATTAAGCTTATAAAGTTTTTGGTAGTATCTTTATTTATAATCTGACCTATGAAATCAACCAAAATTGGGCCTTCTCTGTCACGAAACACTGCAACCGTAATTTTTGATGATTTGACAGTTCAAGGTTGTTTCTTCACTGGAGTTGGTATGTGTGTCCATTTTTTAGACAGGCAGTTAGAATAAGGGTTGTAATGGAAGGTGAGGTCTCACCACCTGTTATCAAGTCTTTAAAAAAATTTTGAAATTTATTGCACTCCTACAGATCATTTTCGTGGAGAATGTGATTTCTTTTGTTAACAGCTTGAGTACCCATTTGCAGCATATTTTCCTATAATCTAATATCTAAAATGGTTAATATATATTTCCTTTTGAACACCCTAACATAGGCGCCTCCGTAGCCAGGTGGGAAGGAGCAGCAGTGCATAGCACACGCTTCTTGATTAGACCGGAGTTCGAGCCCGTCGCCACCAAATATGGAGGATGCGGAAAGGTCAGGGAATGACCACCGCATATCCCGGAGCAATATGGCCTTAGTTGCTAATGCTCCTAAAAACCAAACAACAACAACACCCTAACATTCATTGCATATATCATTTCATCGAAAATCTTAATGTTTTCTTCAGTACACACAGACTTTAGTGTTCTGCTCCTTGGCTGGTCACAAATATCAGCAACTCATTTAAAACGTGGCAGCCATCTATGAATTGCTTATATCCAATAGTATAAAATACAGATAGCTGTGTTTCTCTTGACTTGAAAAGGAACTTTTACCAACCATTGCAGAAACAGACATCAGTTTATCTATTCAGTTTTTGTCTCTTACAGTTCTTTAATAGACAAAAACTTTTATTTTAGCATATTTATGTCTTCATATCTATACTAACAGTATATTTTATACTTACAGACCAACCCTTATATGCCTGTTTATGGTCTACTACTTTCGGCCTGTGATAGGGGCCATGGCAAACTGCCACTTGTTTGGAGAAGTCTGGGTTTGATTTCCATCATTGATAGTCAGAATTCAAGGCTTGGCTGTAGATCATCGTTGAAAAGTTGGAAGCTGGGGAATATAGTGAGAAGTCCTCAACATATTCCAAGTTCACTACAGTATTTGAGTTCCTCTCCAGTTGAAGCTTTCAACAGTAGCCAGTCTCAGGTTTTGGGATTATAATGTTTCAGTCCTTACATCATGCTGATTGACCTGAACACATGCAGTTCTACAGACAAATACACAAAAATAATTTATTTTTATTTATTTTTTTGTTTCTTGGTAATTTTTTCTATGGCAGCTTAGTGGGCACAATATATATCATTCTGTGCATCTTACCTGGAGAGGGCAGTGTTCATTTATTGTTGATGACTAGAATTTCTAAAGTTCTCTTCAATTGAGACTTTAGTTAACCAATTTTAGATGCAGCTTCCCCCACCTCACCATTCATATTTTCTTTTGGGTCCATACAACATGCAAATCAGCCCATGAAGACATATACTTACAATACGGGTATGAATGACAAGTTGTTCTGCCACTATGATAATAATTTGAATTTTTTTGAATTTGTCTCTTGTCATTGATATTTATGGAGTCTGTGAAATGTCTTCATAATCATTTTGTAGAAGGATGTTCTGGACCACAACATTCTTTACAGCCGATTTTGTGCTGTCTGAATGGTTGGATTTAAAATTCACTAGGTTACCTGTGTATGGATTTGTCTGGATTATGTTGGAGTCTGACATCTAAAAACGGAAAGGAAGCAGCTTTTGTTTCAGTTTAAAGTTTGAATTTAGTGCTATGCTGCTGGTTGTTAATAGTGGTTTACATCTCACCTCACTAAGGCTAGATCAATCAAATATTCTCTACAAATCTGACCCCATTGTCTGCCAAGGGAAAAAGTTAATGTAGTAGAACAGTTCTCATGTTTTAAGGGAAAAAAAAGGTGACATTGTACACATTAGTATCAATGATATTAAAAATAGGTAATCTTAAGAATTATAATTACCTACTTATATGGCAGTGTTGAGAAAAGTTACAAGTTAGGTTTACATTTGAACATATCATAATGTTATTCTCTCTGTTTTGTCCAGGCATAATACAGGAGAGTACATGATGCAAGCTTATATGTAGAGATTGTGCAAGGCTCTTAGGATAAAAATTTTCTCATATGGTCTGTCCTCCTGCACAGGCGGAGGTGACTGTTTTACAGGGATGGGATATACTTAAATAGAAGGGGTACTAGAATATTTATTGATGCTATCGAGTCAGCATTGGGTGTGTTGGCACAAGCAGAGGTCGAAATTGAATCTTGCATTGCTTCTTTTGGAAATGCAGCACTCCAGAAAAAACAAGGTGTCAGAGATTACAATGCCTGCTGATGGGGGTGGGGGGGGATTCCTCATGGAACAGTCAAATACATGAGCTGTGTTAGGATTATTAAGAGTGAACACAAGTACACTTTTACATGCTTATACACTAATGCTAGGAGTGTAGTAAATAAGTTTGAATTTTGTAGTATTGGTCATCAAATGTGGACATTATAGGTATATTGGAAAGATCATGCCAGTCAGACATAGGGGAGGCGGAATTTGAATATGGTCAGTACAATTTATACAAAAAGGACATAAAAATCTAATGTTTGCTATAAAAATTAAATTAATAAAAAAAATTCACAGTGATTATTCAGTCAAAAAAATCAGTGCTCTCCCATCATTTGTATCGTATGTCCTTTCACTGAGTTCAATCTGATGGATATTCTGTTATCCAAAATTGTATGGACCGTGATATAACAAAACTAACATCGAACAGCAGCCTTCTTTTTCCTCCTCTCAGTTTCTCATGTCAACTTTATATTTTCCTCAGCACTAAAAAAACTCTGCTTTACCAGCACTGCATCATATAATGGAGTAGGGGAAGAAATCGGCCATTTGATTCCCCTTTTCTTGTTGGCAAGGTGAGGTTTTTCTTCAGTGCCATAAAATTACTTAGCATCTTCCAATCGATTTGAAACAAATAAACAGGCATTTCATTGAGATTGTCTTGCATTATTTGGGCAAAGCAAGAAAAATTCAAGTTTTCCATTGAGAAGATTGTGCCTTTATTTACGGGTCATAGCCATCACCTATAATTAACACGAGTAATGATCGAAGACAATGTGGATCAGCTGCTGCATTTGATGGAGATCCTGACATGCAAGAATTCACTGATCTCTGTGATCATTAGTGAGGATGCAAGACACAATCAGCCGACCGGGCTAGCCGGGTGGGTAAAATGCCTGCCTGGCAACCCAAAGGTTGCGGGTTCGATTCCCGCCTTGGGCTTGGATCAAAGTACTGCAAAAACTTTGGGAGGTGCATTATGGCCACAGAAGCCTATACGCCAACAACTACCAAAAAAAAAAAAAAAGACACAATCTTTGCTGAAATGCATTGCATTGCCAGATCTTGTGTTAAAACTGATTGCCGTGTCTTATAAGAAATAACAATTTCACTAGCGGCTTCACAAATCATTAAACATCAGTCTCTCCTGATCGGAACACAAACACAGGCCATTCATCATTGGTTTTTGAAATTGAAGAACAGCTAGAGCAAAGAAAGTGGCTTAAACTTTGCAAATCACTAAAAAGTCTTGAAGTGTACATAGCATTTTCTCTGAAATTTGTTTTTGACATTTTGTAGATTTCTGTTCTATTTTTCCTTAATGTGAAACAAAATTTGATGCAAATCACTACTTGGTAAAATCGCTCATTCTAAAATGTGACAAATTACATAAAAATGACTTGTAGTCATTGTGCACTAATTCAGACTGACTGCAGACTAAACAGGTGATGCATTGCTCACTGTGGCTGAGTCACTGAACGTGTTTCTACAAGTTGAAACCTACTACAGCACTGCAATTTCAAGATACAGATTCAACCCATATATATATATTTTTTAATGAAACAAGCTTATAATGATGATTCAACTGTGGATTTTTTAATGAGGGAATAAAGTTGGTAAGGAATTTAAGTATCATTCTTCCTAAACAAAAGGGTAAAGTAATCAAATTGTGATTTTATTAACACATTGAAATTTTGATTAGAATATTTTTTTGACCAGTTCAAGTTTAATAACTACTTTGATAATATAATATTGAAAGATTTTGAAGTTTTGTATGAAATGGTTGTTTCTTTCAGTTTCTCATAGCCCCCCGCCAACCGCACTATTGCCTTATAATCATCCTTATCATCAGTGTTGGCAGGGGGGAGGGGGAGGAGGAGGAGCCTGGGAAACACACAGCTCATGTGGTCGTGTAAGACGAAGTTCTACTACTTATGGAGGCATCTTTACAGATCCATCACCTACAGGACCAACCTTATTTCATTATGGCACTTCACCTCCTAATATGGAAGGATCTTTAATGTTTGTTGCCCCAGATCTTCCAGAAGAAACTCTTCTAGAGGTAATAGTAAAGATTTATCCCGATCCATTTTTCTTTTTGCTCAATTATTTATTTCCTCCAACACCCAAGCACGGCACTAAGTACTATAGGTTCTAATACCTCTCGTGTTTGGGGTTTACATAAAAAAAAACAAAAAAAAAAACATGTTTTTCACAGGGTATTCAAAGTCGGCACTGTTAGAATTTAATTGTGTTTGTTGTCACCAAAATAAACGTCAGTATATACTCTGAAATCCACCAGCCTTGGAGCTTGTCCATTTCCATATTAAAAGTTTTTCTAGATTCCCAAATTCCTCAAGTGCAGACTAAACAGGTGATGAAATGAAGAGTGGGATGAAATAAACTTTTCGATGTACGTCCCAGAGGATGAAATAAAAAACAAACTCCAAGAACAAAGAGTAATAGATGTAAACAGTTAAAAAAGAAGTGATTAAAAGGCCAACATGTACTTTGATCCACACTTTCAATGCTCCAACTCACCTAAGTCAATTAAAGCAGGATAAATAAATGGAAAATCTGGCCATGTGTTCCAATGCTAGTGTCAGAGATATTGGTATTCACAAGGAGCATTCTGTGGAATGACCATGTGCACTATTTGTGGGTCTTCTAATCATAACAGTCAAACCTCTATGGTGGCCCAGAACCCAAAATGATCCAACTGTAAATGGGAGCACTCTGCCCAAGGTGTGTGTGTGTGTGTGTGTGTGTGTGTGTGTGTGTGTGTGTGTGTGTGTGTGTGTGTGTGTGTGTGTGTGTGTGTGTGTGTGTGTGTGTGTGTCCCATGAGGAAAGGTTAATATTCCAGGAGGTGAAACGGTAGGTCATTTTAAGCAAAAAAAGTTCATATAAACATGTGCCCTATCCCTTAATGGTTTCCAAGATAGAAGCATTTGAATATTTATTTTTCAAGTGACAAATTTAGAACAGTTTATAATAAATTTTCAAAAATGCCACCATCAACTTCAATGCACTTTTCTACTCTCATGAGAACATGGCGTGTTGCTTGTCAAAGAGTATCTTCACGTTCCTTTATATGGGCAACAGCATCCATTATGTGAGCTAGCAGATCATCTCTTGTATCCACCTTTCTTCTGTACACTTCACTCTTCATCCAACCCCATAAGCAAAAATCTAATGAGGTTAGGTCTGATTTTGGTGGCCAGTTAATGGCACCACCACGACCAATCCACCGATTAGGGAAAATTCGGTCCAGATGTTGCCTCACACGTCTGGTAGAATGGGAAGGACTCCGTCATGCTGAAAGTGCATAGCATACCGTTGTTGTTGTTTGGTTTTTAGGAGCATTAGCAACTAAGGCCATATTGCTCCGGCGATCATTCCCTAACCTTTCCGCATCCTTCGTATTTGGTGGTCACGGGGTCGAACCCCGGTCTAATCAAGAAGCATGTGCTACGCACTGCTGCTCCTGCCCACCTGGCTACGGAGGCGCCTAGCACACCGTGTGGCCAAGGAATGTTCCCTAGTTGTTCAGCTAATGTATTTTGCAAAACTGAAGGTAAAAAAATTGTGTCCTGTCATTCGATGTTTTAAAATAATGGGACCTATCAACAGGTTATCGATCATATCGCAGCACACATTGATTGAGAAACGAACTTGGAAATTTGTTTCCACTGTACCATGTGGATTCTCATGCGACCATC
Organism: Mastigoproctus giganteus; assembly: GCF_048544385.1. Classification (NCBI taxonomy): domain Eukaryota; kingdom Metazoa; phylum Arthropoda; class Arachnida; order Uropygi; family Thelyphonidae; genus Mastigoproctus; species Mastigoproctus giganteus. The sequence goes on along the minus strand of NC_143587.1, from coordinate 156,713,943 downwards.
GATGAGTGTTACATGTGTTGTTGATTCCATTCCAGGTAAACGTGGCTTCATCAGTAAATAGTATTGATGGAAGCACTTCACGATTGGCATTTAACCAATGACAAAATTCAAGACACATGGCACTGTCCCCTATGTGAAGATTTTGCACATGCTGTGGGTGAAATGGGTACAAGCTCTCTTCATGTAGTGTTCGTGAAACACCAAGATGTGCAGAAAGTCTCCATGTGCTAATTGTAGGACTATGCTGAACCATGTTCAGAATGTATTCCTGTTCCTGCACATTTTCTTGACGTCCTCGTTCAGATGAAACATGAGCACTGGGAAGCATACCACTTTCACGCAATGTGTTGAAAACTTCGGAAAACACTACGATCTGGAATTCGACGTGTAGGAAAGTGCTGACGGTGTTCTTCAACAGCAGCAGGGGCACTACCATTGCAGAAGCCGTAAACATACAGCATATCTGCATATTCGGCATTAGTAAAAATGTGGATATTTTTAGAAAACACTTCTACAATCAGAACTGACAACTGACGCTACTCACTGATTCACTCGCAGTCTGATTCACTTCTACAGTCACAACAATCAACTGGTAACTGGCAACTGACAATCAAATGCTGCAGTCTGATGGGAGGGAAGGAAAATATTGTGCATCAATTTCAAAACTAATGTACATTAAAGTAGCTCTATCTCGGAAACCATTCGGGATAGGGCACATGTTTATATGAACTTTTTTGCTTAAAATGACCTATCCTTTCATCTCCTGGAATATTGACCTTTCTTCCTGGGACATCCTGTATATATACACAAGGTGGCCAAAAATTAACTTTACAACTTTCATTTCAAATAATTCTTATAATAAAGACAAAACAATAAATAATTTAACATAAATACTTTATTTGGGCCTTGCAATTATTTGTGGAATATAATGTCAGCCAAATGGCCGTCTCTTGCTGCCACACAAATACGAGCTCTTTCAAGAGCATTTCTCATAACATTTACACAAATTTCAGGCGATATTTCAACGTTGGCTTATTGACATAGACACGTTCTTTAAGATAACCCTACAGAAAAAAGTCTGCAGCAGTTAAATTTGGCAATCTTGGCGGCCAGTCGATGTCATCGCGTCCAAAGATTAATCGGTGTGGAAACATTCTATTCAAAGTTTCGATTGTGGCTCGAATATTTTTTGAGAATATTCTGCAGAGACGGCCACAAAATTCCAATTTGTTGGGAATGTCGCCTTGAGGACGTCGGTTCTTCAGATATACTTTCACGCACGATTTTAGTATTCTCCACTGAGCGTGCACTTCTAACACCGCCTGACCTTGGTCTATCTGCCACAGCATCGCTTTCCTCGAAATTAGCCACTAAATGAATAATTGTGGGTCTGGAAGGCATATTGTTTCTGCCAAGAATTGAACGCAATTTTCTGATGGTCACCATTACTGATGACTGATTTTCGTAGTACGTTTTAATAATAGAAATCCTTTGTTGAATCTTTAAGCGCTCCATAACAAATTTTCCGTGTCTACACTGCTTGATGGTCAAATATGCACTGTCACATTTGAACCAAACCAAAATGGTGGCCATTATAAGTTGTAATGTTAATTTTTGGCCACCCTGTATATATATTAGAATAAATATACATACATTATAATGCATAAATTTAATAATGTACAGGAAGGAGTATGCTGAAAATTTTTTTTTTCGGGTTTATACAACTATACCAAATCATTTGGCATAAACAAAAGTGCATTTAACTTGGTGGCAGTGGTTGCTGACCACCTGACAGGTGACCCTTGAAAATAACACTCCTGTGTTTGTTCTTAGGCCCAGAGTGCTGCCAAGCAGCATTCACGTGGCCAAATGACTTGACTCTTTAGGATTAACAAAGCAACTTTTGAAGCTATCATCTGCAGTTCTTATAAAGTTTAAATGTGTTTTGGCTGTTTATATATAAAAAAAGTAGTTTTTCACTTATGAACTGAAATCAAGTCCTACAGAAAAGAAATACGTTTTTTTTTTTTTTTTTAAACTAACGAACTAACTTTAAACCACTTGGTCACTCTAGTGCCATTGCTCCTGCCTCCACATGGTACAGCTGGGAACCTGGGAGAAGAAAGTCACTCTTTCTTGGGGCTGAAAGATGCAAAAATGACTGCACTGACTTGAACACAGTTGGGGCTCCATTGTTCTGGCCCAAACTAGTAAGAAAAATGAGAAAATGAACCCATCTCAACAAAATGACAAAAATAGACTTGAACTCTCTTCATTCACCATTGTTCTTGGTTATATGCTCAATCACAGAACTCATAAGAAATCTGTCATCATTCCATATCCAGAAAATCTCGGAGAGCATAGTGGGATCACTGAAAAATTTTAAAAAGACTGAGATCAGGTGAACTTCTAGTTGAGACAACCAGTGCCAAATTCAGAGAGTCTATTTCAGATGAAAGCTTTTGGAGGAATTCCAACAACATTTTTCCCCTCATAATGCACTGAATTCACGAAAGGATTTATTTGAGAGTGGGATGAAATAAAAAACAACAAACTGTGATAACAAGGAGTAATAGATGTAAAAAGAATCACAATTAAAAAAGAAGTGATTAGTAGGCCAACATATACAGGCATACCGTGATTAACGAATAGGATGCGTTCCATGAAATTACTTCGTTAAGCAAAACTTCGTTTTCATAGGTAAAAATACTATGGCCAGAATAAGGATACGTTCCTACGTAAAGAAAATGAAAAGCTTTTTTTCGAACAAAGAAAAGTTTTATTAAATAAACAGTCAACTTGCATACAAAGTGAAATCACATTTTAAAATATGAGTCTAAAGTTGATTGTTTATGCTCTTTTTCTCTTTCATTTAACAATTGCCTATACGGAGTTATTGCATTTAACACTGATCGCTTAACAATAACACTTCTTCCTAAATCAGGATCATTTTCACTAAAAAAATTTAAATGTCATTCAATGTTTTCAATGTCATTTAAGCACCTTTTTAAATCTTTGATTGTTAACACTTTTTCGGCAGGAACTTCTTTAACTTCGTCTTCATTTTGTTTGCTTCGTTGCTAACAAGGTTTTCTAAATCTTCACTGAAAAACCATCATCTTCTGCATTCAATAAATTTCTAACATCCTCTTCATCAACATTTTCGAAACCTATTGATTGAGCCATCTGGATAACTTCATTTCTAACTTCTTGGATGTTATTTTAGTACAACTTATTCTAGTACAACTCCTGGCCAATATTTGCGCCAAACTCCATTTAAGCATTTCTTAGTGACTTCTTTCCAAGAACTATCAGTGTTTTCAATTGCGTTTTTAATGGTGTAGTTTTTCCAAAAAGTTTTAACTGTCATTTCCTCTTTATCCTCTAGTTCAGTTAAATTGCTTAATGTTTGACGCAGATAATAAGCTTTAAATGATGCTTTTACTTCCTGATCTAATGGTTGAATCAGGGAAGTTGTGTTTGCTGGAAGAAACACAACTTTGACTGGAATGCATGTGTCCAACATGTTAAGATTAGTAGGATGTCCCGGAGCATTGTCTAACAACAAAAGAGCTTTTTCTTCAAAGTTGTTTTTTTGACAGTACCGTTTTACTTCAGGACAAAAGTGGTTAACAAACCAATCAGTAAATAACTCCTTGGTAACCCACGCTTTTCTATTTGCTTTCCATATTACAGGTAAATTCGTTTTTATGTTACCTTTTAACGCCCTCGGATTTTCTGAATGGTAAACTAATAACAATTTTAATTTATAATCGCCAGAGGCATTTGATCCAAACGTTAAACAGTCTTTGGCTGCTTTGAACCCAGCAGCTGATTTTTCTTCAATAGAAATGAAGCTTTTTGTTGGTAGCAGTTTCCAGAACAAACCGCTTTCATGAACATTGAACACCAAATTTGGTGGAAAATTTTCACATTCAGTTATTTCCTTTAGTTTTTCTGGAAACTTATTTGCAGCTTCTCCTGTTAATTTTACACTATGAATCCTGGCCTGTTTTTTAAATTTCTCGAACCAACCACGAGAAGCCACAAAGTTTCCATAATTTCTTCAGTTTGTTTAGATTTCAGGTGATTAAACAAAAATAATGCTTTTTTCTTGAATCACCATTTGACTTAAAGGCATATGACATTGTGACATATCATCTATCCACAAACTTAACATTTTCTCCATTTTTTCTAAAATTGTACTCCTTAAACGAGTTAATTTTGCCGCTGTAACATCTGTACAATTCTGAGCAGACTATTTTATTTTTTCTGATTGACTTAGTATGGTTGTTAAAGTTGATTGCGCTAATCCTAAAGAATGTGCCACATCGGATTTTCTTTTGGCGCTTTCAACACATCGTACGATATTTAGTTTAGTTTCCAAAGAAATTGCTTTTCTTTGATTCTGACATTTTAACTAAAAAAAAATATTTCTATTAAAATTTATAAAATCTACGTTATGTAATGCTATCAAGGAACCTATGTCAATTATTGCAATGCGACACACTGAAACAACGTCAGTCATGTAAAGGAAATGGAGGACAGTTAAAAATCACGATCTGGCATGCCAAGAAAACTGACAGATATGGATCCTTGCAATGTACCACACTGAAACACACCCTGTGAAGTGTAAACAATGACTAAATTAGGCAATGACGCGCAAAACTGTTATAACAGACATACCCACAGCTCAGGTGCACTCCGGAGTATGCAACGAGTCGCCGTAGTCACCAATTAGATGATTGTTGGGTGTTGGCCTTAAATTGGAATATTTTTCATGTTAAATGGAGCTTGAAATTGCGGACTTCGTTATATCGAAGCTTCATTATCAGAGGTAACGTTAACCGAGGTATGACTGTATTTTGATCCTCACTTGCAATGCTCAAACTCCACCTAAGTCAATTAAAGCAGGATAAATAAATGGTAATATTGTTCCAATGCTTCAAGTGTCAAAGAAATTGGTATTCACAAGTAGCATTCTGTGGAATAACAATGTGCACTATTTGTGAGTCTTCCAACCATAACAATCACGTGTCACAAATTGAACGAGAGGTCTTTTTTTTTTTTAACCAAATTTAGTCGATTTATTAACCAATTGTTATATCAAATTATCTTCTATAAGTAGATTATAGACCTAGTTAGGATCCTTAGTTTATTCTAAATTGAGATAGCGAGATTTGAAAGCTAATCAATACTTAGGAGTCCGTAGAAATACCGTTCGTGAATTCCCACCATTTATAGACCTAGTTAGGATCCTTAGTTTATTCTAAATTGAGATAGCGAGATTTGAAAGCTAATCAATACTTAGGAGTCCGTAGAAATACCGTTCGTGAATTCCCACCATTTTTACACGATAGCATAAGCTTAGTGTAGTATAGTGCATAATATAATATTGTCAATTAATCAGTAAATCTATTAATCTTGATAAACTTTATTGTCAATTAAATTCTATTTTTAACTCTCTCTCTATATATATAACGACTTAATCGTAACAAATAATTAATACATAACTATAGTGGTACACGTGATACGGAAGTTGTATAAAGGGAACTCTTAGAAAACACTAGATACCGAAAAAAAAAATATATATAACATAACTGTTTTGGGATATAACTTAAGGATTTAATTTTTGTTTTGAATTTTATTGAATTAAATCGGAATCATGACTCTGACCAGAGCAGCAAAGCAAAAGGCTCAAGCTAATGGGAGTGCTGTGGTTCAGGGAAGAACTGAGGGGGGCAGTTGCCCTCTGAATCACAGTCTTTTAAAATGCACTGTTTGCTTGATGTTTGCGGAGCAGTCGGGTACGGGACATGATACTGCCAAGGGGGATGTCTTTGTGTGTGCACGATGTAAGGAGTGCAAGGAAATCAGGCGACAACTCAGCGTTGTTATGGGCCTTTATGAGAGCTTGAAGGACAGGGTGGATGCCCTCGAAGGAAATAAATTGAGGGCCCATCAAGCTCTCAGCTGCCCATATCAATGCCAGAGCTTGCACTTGGTCATCAGGCAACACAGAGGCAGCCCCCTAGGCAGAATGCGCTGGTCCCACAGGAACTAGTAGTTGTTGGTGACTCTATTGTCAGGGAAACGGGGAACATGCTTTGTAAAAAGGATAGGTGGAATAGGACCAGGGTATGTCTGCCAGGGGCAAAGGTTGATGACGTTGTAGAGCGGATATCATCTTTTAAGGGCACAAAAGGTGATATAGTTGTACACGTTGGCACAAATGATATTAAGAGTAGGAGACCGGCGGAATTACTTAGCAAGTACAGCTCACTGTTGAAAAAAAGCCGTGAATTAGGGTTGAACTTGAAACAGACACGATAGGAGGGAGTATATGATGAGAGCCTTGTCGATCAATTCGGCCCTGGAAAGATTGTGCAAGGCTCAAGGGGTAGAATTTTTTTCAGCCTGGACTGTACTTGTTAACAGGAGAGATTGCTTCTACAGGGATGGGATACACTTAAATAGAAAGGGTGCAAGAATTTTTGCTGATGCTGTCGAGGCAGTGTTAGGTGGGTCGGAAAACTGCTAGTTGGAGGGGATACAAGGACTAATAGATTAACAGTAGCCACTGGCAGAGGTGGAAGTGATTCTTGCACTGCTTCTATTGAAATGAGCAGAAGCCTGGAAAACAAGATGCAGGATATTTCAGAGACTGCTGGTAGTCATTGCGGTACAAGTAAACACATGGGTTGTGTTAGGGTAGCTAAGAATAGAAACAGGTGCATGTATACCTGCGTGTACACCAATGCTAGGAGTTTGGTAAATAAATTTGATGAATTTGAGGTATTGCTCAAAACATCAAAGGCAGATATTATTGGGATATCAGAGACGTGGTGTCACACAGATATAAGTAATGCGGAACTGGAATTTGGGGAATACAATGTGTATAGGAAGGATAGACAGGACAGGAGGGGAGGAGGGGTTATGCTATTAATTAAGAAACACATAAAGTCCAAGGAAGTGAAGCCAGTCGACATCGATGGACGGGGCAGTGTCGAGTCAGTCTGGTGTGACATAAGCATAGGGAACTCAAAATTGAGAGTAGGAGTGTGCTATAGGCCTAATGACTCTGATGAGTATAATAAGATATTGTACAGGGAAATAGAGTGGGCCAGTAAATCAGAGAGTCTTATAATGGGGGATTTTAATTTCCCAGATATTGACTGGAATTTGTGGATTGGTCACTCGCACACTAGCAAGGCTTTTGTGGATTTATTGGATGATTGTTTTCTACATCAGCATGTTCGTGAGGCAACAAGAGGGAGCAATACTCTTGATCTGATTATCAGTAGTGATTCTTCATGCATTAAGAATCTGCAGATAAATGAACCACTAGGTGGCAGTGATCACAGTGTGTTGAAGTGGGATTTACTCAAGGAGGTAACTACCATCAGAGGTAAAGGGAAGGGTTTTTGTTTTCGTAAAGGCGACTATGATGGTCTGAGACAGTATTTAAATTCTATACAGCGGGACCAACTGATGATGTTACCAACAGCAAACTCAAAATGGGAAGCATTCAAGGAACTAATCTTGGAGGCTACCAGGCTTTACATACCAACTAAGAAATATTGTTCAAGGTTTAGGCCTAAATGGTTGTCAGATGAATTAATGAGACATGTGGCAGAGAAGAAAAATGCATGGGATACGTACAAATTAATGGGTGACATGGAAGCCTATGATAGATATAAGTTGGTCTGTAACCAAGTCACAAAGGAGATTAGGCAGGCAAAGGCAGGCTACGAAAAATCCTTGGCAAAGGATGCAAAGAAAAACAGAAAAGAGTTCTTTACATATTTGAACTCGAGAAGGAAAGGGATGAATCAGATTGGTCCACTGGATATTGATGGTTCAACAGTTGAGGATCCTGCTCAGGTGGCTAACAATCTAAACGAGTATTTTGCATCTACATTCACGCATGAGGAGTTATTCAGGAAGGAGAATGATGTAGGTAAAGTAAACATTGGCAGTGAGCTGGATGATTTTGTAATAACTGAGAGGAAAGTGGAGGAGAGATTGTTGAGGATAAACATAAAAAAGGCACCTGGGGTGGATGGGATCTATCCAGTTATATTAAAGGAGGCAGCAAAGGAAGTATGCAAACCCCTAGCCATAATTATGAGAGCTTCTTTGGACTCAGGGGAGGTACCCATAGACTGGAGATGTGCAAATGTAACCCCAATTCACAAAGGAGGATCAAAGGCTGACACAAGTAATTATAGACCTGTTAGTTTAACTTCTGTTCCAGGTAAATTAATGGAGGCACTGGTTAAAGAAGCACTGCAGGATCATCTAGACAAGAATTCAGTTATAGCTCAGACGCAGCATGGTTTTGTTAAGGGCAGGTCTTGCCTGACCAATTTGATTGGATACTATGATGTAGTCACAAAAGAACTGGATGCAGGGAATAACTTTGATATTATATACTTGGATCTTAGACAGGCTTTTGATACTGTTGCACATGGAAGACTGCTGCACGAATTGGAGCAGTGTGGCATTGGAGGCAAATTGCTGCTATGGATAAGGGGTTGGTTGAGTGGCAGAAGACAGAGAGTGGTAATCAATGGACACTGCTCAACGTGGACTAATGTTATTAGTGGAGTTCCTCAAGGTTCAGTGTTGGGTCCGTTGTTGTTTTCGGTGTTTATGAATGATATTGATGATGGGATATCAAGTTTAATGTCCAAGTTTGCAGATGATACAAAGGTTGGCAGGGTCGTTAAGGACACTACTGACGCTATGCTGCTGCAACAGGATCTGGAAAGGTTGAACAGATGGGCTGAGAGGTGGCAAATGAAGTTTAACATTGACAAATGTAAAGTACTACATATGGGAAACAGTAACCCCAGAGCAACGTATCAACTCTGCGGTACTACACTGACAGTGGTGGAGAATGAAAAGGACCTGGGGGTAATTGTGCAGGCAGATATGAAGTTCTCTGAGCAGTGCAGACGAGCTGCAAGAGTAGCTCATAATGTGTTGTCAATGATATACAGGAATTTTTCTAGCAGGGATAAGGAGGTGATTATTCCCTTGTATAAGGCAATGGTTAGGCCACACCTTGAGTACTGTATACAGGTCTGGAGGCCTCATTTCAAGAAGGATGTAGAACTGCTGGAACGGGTACAGAGAAGGGCAACAAGATTAGTGAATGGAACAAAGGGTTGCTCTTACGAAGAAAGGCTTAAGTTTTGCAAATTACAGAGTCTGGAGACTAGGCACCGGCGAGGTGATCTGATAGAGGTGTACAAGGCTTTGAATGGTTTGAGCATGCTCAATGCCAATGGGATTCTTCATCTTGCTCAGAATAATCACCTGAGAGGGCATAAATTCAAATTGAGGAAGGACGGATGTCGGATAGATGTGCGGAAATTTGCCTTTGGCCAGCGGGTGGTTGGTTGGTAGAACCGACTTCCATCACTTGTTGTAGAAGTTGATAGCCTAAACAAATTTAAAGCTCAACTGGACAGGTATTTGGAACGAACAGATGGGTGAAATGGGAGTGGGTTTTTTTTTTTTTTTTTTTTGGCTGATGCTGAATAAGCTTGCTTTCTTGCATCATATGCCTCTACTAATGCTAATGCTAATGCTAATCAAACATCTGTGGTGGCTCAGAATCCGAAATGTTCCAACTGTAAATGGGAGCACTCTGCCTAAGTTTGCTACTCAGTAACAAATATAATTTCACTGTGGTACCACATAAATCTCCAGACTAAACCAGAAGGATGAGTGTAATTAGCCATAGGTTTCTACTGTCATGGTTGTAGTGGTAGTGGTGGTAGTAGTAGTGGCAAATAATGCAAGAAAGCAAGGTTATATAGTATTAGCAAAAAAAAAACAAAAAAAAAAACAATACACTCCCCCATCCATACCTCCAAGAATTTGTTTAGTGCTTCCTTCAATTTGTTCAAAGTATCCACTTCTGCAACAACAGATGGAAGCCTGTTCGAACAGTTAACCATCCTTCCTCAACTTATATTTTTGCCCCCTCGTTTGTAGTCTCAGCAAGGGGAAGAGTGCCATTCCATTCATTAGAAGATTCAATTTGTTCAAAGTATCCACTTCTGCAACAACAGATGGAAGCCTGTTCGAACAATCAACCATCCTTCCTCAACTTATATTTATGCCCCCTCATGTGTAGTCTCAGCAAGAGGAGTGCCATTCATGAGAAGATTATATTCTTTTGCTCAGTGGGGAAGTACATTATCGCTGCACAATGCACAAGTTCTCATTGAAAAATTATGTCCTTAATATATGTTGAGGGAGTATAGATTAAATAAGTTGCCACTGTGTCATTTTTAAATTTGATATTTTTTGTGGATACGTTACTTTTTGGTGTCATTATATATATGAGAAAACAGATAAAACTGATGTTCTGCAGCACTAACTCTGTCAGTTGCAGTATGTGAACCTACCAGATGCTGTTATGAAAGAAGAAAGAAGTGATGCACAGTGGTTCTTGATTATGGAACTGAAAAGTACACAAGAAAGTTTGAAATAATTGGACCATTGTAATAATTTGGGCTTTCTCAAAGGTCAGTACTGGGACCCTTTTTTTTTGATTTTCTTAAATAACATTGATGAATGGATAGAGGGCACAATGTAAAAATATGCAGATGATGTCAAGGTCAGTAGAGTAGTTAATTATCAGTGCTAAGCAGATCATCTGGACAATTTAGATTTCAGAGATGGTCAAAAAAGTGGCAGCTCTTTCAATACAACAAAATGCAAGGTCTTTTGGTGAAAGTAAAAAAAAAAAAAGATGAAATGAGTGAGGGCAAATTCTTCACTCTTGTAAATTATTCAAAATTAGGGGGCCAAAAATGGGTAATTTTTGATTGCTACAGATGGCAGTAATCAAAGCGATTCCAATCTATATCCCACTGTGGGATATAGATTGGAATCACTTTCATAATTTAAAAAAAATATCATTAAATCAAAAGCAGCATGCTCTCAGTGTGCATTAGAAGGTGACTCTACTGGATACAACATTGGGTATCTTTTCCTAAACAGCCCGAAGGTTTAGAAATGTATCCTGTAGACTATTTTCATTCATTTGATGAAAATACTTATGGTATTTTCATTAAATGAATGGAATCCAAGAAACACTCTAATGTGACCCTCATTATCTTCCATCAGTCAGTTGGAGAACCAAGAATTGCCTGGAATAACCCTTGAAGCCTTTAATAATGCCCATTTCAGTTGGCTGCAACAGCACAAGTTGCATTTGGAGGTAGTTTGTTAGATAAATTTCGCATATAATTAGGCAAATAATTAGGGCAACTGAAATGTGTAGTGATTAAGACAATAATTGAGACTGCCAGGAAAAAAAAACCACGCGTGTACCCTGTACGCACAAAAGATGTTTTTTGTGTAAAAATCTTTGAAGACACCTACTAAATTTCGAACTGCTAGAACCAAAATTATGAACGATGTAATTTATGCTCACGCCCGCTACTTACTCTAACTGAATCGATTTTAGTGATAAATAGGATACCCACGCCTGCTGCTTACTCTACTGAATCAACACTTGGAAGAGGTTAATTAGGGTAATTAGGCCAATAGCCTAATTACCCATTTAATTGTAGCCATTTGTTGAATAGTATGGTTGCAACAATACAAGTATTTGTATTGTTACAATCATACTATATTGTGAACCGATTCATGTTGGATCACGTTACTCTGTCATGGTTTGTCGCAGATTGCACATGCAGCCCTACGAGATATGCAAGAAACAGCAGTATCCATGCATAATACCCTATCGACAAAACTATAACTTGGCTCAGGATCTCAGAGTACAAGCGTGAGATGGTAACACTGTACATTCCATTTCGCAATGAGAAAACAGTGATACTGTCAATGATGAAATATATCAAGATGTACAATGACAACGAAGTGCTCATATTAGATCGTAAATTGTATGAATTGGACTTGGACATTCACAAAATGATTGAAATATGTAAGATGTGTCAAAACAACAACGAGGTTGATCCTGGCGAAGCATGCGGTAATGACCTGCATAGCCTTGTAACATGACTGCAAGAAGAAAACCCCTTTCAAAGCTTTTACAGTCATCCAAACAGCGAAGATGAATGAGGATCTAAAGCTCACCACGCTCAACCAACTCAGCACAATTCGAAAGAAATGTGAGAACTTCTGCAACTTAATGAGAATGGCCAATGACAAGCAAAAGATTCTACTCATACATGTAATTCGAAGTCTGTTATCTCCCAATTGTGAACCGATTCAACTATTCTTGACCAGCCCAGTTGGTTACAGTAAATTTGCAATAAAACATTTGATTCACTTCTTGATGGAAATATACAACCGCTTCAGTAATACAGACTTAGTTTCTGCTTTATTGCTACAGTAGTCTCCAAGAATCAGATGATCATATATCAGCAATTACAGAAGGCTTCCCATTGTGTAAGTATTTCATTGTGAACATGTATTTAACTTTCAGTGTAATAATTTTATTTTATTGTGCTTGCTTTTCAGTATATATCATTATAATTCAATATGGTTGCATTTAGATTTATTTGTTCTAATTAATTATTTGCAGAAAGAGCACAGTCAGACTTTAGCAAAGCTGAATTTCGTATTAGCTTTGGTCGAATGTATTTTGGAACTGGCAAAGATTAAGTCAAATCCCCTCTCTGCTTTAACAGATTCTTTTCCAAAAAAAGAGGTAAGAAAATAGTTTATCTGTCTTTTAGGTTTATTCTTGGCCTTGTTTATTTCTCATATATTTTCGTTTTTAATGGAGTGATTTGTGATTTTTACAACTACATAACTTCCATTTAAATAACATAATAGAAATTCTAGAATATCTGATCACCTTTTTATAACCCATTAACCATTCATTTCTGAGTTCTTCAAACCAACACACACGCGCGCACACACACACACACACACACACACACACACACACACACACACACTGACTGAAATAAAATCTCTGGCTCTTTGATCACATTGTCAGCTCAATGCAACTTGCAGTATCTTTCAGGGTTTGTGTTTTCACCCTTTTTTAAATTTCAAAAATTTAAATATGCCACTGATTAATTAACTGGCCTGCCTAGATTTTGATGATTCAAAATGTTTCCAAATTAATAGTGTTTCTAGGTTTACTTACGGTGGTACCTTGGTTTGCGAGCATAATTCGTTCCGGAAACGTGCTCATAATCCAAAGCACTCGTATATCAAAGCGAATTTCCCGATAAGAAATAATGGAAACCCAGATGATTTGTTCCAAAACTCAAAAATATTCATATACTGTAAAAATGATTAATACAAAATACATATACCTTTTTATATTTTTAATATTTAAATTTAATATACATAAAGCAATCGAATTTATTAATTATTGGGTAGGACGATTTTCACTGTCACTAACGGAATCACTGCTATCTGTTGACTTTTCCTTTTTGTGTGACTTTAACAAGGAATCTATCTAATGACACTTGCTTTTGCCTCCTTTTGAGGATTTCACGGAAATATGACATTGCATTGTCGTTAAACAGATTCATCACTCGCACTGCCACAGCCTTACTCGGGTGGTGCTTTTCTACAAAATTTTGCACTGTTTCCCACATTTTACACACCTCCCTAATCTCATCTGAAGAGAGAGATGTCTCCATTTTTTTTTTTCCTCCTCCTCAGACGAGATCTCCTCCATAACCTCTCTGTTGCTCGCGATGCAGATCCATCAGTTCGTCGGTGGTAAACTCCTGGCCATATTCCTCCACCAGCTCTTGAATGTCGTCCTTATTCACCTCCTGTTCATGAGCAAACCCCTCAATGCAATCAGACCACGGTTTTCTCTAAGCAGAATTGAGGGTTCTCTTGGTGACCCCATCCCAGGTTTTATCGATGATCTTGAGGCAGTTTACGATGTGGAAATGATTTTTCAAAAACTCTCGGAGAGTAAGGTTAGTTCCTTCGGTCACCTCAAAGCATTGCTGAAATAGTGCCTTGATGTAAAGCTTTTTAAAGTTCGAAATGACCTGCTGATCCATGGGCTGGAGTAATGGAGTAGTGTTGGGAGGAAGGAACTTGACCTTAATGAACTCGAATTCTTCCAGTAAGTCGTCCTCAAGGCCTGGAGGATGAGCAGAAGCATTATCCATAACCAGCAAGACTTTGAGTAGCAGTTTTTTTTTTCTAAAAGGTATTTCTTCACTGCAGGACCGAAGACCTCGTTGATCCACTCAACGTACAAGATACGAGTGACCCAAGCCTTGCTGTTGGACCTCCACATAACATTTAACTGGCTCTTCTCCACCTTTGATTTCTTGAAGGCTCGTGGATTCTCAGAATGATACACGAGCAGGGGCTTGACTTTGAAATCACCGCTTGCATTAGCACACAGCAAGAGGGTGAGATGGTCTTTCATGGGCTTGTGACCGAGCATTGCATTCTTTTCTGCTGTAATGTAGGTCCTCTTTGGCATCTTTTTCCAAAAAATCCCTGTCTCATCGCAATTAAAAACTTGCTGCAGCAGGTAACACTTGGAAACCATGAGCTTCTGGAACTCGGCAACGAACGCCTCAGCTGCTTTAGTGTCCGAACTCGCAGCCTCTCCGTGCCTCACAACACTATGGATGCCACTTCTCCTCTTAAAGTTATGAAACCATCCCCTGCCTCACCTTGAAGCCTTCTTCGTTTTCTGTAGACGTACCTGGCAGTTTACTTAAGAGGTCGGCGGACATGGCCTTTCCCTTCTCACAGATCAAGTTCTCGGTCACAGTATCACCTGCTAGTTGCTTCTCATTTATCCACACCAAAAGCAAATTTTCTACATCTTCCAGAATACATGGCTGTTGCTTTGATATTCTTGTGACTCCTTTTGCTACATCTAGTCCCCTTAGTTCTTCTTTCTTCTTTAATACTGTGCAAATCGTTGACATAGACTTCTTATAAAATCTTGCGATGGCAGCCACTTTCATACCTTGTTCGTGCTTCCCGATGATTTCCTTCTTAACTTCTACCGTAATCATTTCCTTCTTACCGCCTTCCTTTTCAACCCTTTTCTTCATTGGGGCCATTTTCGTAGTGTACAGTTAATAAAGAACAGTCACTACATTTGAACACAAAATAAAAAAATGCTTTACGCACATACACACGTGGTCACAACGCTAGCACGAATGTTGACTGTATACTAATGAAGTATGTCGACTGAGACAGAGCATGTGAGATGATTACCCACAATCACCATCAGCATGTGATCACGTGACACTTGGCAGACAATTTTTGGGGAATAAAGCACAATTACAAAATGAGGAGGCACGCTTGATACACATAAACAAAGCTGTGCACGTGTAGCAACTGAATAAACAACACCGTAAAGGCAGAGATACACTATTAACACCTCACATTTTACTAATGCACATATCTAGGGGTTACTACCATAAAACAATAAAAACAATTTCCAGTTGCATTTCTGCTAGTGGAATCTGTTATAAATTGGTAGTAAACTTGATCTAATTGCATTTGCGATTGCTGGAATTGTGTTGGTTTTTACGTTATTATGGTGAAATGTGTTTCCCCCTTCACTGATATAAAAAACATAAATACATTTTCAGAATCTTCTCTTCATTCCTATTGTGTTGCGTTCGGTTGGGGTGATTCTGCATTCCACTACCATTTCTTGTAACCACAAAGGCGAATCATGCATAAGCGAATTCGGTTCGTGTTATATAAGATATCGTTTCCCTATTTATAAATCGTGTATGATCAAATTCGTGTGATGTAAACACGTGTTATACGAGGACTGACTGTACTCATATTGCAAGACCTCGCTCATTTATCAAGTTAAAATTTATTAAAAATTTTTGCTCATCCTGCAAAACACTCTCAGACCAAGATACTTGCAATCCAAGGTACCACTGTAATTCTAAAAATCCAAACTGTTTTTCCCCATTGTGTACATTTTTTTTAAAAATGGTAAGAATTATTTTCTTAGATACAAATTCCTTGCATACATGAAATGTTTGATAGTACGAACCGGAACTGTAATGTTCAATATGTTCTACGTTGATATCAATATTTGTAAAATAATAAGAGAAGTTTACCTCAATATGAGAATGAGAATTCTGTTAACGTTCGCCTGCCATTTCTGATCTCCAATTCGTGGGCTTTTACATGCATGCACGAAGACAAATAATCCCTATTGAAATTTCATGCTCACCCATATTCGGTAAGTTTCTTTCCTCTGATCACGATATATGGGCAAAAAGCATTGTTAGCTTCGGGAAGGGAAATCGATTTGCAATTTTTTCGTTAAATTTCTTTTAATTAATTTAATTTTTAATTGTGCTCATGTGATTTTTAATTGTGCTCATGTGATTTTTAATTGTGTTCAATTGATTTTTAATTATTTGTTTATTGTAGTGTAAGATTTTTGATTTTTTTCGTTTTAATTGCTCCAGAGTAATACGGAAGTATTCTACGTATTATATTGAGGTAAACTTCTCTTATTATTTTACAAATACATGAAACGTGTACTACTTCCTTTGTGACTGATAGGTATGACATACCCAGACATGTTAGATATTTCAAGACCTGCATTTGGTTGTTTTTTGGTGGTCGTTCTAACTGATATCTGCTTCTAAGGCAACTTTCCTATTCTGTATATTTCACAGTGGCAACTTGTGTGAACAAACCAAATATATTTTGTTACGTTTGTGGTGACTATATATAGAAAAATCTATTATGGTGAAATAACAGCAGGATATAACATCATTTATGAAGAATTGGGCCCTCCCATATAGAGGGATTGTGATTGTGGAAAAGTAGTAAAAAGAAAGCCATGACATTTGTCATTCCCCGTTTTATAGATGGAACCTCATGATCATATTAATGACCGCTATGTTTGTTCCATAAATGTAATATGTTATAATGCAAAGAATCAATGTGTACCCCAGCAGCATTCAGCTAAGTCCAGTAACGCACAAGCCAGAATTAACAGTACCATCTCTGCTACTTTCTTGAACATATGTCATCAATGCCAAATCTGACATTTTTTATCTAGAGGGTAATGTAACTATTGTGATAGTTAAATTCATAACTCTAGATCGCCGCTGTTCACACCAAATGAACCTTTACAATCTTGTGAAAGATTTAAATTTATGCAAAGCATCAGCAGAGTTTTTAGGATCACAGCTGAAATCCAAGTATCTGCTGGGCCCAGAAACAGTCTTTTCATGGCACAGACATCGTGAGAAAGAATTGGTTCCTTATTTTTCCAAAGAAGGCTCGATGATATATTCCAACAATATTCCTACAGTTATATAGACTGATGAGCCAAAACCTTATGACAACCTACCTAATATGGTGTTGGTCCTCCACGTGCAGCAAAACAGCTTGTATCCAGTGAGGCATGAATGCTACAAGATTACTAACTGTGTCTTGTGGTATCTGATACCGACATGTAACCAGCAGATCCTTTAACTCCTGTATGGTCTGTAGTTCAAACACCACAGATCGGAGTTGCTGTTTCAACACAAACCACAGATGCTAGATGGGATTGATGTCTGGGAATTTGGAGGCCAGGGTAATACCTGGAAGTCTACCTCATATTCCACGAACCAGTCTCGAACAATCCAGGTGGTGTGGCATGGCGCATTATTCTGCTGAAAGATGGCATTGCCAGTGGGGAATAACGTCATGAAAGGGTGTACCTGGTGAGCAATGATGTTTAGGTAGGTGGTAAATATCAGAGTGCACGGCACATGGATGACTGGACCCAGGGTATCCAGCAGAACATCACCCAAAGCATGACACAACCGCCACCGGCTTGTTTTCGTCCCACAGTGTATCCAGTCACCATCACTTCCCCAGGTAAACGAAGCACATGTACCCGACTGTCCACATGGTGCAACAGGAAACATGATTCATCGGACCAGATGACCTTTTAGTCACTCAAGGTCCAGTTTCGATGCTAGCGTGCCCATTGTAGGCATTGTCACTGGTGAACCGTGGTTAGCATGGCCACTCAGAGCTGCCTGTGGCTACGCAGCCCCATTTTCAGCAGGGTTCGATGTACTGTGTGTTGTGACACATTACTCCAGTCACCAGCATTCCAGTTACCAGCGAGTTCTTCCACAGTCACCCTTCTGTTGCCACATACCATCCAGGAGAGCCTTTGAGCATTGATGAGCTGTGGTCGTCCAACACCTTGCTGGCAGTTCATGGATTCCCCCTTCTCAGATCACTTTCGGTATGTACTAACCACAGCTGATCATGAGCACCCACAAGCTATGCCATTTCGGATATGCTTTGACCCAGTTGTCTGGCCATTACAATTTGTACTTTGTCAAACTCGCTTAAGTCCACTGTCTTTCCCATCTGAAGAACAAAAGTAACACTGGAAAGAGGGTGCTGACTCTCTTTAAAAATTACAGCTGTGAATTACAGGCTCTGAAAAAGCGATGTGTTTGCCTTTTTATTTACCTAATTGTTATTTTATATTGTACTTTATATGTAGTCTTATAGTTATAGCTACGCTGGTTATATTTATTTTTAATTTAGATAAACAGTTTTCATAGATTACTACTTAATATATGTAAAACCGTTATTTCGTTTGAATCTTGCAGCCATTGTTTTTATATAGTAGGGAATTCAAATTTTTAATTGTGGTAACTAGGTAGCTCTAATGTATAATTATGTAGCGTAATATGCATCACTGCATTTAGGATTCTATTAGATAGAGTAGTATTGACAATTAATTAATTAAATTTATTGATCTTATTAATTTAAAATATCGTGCCCCAGACTAGAGCAGCAAAGCAATGGGCACAAAGTGGCAGGAGTGCTGTGACTCGGGGGAGAATTCTCTAATGCATCACAGCCTTAAAAAATGTGCAACTTGTGAAATGTTTGCCGAACTCTCTGGAACAAAACATGATCTAGCCAAGGAGGATGTCTTTGTGTGTGCCAGGTGCAGAGTGTCTAGAAATTAGGCATCAACTCAGCGTTCTATTGGGCGTCTATTGAGAGCTTGAGGTGTAGGGTAGATGCCCTCGAAGAAATTAATATGAAGGGCCCATCAGGCTCTCAGCCGCCCAACTCAACGACAGAGCTCACTCCTGGGTATCAGGCAACACAGCAGCAATCCCCGAGGCAGAATGCGCTTGTCCCAAAGGAACTAGTTATTGTTGGTGACTCTATTGTCAAGGAGACGGGGAATATATTGTGTAAAAAGGATGGATATAACAGGACCAGAGTATGTCTGCCAGGGGTAAAAGTTGATGACGTTGTAAAGCATATATCTTTTAAGGTGTACACAATGGCACCAATGACGTTAAGAGTAGAAGATCTGCAGATTTACTTAACAACTATAGGTCAATGTTGCAAAAAAAGTCGTGAGTTAGGGTGAAATTTGGAAGTGTCTGCAATTCTGCCCAGACTCGATAGGAGGGAGTACATGATGATAGCCTTGTCAATCAATTCGGCCCGGGAGGGAAGGTGCAAGGTTCAAGGGGTAGAATTTTTTTCAATGTGGTCTGTGCTTCTTAACAGGAGAGACTGCTTCTACAGGTGCAAGAATATTTGCTGAGCTATCAAGGCATTGTTAGATGGGTCGAAAAACTGCTAACTTGGGGGGATTCACAGACTAAAAGGTTAAAAGTAGCCGCAGGCAGAGGTGAAGGTGATTTTTGCACAACTTCTATTAGAATAAGTAGCGACCTGGAGTGAGGGGTGCTGGAGTTTCAGAGGCTGATGGCAGTCATCGTGAAACAGGTGGGTATATGGGATGTGTCAAGGTAAATAGGAATAGGTGCATGTATACCAATGCTAGGAGTATAGTAAATAAAATTGATGAATTTGAAGTGTTGGTCAAGGCATCAAAGGTGAATATTGTTGGGATATCAGAGACGTGGTGTCACACTGGTATTAGGAATGCAGAATTGGAATTTGGGGAGTACTATGTGTACAGAAAGGATAGACAGGATACTAAGGGAGGAGGTGCCATGCTGTTAATTAAGAAAAACATAAAATCAAAAGAAGTGCATCCAGTTGATATAGATGAACAGTGCACTGTTGAGTCAGTTTGGTGCGACATAAACACTGCGAAAGCAAAAATAAGAGTAGGAGTGTGTTATTGGCCTAATGACTCGAATGATACAATGAACAATTGTACAGAGAAATAGAGTGGGCTAATAAATCAGAATGTCTTATAATGGGAGATTTTAACTTCCCAGATATTGACCGGAACTTGTGGGTTGGTCACTCACACACTAGTAAGAAAATTTTGTGGATTTATTGGATGATTGTTTTCTGCAGCAGCATGTTCGAGAGACAACCAGAGAGGGTAATACTCTTGATCTGGATATCAACAGTGATCATTCGTGTATTAATAATTTGCAGATAAAAGAACCACTAGGTAGCAGTGATCACACCGTACTGATGTGTGATTTACTTCAAGATATAATTACCATTATAATTAAGTAGCCGCAGGCAGAGGTGAAGGTGATTTTTGCACAACTTCTATTAGAATAAGTAGCGACCTGGAGTGAGGGGTGCTGGAGTTTCAGAGGCTGATGGCAGTCATCGTGAAACAGGTGGGTATATGGGATGTGTCAAGGTAAATAGGAATAGGTGCATGTATACCAATGCTAGGAGTATAGTAAATAAAATTGATGAATTTGAAGTGTTGGTCAAGGCATCAAAGGTGAATATTGTTGGGATATCAGAGACGTGGTGTCACACTGGTATTAGGAATGCAGAATTGGAATTTGGGGAGTACTATGTGTACAGAAAGGATAGACAGGATACTAAGGGAGGAGGTGCCATGCTGTTAATTAAGAAAAACATAAAATCAAAAGAAGTGCATCCAGTTGATATAGATGAACAGTGCACTGTTGAGTCAGTTTGGTGCGACATAAACACTGCGAAAGCAAAAATAAGAGTAGGAGTGTGTTATTGGCCTAATGACTCGAATGATACAATGAACAATTGTACAGAGAAATAGAGTGGGCTAATAAATCAGAATGTCTTATAATGGGAGATTTTAACTTCCCAGATATTGACCGGAACTTGTGGGTTGGTCACTCACACACTAGTAAGAAAATTTTGTGGATTTATTGGATGATTGTTTTCTGCAGCAGCATGTTCGAGAGACAACCAGAGAGGGTAATACTCTTGATCTGGATATCAACAGTGATCATTCGTGTATTAATAATTTGCAGATAAAAGAACCACTAGGTAGCAGTGATCACACCGTACTGATGTGTGATTTACTTCAAGATATAATTACCATCAGGGGTAAAGGAAAGGGTTTTTGCTTCCGTAAAGTTGAGTACAGTGGTCTCAGACAGTTTTTAAATTCTGTACAGTGGGATCAACTGACGATGTAACCAATAGTAAATTCTAAGTGGGAAGCATGCAATCATGGAAGCTACTAAAAATTTCATACCTATTAAGAAATATTGTTCAAGGTTTTGGCCTAAATGGTTGTCAAAGGAACTAATGAGTTTCGTGACAGAGAAGAAATATGCATGGGATGCATATAAATTATCGAGCAACAGAAGCCTATGGCAGATATAAGCTAGTCTGTAATCAGGTCACTAGCATTAGCATTAGTAGAGGCATTTGATGCAAGAAAGCAAGCTTATGCAGCATCAGCCAAAAAAAAAAAAAAAAAAACCCACTTCCACTTCACCCCTCTGTTCGTTCAAAATACCTGTCCAGCTGAGCCTTAAACTTATTTAGGCTATCAACCTCCACCACAAGGGATGGCAGTCTGTTCCACCAACCAACCACCCGCTGGCTAAAGGCAAATTTCCGCACGTCTATCCTACATCTGTCTTTCCTCAATTTGAATTTATGCCCTGTCAGGTGATTTTTCTGAGCTAGAGGAAGAATCCCATCAGCATTGAGCATGCTTAAACCATTCAAGGCTTTATACACCTCTATCAGATCACCTCGCTGGTGCCTAGTCTCCAGACACTGTAATTTGCAAAACTTAAGCCTTTCTTCGTAAGAGCACCCCTTTGTTCCATTCACTAATCTTGTTGCCCTTCTCTGTACTCATTCCATCAGCTCTACATCCTTCTTGAAATGAGGCCTCCAGACCTGTATACAGTACTCTAGGTGTGGCCTGACCATTGCCTTATACAATGGAATAATCACCTCCTTATCCCTGCTGGAAAAATTCCTGTATATCATTGACAATACTCCATGAGCTACTCTTGCAGCCCGTCTGCACTGCTCAGAGAACTTCATATCTGCCTGCACAACCACCCCCAGGTCCCTTTCATTCTCTACCACTGTCAGTGTAGTACCACAGAGTTGATACGTTGCTCTAGGGTTGCTTTTTCCCATGTGTAGTACTTTACATTTGTCAATGTTAAACTTCATTTGCCACCTCTCAGCCCATCTGCTCAACCTTTCCAGATCCTGTTGCAGCAGCATAGTGTCAGTAGTGTCCTTGACAACCCTGCCAACCTTTGTATCATCTGCAAACTTGGACATTAAGCTTGATATACCATCATCAATATCATTTATAAATACAGAAAACAATAATGGACCCAACACTGAGCCCTGAGGGACTCCACTAATAACATTAGTCCATGATGAGCAGTGTCCATTGATTACCACTCTCTGTCTTCTCCCCCTCAACCACCCCTTTATCCATAGCAGCAATTTGCCTCCAATGTCACACTGCTCCAATTTGTGTAGCAGTCTTCCATGTGCAACAGTATCAAAAGCCTTTCTAAGATCCAAGTATATAATATCAAAGTTATTCCCTGCATCCAGTTCTTTTGTGACTGCATCATAGTATCCAATCAAGTTGGTCAGGCAAGACTTCCCCTTAACAAAACCATGCTGTGTCTGAGCTATAACTGAAGTCTTGTCTAAATGATCCTGCAGTGCTGCTTTAACCAGTGCCTCCATTAATTTTCCTGGAACAGAAGTTAAGCTCACAGGTCTATAATTACTTGTGTCAGCCTTTGATCCTCCTTTGTGAATTGGGGTCACATTTGCACATTTCCAGTCTATGGGTACCCCCCCTGAGTGCAAGGAAGCTCTCATAATTATGGCTAAGGGTTTGCTTACTTCCTTTGCTGCTTCCTTTAATATAACTGGATAGATCCCATCCACCCCGGGTGCCTTTCTTTTGTTTATCTTCAACAGTTTCTCCTCCACTTTACTCCCAGTTATTTCAAGATTCTGTATCTTACTGCTAGAGTTGAATACACCTCTGGCATTCCCCTTGCTGAATAACTCCTCATGTGTGAATGTCGATGCAAAATATTCATTTAGTTTGTTAGCTACCTGAGCAGGATCATCAACAGTTGACCCATCAATATCAAGTGGACCAATCTGATTCATCCCCTTCCTTCTAGAGTTTACATAAGTAAAGAACTCTTTGCTGTTTTTCTTTGCATCCCTTGCCAAGGATTTCTCGTAATCTGCCTTCGCCTGCCTAACCTCCTTTGTAACTTGGTTGCATATCAACTTGTATCTATCATAGGCTTCTGTGTCATGTGTTAATTTGTAAGTATCCCATGCATTTTTCTTCTCTGCCATATGCCTCATTAGTTCATCTGACATCCATTTTGGCCTAAACCTTGAACAATATTTCTTAGTTGGTATGTAAAGCCTAGTAGCTTCCAAGATAAGTTCTTTGAATGCTTCCCATTTTGAATTTGCTGTTGGTAACATCATCAGTTGGTCCCACTGTATAGAATTTAAATACTGTCTCAGTCCATCGTAGTCGCCTTTACGGAAGCAATAACCCTTCCCTTTACCCCTAATGGTAGTTACCTCTTTCAGTAAATCCCACTTCAGCACACTGTGATCACTGCCACCTAGTGGTTCATTTATCTGCAGATTCTTAATGCATGAAGAATCACTGCTGATAATCAAATCAAGAGTATTACTCCCTCTAGTTGCCTCCCGAACATGCTGATGTAGAAAACAATCATCCAATAAATCCACAAAAGCCCTGCTAGTGTGTGAGTAACCAGCCCCCAAATTCCAGTCAATATCTGGGAAATTAAAATCTCCCATTATAAGACTCTCTGATTTACTGGCCCACTCTATTTCCCTGTACAGTTCCTTATTATACTCATCAGAGTCATTAGGCCTATAGCACACTCCTACTCTCAATTTTGATCTCCCAATGCTTATGTCACACCAAACTGACTCAACACTGCACTGTCCAGCGATGTCGACTGGCTTCACTTCCTTGGTTTTTATGTGTTTCTTAACTAATAGCATAACCCCTCCCCCCTTCCTATCCTGTCTATCCTTTCTGTAGACGTTGTACTCCCCAAATTGCATTTCTGCATCCCTTATATCTGTGTGACACCACGTCTCTGATATCCCAACAATATCTGCCTTTGATGTTTTGAGCAATACCTCAAATTCATCAAATTTATTTACTAAACTCCTAGCATTGGTGTACACGCAAGTATACCTGCACCTGTTTCTATTCTTAGCTACCCTAACACAACCCATGTGTTTACTTGTACCGCAATGGCTCCCAGCAGTCTCTGAAATACCATGCATCTTGTTTTTCAGGCTTCTGCTCATTCTAATAGAAGCAGTGCAAGAATCTCTTTCACCTCTGCCAGTGGCTCACAAAGGAGGTTAGGCAGGCGAAGGCAGATTATGAGAAATCTTTGGCAAAGGATGCTAAGAAAAACAACAAGGATTGCTTTACTTTTTTTTTCTTTACTTATATAAACTCTAAAAGGAAGGGGTTGAATCTAATTGGTCCACTTGATATCGATGGTTCGCCTGTGGATGATCCTGCTCAGATAGCAAACAAACTGAGTGATTATTTTGCATCTACATTCACACATGGGGAGTTATTAAGGTTTGAAAATGGCAGAAGGTTATCAAAATGTAGCAGGGTGCTTAATGATTTTGTAATAATAGAGAGCAAAGCGGAGGAGAAATTGTTGAAGTTAAATATAAGAAAGGCACCTGGGATGGATGGGATCTATCTAGTTATATTAGAGGAGGCAGCAAAGCAACTAAGCAAACCCTTAGCCATAATTATGAGAGCATCCTTGGACTCCGGGGAGATCCCCACAGACTGGAGATGTGCAAATGTATCCCCAATTCACAAAGGGAGACCGAAGGGTGACATGAGTAATTACAGACCAGTTAGTTTAACTTCTGTTCCAGGTAAAATAATGGAGTCACTGGTTAAAGATGCATTGCAGGATCATCTAAACAAGACTGCAGCTGTAATTGAGACAAAGCATGGGTTTGTTAAGGTAAAGTCTTGTCTGACCAATTTGATTGGATACTATGATGTAGTCTCAAAGGAATTGGATGCAAAAAATAATTTCAATATCATATATTTGGATTTCAGGAAAGCTTTTGACACTGTTGCGCATGGAAGACTACTGTACAAATTGGAGCAGAATGGTATTAAGGGTAAGTTGCTACAATGGATAAAAGGATGGTTAAGTGGGAGAAGACAGAGGGTGGTAATCAATGGGTGCTGCTCTTCGTGGACTAATGTTATTGGTGGAATCCTACAGGGTTAGGTGTTGGGCCCTCTGTTGTTTTGTATATTTATCAATGATATTGATAAGGTATATCAGGCTTAGTGTCGAAGTTTGCAGATGATACAATGGTTGGCAGGGTTGTTAATGATAGTAATGGCAGTGTGCTACTGCAACAGGATCTAGATAATTTGGGCAGATCGGCTAAGATGTGGCAACTGAAGTTTAACCTTGACAAATGCAAAGTACTGCATATGGCTAGACGTAACCCCAGAGAATTGTACCAACTGTGTGGTTCTACACTTAAGGTGGTAGAAAATGAAAAAGACCTGGGACCTGGGATTTCTGAGTCTTATATCTCGCAAAAAGGATTCTTCTGCTCCTATGCTTATCTTTGGTGACACTCCGATTTCTAGGCAAAATGATATATCTCTTTTGGGGATTACCCTGACTTCTAATCTCTCCTGGCACAAGCATATTACAAATATTGCTTCCTCTGCATCTAAAAAACTTGGTTTTCTCTTTCGCTCTCGCCTTTACTTTTCTTCCAAACATCTGTTCACTCTGTACAAATCACAAATCTGCCCTATCATGGAATATTTTTCCCACATCTGGGGCGGTGCCCCCAAAACCAATCTGAGGCTTCTAGATTCCATTCAGAACAGGGCAATTAGGTTAATTAATGACTCATCTCTAATAGAGTCTCTCCACTCGCTATCTGATAGATCTACGGTTTCTGATGCATGCCTTTTCTACAGATAATTCCATAGGCACTGTTCTGAATTGGCTTCTATAATTCCCACTCTCTTTTTCAAAACAGTCCGAACACGTGCCAACATCCGTTTATTGTCCAACTTCAAACTCACAGAATCAACTTTTCATCTTCCTCATTTATTCATTCAACTGCCATTTTCTGGAACAACCTTCCTTCATACGTATTTCCTGAAAATTACAGTCTACAGAAGTTCAAGTCTGATGTCAACAAATATCTTCTTTCATCTTCTCAACCTCCAACCGAAGCACGATACTAAGTACTATAGGTACTGAGTACCTTTTCATAAAAAAAAAGAAGTATATATGTATATAAGAAATGCATGCATGGAATTTCAGTTTTTGAATCATTTTCTGAACATGATGCAAGAACATTTAATTTTTCCTTTTGACGTGTGCACCTGTACACATCGTGTACAGTAAGCCCAACATCCACAGCTTAGATTCCAAGCTAACATCACAGGAATCCAGTGTGTTTCTGTGTGCTACAATCCATGGAAGTTCGAAATGGGGTTCTGATGGTTGACGTGGCCAGCTTAAAAATTTCACTTTGGGCCCTCTTTCTACAAGCCAGGAGATCCTAGAATGGTTCCCCCTGGATCAATCAGCTAAATAGGCTTGCCTGCGAGTCAACTGCATCAATGCCATGAGAATAAGCATCCTTTTGGGCTCCATGGTGAGTGAATAGCCCAAGCACTGAAAACAAAAAAAGTAAATAAATAAATGAGCTTCTGTCAATCCTGATAATATAAATCCTTCTGGTATCCCAACAAGGTCTCTGTCAGAAAATTTAGATGTTGACCAAAGAAAAAAGACAGAGAACTGAATTTATATCAGCTTCAATGCCTCAATACCTGATAATTCATTCTACAAATGAGAAGCCCATAAGGAAAATGTCACGCTTTATCCAGAAGGGTTTGAGGTTAACAGACTCTCTTAATTTGTAGAATGAATTATTAGGTGTCGGGGCATTGGTACTGAGGTAACAGTTACCTGGATCAGCATCTAAATTTTGTGATTGGGACATCGTTGTATCCCAGAAGAAGGGGTTATATTATCAGGATTAAGACTTTCTAATTGAAAAAAAAAGTGACAAGCACTCAGAACAGCTCCTCCAGGCCACCTCTATTGGGGAATGCCAGTCACTATAATGCCCATTAGGGCACTAAACTGATCCTCAGGTGTGCTATCTCAATTGGATCCTGCTATTTGTACATAAGTACGCGAATCGAGTACCCAATAGAAACATCATCCTTACTTTCAATTCACTGACACCTCCAAATTCAGTTACAGCTGGGTACTTGCACTGCCCAATACTGTCATATAAACCTAACCCACTAAAGTGCTTTAAGTGTCAGAAATATGGACACTCACAAATAGCCTGTCAGGGTGCTGGTGAAAAGGACTCCAAACTTACTGTGTTAATCTCCAAAACTCGTGTATCGACTGACATCATGCATGCTCCTAAGCATGCCAAAGGCAGAGTTGAACATATAATTCCAGAAGGAAAGAAAAGTGGTGAAACACATAGATAGCAAAAAAAAAAAAAAAAAAAAAAAAAACACAGCAAAGCCAGTCAACTGTTACTCCTGTGCCTGTATCTCCTTTGTGTGAAACCAATGGTAAAGGAAAAAATTGAAGTACCCTTTGAACACATGAAAAAAATGGATGTCAATGTGAAGGAGGTGCCAAATAGTAGTAGTAATGGCAAATGATGCAAGAAAGGAAGCTTGCCTTGCATCAGCCAAAAATAAAATTACACAGTTCACTCATCCATACCCTCCAAGAATTTGTTTAGTTCTTTCTTGAATTAATTCAACCCATCCACTTCCACAACAACAGATGGAAGCCTGTTCCAGCAATCAACTACCTGCTGGTTGAAGGTAAATTTCCACACATCTATCATGCAAACATCTTTCCTCAATTTGAATTTATGCCCACTCATGTGTGTTTGGGCAGTCTTGGGAAGTGGAAGAATGCCATTAACATTCAGCTTACTGAATCCATTCAAAGCTTTAAACACCTCAATCAGATCTTCCTGCAGTGTCTAGTCTCAAGCTGCTGCAATTTGCAGAACTTAAGCCATTCTAGGTAACAGCACCCTTTTGTTCCCTTTACCAGTCTGGTTGCCATTCTCTGCACCCATTCCAGCAATCTACATCCTTCCTAAAAGGAGGCCTCCAGACCTGTACACAGTACTCAAGATGTGTCCTTATACAAAGGGATAATCACCTATTTATTCCTGCTAGCAAAGTTTCTGTATATCATGGACAAAACCCTGTGAGCTGTCCTGGCAGCATATCTACACTGCTCAGAGAATTTTATATCTGAGTGCACAATTATCTGCAGGGTCTTTTTCATTCTGCATACAGTTGATAAGTTACTCTAGAGTAACTGCTACCCATATGCAGTATCTTGCATTTGTCAATGTTAAACGTCAAACTTCCATTTCTCAGCTGATCAATCCAATTTTCCTAGATCTTGTTGCAGTAGCTCACCCTGATGCCTGTCATTAACCACCCTGCTAACCTTTGTATCATCTGTAAAGCCTGATCACCTGCCTTAAGCCTGATATACCTTCATCAATATCATTGATAAATATTGAAAATAACAATGGGCCCAACACTGAATGCTGGAGAACTCCACTAATAAAGTTAGTCCACAAAGAGCAGTGCCCATTGATAATCACTCTCTGCCTTCCACTTAACCATCCCTTTATCCATAGCCGTAACTTGCCCTTAATGTCATATTGCTCCAGCTTGTATAGCACTCTTTTATCTATTAAGTATTTTATGTGCAACAGTATCAAATGCTTTCCTGAAATCCAAGTATATGACGTTAAATTTATTTTTAGCATCCATTTTTTTTGGTCACAGCATCATAGTAACTTATCAATTGTTAGGCAAGACTACCCCTTTATGTCTGAGTGACACCATGTTTCCGCTATTCCTACAATATCTACATTTGATGTCTTAATCAATACTTCAAATTCATCAAATTTATTTACAATGCTCCTACCATTAGTGTACATTCACGTTCTTAGTCTTAGTTACCCTAACACAGCCCGTGTATTTATTTATTTCGTGATGACCGACAGCAGTGCCTAAAATCCCAGCACCTTGCTTTCCAGCCTGCTACATGTACCAATAGTAGCAATGAAAGAATTACTTTCACCTCTGTCTGTGGCTGTTGTTGATCTATAAGTCGGTGCATTTCACCAAGCTTGCAGTTTTCCAACCCAAAATTTTTCTGTTTATTTGCATCAGCAAATATTCTTGCACCCCTTCTATTCAAGCATATTCCATCTTTGTAAAAACAGTCTCTCCTGTTAACAAGCACAGACCACACTGACAAAAATTCTACCTCTTGAACCTTGCACATTCTCTCCACGGCTGAATTGATTGACAAGGTTCTCTCAACATATGCTCCCTCCTATCATGTCTGGGCAGAATTGCAGACACTCAAATTCAGTCCTAATTCATGACTTTTCCCAACATTGTCCTGTACTTGTTAAGCAAGTCCTCAGATCACTTACTCTTATGAATAGTGCCAGCATGTACAACAATATCACCTTTTTTGCCCTTAAAAGATGATATCTGCTCTACAACATCATCTGTTTTTGCCCCTTGCAAACATACCCTAGTCCTGTTCCACTTATCCTTTTTGCACGATATATTTCCCGTTTCCCTGACAGTCGAGTCACCGACAATAACTCCTGTAGGACCAGCACATTCTGCCCTGAAGATTCCCAATGTGTTGCCTGATACACAAGAGTGAGCTCTGGCATTGAGTTGGCTATCTAATATGTTAATTAATCAAAAAAGATGATAAAAATTTCCAAAAAACGTAGTGTTCCTACAAGCTCAAAATTCTGTATCCTGGCACTTATAATCTTGTACCCCACATTTATTCTTGCAACTCTTTTCACATAACTTGCTATCATCCTAAAGGATAGAAATACTCCAGGGGCTCACATCTGGTGAGTATGGGCTTGGCACACCCAGGGTCCCAAGCTGGATATTATTATTCTTCTCTTTCTTGGTGATTCCTTTCTACTTCTGACTTGCTCTCTCTCTCTCTCTCACAGGGTAACTCGGAAATTTGTTTTGGCTGTTGCAGCATAAGCCTCAGGCTTCCTTGCATCATATGTCTAATAATAATAATAAATGGATTTGGAACTGCCCGTGGAAGAGTACTATCCTTATGGTCAACCCAATGGGATTGGGTTGACCATAAGGATAGCAACTATGCCACTTGCTAACAACGTAGAAGCAATAGCAGTAAAGCTAAAATATAGAAGACTGTTAATAAAATGTACAGTAACCTTACTGTAGGTTTTTATTAACAGGTCTTCTGCTCCGTGTATTTGTCATCAAGGATGTGCGCGCGCGCGTGTGTTTTGTAAGTGCTGTAATGCACAAATCCTGCACCCACCGGAAGTAGTGCAATACCAGTGGGGGGCTGTCGCCCAGGACTCCCTTCCATTTATTAATACATGCATTCATATATATATACAAAACTTATATAGAAGATTTATAGATACATTTCCATTCACATCATCCAGTGTGTGTGTGTCATGGTGGCTCCAAGGCAATACCCCATCTCTACCTTTGTTCTCTGTGATGTAGAAACTCTGGGTCACTTGCTACCAGGGAGCAGCCAACACTTGGTACCCATCCCCAGGTACGATGAAACCGGCCTGGTTCTACTATCCTATATGTGCACAAAATCCCACACCCAGGACTGATATCCCCCAAAAAAAAAAAAAAAAAAACTGACCTTGATGATCATATCATGCAGTTGCCTTCCGGTCTTACTTCTTGGATATCAATTAGGGGTGTACAGCCAAATTGCTAAAAAGGAGTTCGCTTGAAAAGAATTTCACCCTAGGGTAATTATGAGTTTAAATAGTCTGTTCATTTTATGGAACTAAATTTTTAATGAAGATTCGAATAATCCCCATAATTTTAACAAGGAGCTCCCCACCAGCTTATCCATGATTTCAATGGACATTAATGGAAGGGATGTACGATAGAGCATATACTTACTGACAATCACCTATCCATTCTAAACTAACACTTTCTTCCACATGCTTATCTGTACATTTTCTGCCATTGATCTTTCTGTCTCCTCCCCTTCTCTTACTTGGTAGGTGGAGGAGAACATGTATGTCGGTAATCACTTCCCTATGATAACATCATTACTTAGTGGGAACCATGTCTTTTCCTTCAAGGTTATCCTGGTGAAAGACTGATTAAGTCGATTGGAATGCCTTCCAACAACTGGCAGAGTTTAACATCATTACATTTAATCAACAGCCTACATACCAAATATATTGCCATGCATTTGCAATTCCAAAAACATGAACTCAATTTCTACCATTTCTAAAACCATGGTAGAATGCACAGCAATTGAAAAAAAAAAAAAAAAGGCTCAAAATAGAGCTTCTGTGGATATTCAGAAGATATCACTTCAAATCCGTTAACCATGCCTTGCACCAGAGCATGCTTTTTTCTTTGTCGTCGTCGTTTTTTTTTTTTTTTTTTTTTTTTTTTTGCCTTTGAACCAAAAGGTATTGTGGAATCTACCTTACATCCTCTATGATCTGTTTTTGCGCCACAAAAAATCGAAATCAAATCAAATCCTCTATTATCCAGCAATAAGGCAATGTGGGACAAAATCCAGAAAATGAAGGGAAAATGCACTTTTCACCTTTCATCTATCCTGGAATGTAATGTATGAGGTATTGCAGATTCAATGTAATAACTGGTTCTCTTTGCTAGAAAATGTTCTCTTTGGGGAGAACATTTTCTAGCATCTCTCCAACATTTTATTCCCCAGAGTCCTGGTCCTGAAAACAAAAAGAAAAGTTCATGTGTAGCCTGTACGCACGAAAGATGTTTTATGTGAAAACATCTTTGACGAAAATCAGCACCATTTTAAAATTGAACTGCTAGAACCAAAATTATGAATGATGTGATGTTTTATGCTTATGCCTACTTACTCTACCGAATAAACATTAGTGACTGGGTGAGCATCATTTAGGAAGTAGTGGCCATGAGCATATGCTCACACACGCTACTTCCTAAATGTCATCACCAATCGGTTTTACTTCAGTCCAAAATATTTAGTATGAACAATGTAACATTTTATGCTCATTCGTGACTTGTGTCATTTCCACTTCACATTTTCATGACCATTTGGTTTTAGTCTGAAATTTAGTCTTCAGTCTGAAATTTAGTATGTGCCACCAAAGATTTTTTCACATTGATATTAAATTTTTACATCAAGAATCAAGAATTTTTGCCATTAGCGTCATTTAGGAAGTGACACAATTTGCATCATTTCCATTTTTCTTGACCAATTGGTTTTACTTCAGTCCAAAATTTAGTAGATGCTGCCAAAGATGTTTTCACGTAAAAAAAAATTACAGGCAAATATTTAACTTCGTGTTGAGGGTGACCCACACACACACACAATAAGCCATTTACATTCAAGACTTGAAAACAGCTCTCATCCTTACAAAGGCAAGTGCTACTGGACTATGAAATAGTTATGAAATTATTAAGCACTTTTCACTAAAATCTATGAAACACCTGCTCTTCTTATATATACCACAGTCTTTCTTGAAGCATAATTTATACAAGGCAACTGTTCTTATCTTTTCTAAGTCAGGAAAGGTTCCAAATGTTTAGTTCCATCATTCTGACCAGCATTTGAAACTGGACAGAATTCAGCACTAGCCTTATGTGGTATTTACAAGCAATTGACATTCTCTACAGTTAAGCAGTGCAGCTTCTAAAAGAACGGATTTACTTTTGACCATTTAAATTAGGCTGTAAACATCTGTCTGATTTACTTTCCTAAAGCAAGTGCACCTGGTATTTTAAAAGTCCATTATAGCTGTGGTCTTAGAAGTCACCTCCCAGTTTTTATTAGAATCTTATAATAGTTATCCTTATCCTTGTTATCTTTCCAAGTTTGTGTAAGATCCACTTGGGAAACTCCCTCCTGTTGATCCTTCTGCCAAAAGGAGGGAGTTTCCCAGGGATCAGTTTTAAGTGTTATGCTTTTTGTAATCAAAGTGAATTCCGTTACTGAACAACTTCATCCAGTTGTAAACGTTGCTCTTTGTGTGACTTAGCATATTTTTCCAGTCATGCAACATGAGAGTTATTGAAAGATAACTGCAGAAAGCCATTGATCACCTCAGTTCCTGGGAACTGGTTAATGGCTTTAGGTTCTTGCCACAGAAGACAGTTTGATACATTTTTATCTTAAGCCTAATCTTCATCTTAATTCTGAATTGAGGCTTGGATCAAAATGCTATTCCAGTAGAACAAGAAACAAAATTCTTGCAGCTTATGTTTGATTAAAAGTTGATTCTCCTTCAACTGACAGCTGTGCACAGAGTGCACAGGAGGTTTGAATATCCTTTGTGTTCTCTCATCTACTTCAAGGGGTGAAGTAAATTATACTGTGGGTCTCGTGTATATGCATCCTCTAGAAACAGCATACTTTGATGGCTGGATCCCATCCAAATCTGGCAATCCATATTGTTGTACTGGAGCATTTTGGACATTTTCTGTCCAGAGTCTGTATGTCGAAACAAATGAGCTGTCTTTATTGCTCTGGTGGAAGCAACTATTTATCCATTACTCCCTCAAACTGAAATCCCTGATAGATCACCCAACATGGACATCTATTTTTCAAGCCCAATGGAAAACTTCTATAACATTTTTCACACTTGTATAACATCCAACATCGAAACTGCCTATCCGGTATTCACATGCAGAAGTGATAGAGATGTTTCGCAGAGGAGAACAGTCCGTGGATTTTTGGCTGCTGTAAAGGGATAAGTATTTTTAATTTTTACCTTATTCTTCGTTAATTAACATAGTACATTGTGTTTTACAGAGATATTAAATAGGTTTAGTAGCAGTCGTTGCTTCTTATTTTGAATTTAACCAGCGATTTTTGGAAGTTATGACGTGGTTTTGGCATCAATATTGTTGAACTAGCCGCATATTGTAGTCGATAAGAAATAGTGTAACGTATATATATCTGAAACTGATAGCGTAAAGAATAAAGTAAAACTAGATAACGTAATACGAAGCACTGTATTAGGAATGTGTTTGCTTATTACAGTATTATCAATTAATCAAAAATATTATTATTAATCTTATTAAATTTCATTGTTAATTAAATTGTTTTTAATGGAAATCATGACCCAGACTAGAGCTGCGAAGCAAAGTTCACAGACTAGCGAGAGTGCTTGACTCGGGGGGAGAAATGAAGGGTACGATTCTCCAACGCATCACAGTCTCAAAAAATGTGCGAAATGTGAAATGTTTGCCAACTTTTCTAAAACAGGACATGATCTAGCCAAGGAGGATGCCTTTGTGTGTGTTAGGTGTCTAGATTGTCAAGAAATTAGGCGCCAACTCAGCATTCTGATGGGCGTCTATGAGAGCTTGAGGTGTAGAGTAAATGCCCTCGAAGAAGGGGCCCATCAAGCTCTAAGCTCCCCAGCTCAATGGCAGAGCTTGCTCCTGTGCATCAGGCAACACTGAGGCAATCTCCAAGGCAGAATGTGCTGGTCCCAAAGGAACTAGTTACTGTTGGTGACCTTATTGTCAGGGAGATGAGGAATATGCAAGTAGGATAGGCGGAACAGGACCAGTATATGTCTGCCAGGGGCAGAAGTTTATGACGTTGTAGAGCAGATATCTTTTAAGGGCACAAAAGGTGATATTGTTGTACACGTTGCCACTAATGACATTAATTAGTTAAATTTCTGTTTATACTCTGGCACGACAACCAAGTCAGTCGAGTTTACAATAAATCGTAAATACAAATATTTATCATATTTAGTAGTCACGGGCTTGAACCCAGGTCCACTCAAGGAATGCGTGCTATACACTCTCACTCCTGACCACTGGGCTACGTCAAGAGCTGCAAATTTACTCAGCAAATACAGGTCAATGTTGAAAAAAAGTTGCAGGTTAGGGTTGAATGTGAAAGTGTCTGCAATTCTGCCCAGACATGATAAAAGGGAGTTTGTGATGAGAGCCTTCTTGATCAATTTGGCCCTAGAGAGATTGTGCAAGGCTCAAGGGGTAGAATTTTTTTCAGCCTGTTCTGTGCTTGTTGACAGGTGAGACTGCTTCTACAGGGATGGGGTACACTTAAATAGAAAGGGTGCAAGAATATTTGCTTATGCTATTGAGGCTGTGTTAGGTGGGTCGGAAAAATAGGTGCATGTATACTTGCATGTACACCAATGCTAGGAGTATAGTAAATAAATTTGATGAATTTGAGGTGCTGGTGAAGACATAAAAGCTGGATATTGTCAGAATATAAGAGATGTGGTGTGACACAGATAAGGAATGCAGAATTGGAATTTGGGGAGTACAATGTGTACGCCCCAAATTCCAATGTGTACAGAAAGGATAGACAGGACAGGAAGGGAGGAGGGGTTATGCTGTTAGTTAAGAAACACATAAAATCTAAAGAAGTGCATCCAATTGATGTTGGCAGATAATGCAATGTTGAGTCTGTTTGTTGTGACATAAGCACTGGAAAAGGAAAAATGAGAGTAGGTGTGTGTTATAGGCATAATTAATCTGATGAATATAATGAGCAATTGTGCAGAGAAAGAGTGAGCCAGTAAATCAGAATGTCTTACAATGGGGGATTTTAATTTTCCAGATATTGACTGGAACTTGTGGATTGGTCACTCGCACACTAGCAAGACTTTTTTGGATTTATTGGATGATTGCTTTCTGCAGCAGCATGTTCAAGAGGCAACCAGAGAGGGTAATACTCTTGATCTGGTTATCAGCAGTGATCATTCGTATATTAAGAATTTGCAGATAAAGGAACCACTCGGTGATAGTGATCACAATGTACTGATGTGGGAATTACTTAATGATATAACTACCACCAAGGCTAAAAGAAAGGGCTTTTGCTTTCGTAAAGGTGACTACAGAGGTCTCAGACAGTTTTTAATTCTGTACAATGGGATCAACTGATGATGTTACCAATGTTGAATTCTAAGTAGGAAGCCTTCAGTGACTTAATTTTGAAGGTTACTAGGCTTTTCATTCCAACTAAGAAATACGGTTCAAGGTTTAGGCCTAATTGGATGTCAGATGAAGTTATGTGGCTCGTGGCAGAGAAGAAAAATGTATGGGATACATATAAAGTATCAGGTGACACAGAAGCCTGTGGCTGATATTAGCATTAGTAGAGGTATGTGATGCAAGAAAGCAAGCTTATGCAGCATCAGCCAAAAAAAAAACCACTCCCATTTCACCCCTCTGTGATACCTATCCAGCTCTGCCTTAAATTTATTTAGGCTATCAACTTCCACAACAAAAAATGGAAGTCTATTCCACCAATCAACTACCTGCTGGCTAAAGGCAAACTTCCGCACATCTATCCTACATCTGTCTTTCCTCAATTTGGATTTATGCCCTCTCAGGTGATTATTCTGAGCAAGAGGCAGTATCCCATCAGCATTGAGCATGCTCAAGCCATTCAAGGCTTTGTACACCTCTATCAGATCACCTCGCCGGTGCCTGGTCTCCAGACACTGTAATTTGCAAAACTTAAGCCTTTCTTCGTAAGAGTAACCCTTTGTTCCATTCACTAATCTTGTTGCCCATCTCTGTACTCATTCCAGCAGCTCTACAGCCTGTTTGAAATGAGGCCTCCAGACCTGTATACAGGGCTCTAGGTGTGGCCTGACCATTGCCTTATACAAGGGAATAATCACCTCGTTATCCCTGCTAGAAAAGTTCCTGTATATCATTGACAAGACACCATGACCTACTCTTGCAGCCCATCTGCTCTGCTCAGAGAACTTCATATCTGCCTGCACAATTAACCCCAGGTCCTTTTTATTCTCTACCACTGTCAGTGTAGTACCACAGAGTTCATACGTTGCTCTGAGGTTGCTGTTTCCCATATGTAGTACTTTACATTTGTCAATGTTAAACTTCATTTGCCCTCTCAGCCCATCTGCTCAACCTTTCCAGATCCTGTTGCAGTAGCATAGCGTCAGTAGTGTCCTTAACTACCCTGCCAACCTTTGTATCGTCTGCAAACTTGGAGGTATTGGTCTTGTCTCACCAGTTTGAATGGATACTATGATGTGGTCACAAAGGAACTGAATACCAAAAATAATTTTGATATCATATACTTGGTTGGATTTCAGTAAAGCTTTTGATACTGTTGCACATGGAAGACTGCTGTACTAATTGGAGAGGTATGGCATTAAGGGTAAGTTGCTACAATGGATAAAGGGATGGTTGAGTGGGAGACAATAGAAAGTGGTAATCAACGGACGCTGCTCTTCGTGGACGAATGTTATTAGTGGAGTTCCCCAGGGTTCGGTGTTGGGCCCATTGTTGTTTTGTATATTTATCAGTGATATCGATGAAGGTATATCAGGTTTAATGTCCAAATTTGCAGATGATACAAAGGTTGGCAGGGTTGTAAATGGCAGTAAAGACAGTATACTACTCCAACTGTATCTAGATAAGTTGGGCAAATGGGCTGAGAAATGGCAACTGAAGTTTAACATTGACAAATGCAAAGTAGTGCATATGGGTAGCAATAACCGAAGAGAAACATACCAACTGTATGGTACTACACTCAGGAAAGTGGAAAGTGAAAAAGACCTGGGGGTAATTGTGCCTTCAAATATGAGGTTTGCTGACAGTGCAGACAGGCTGCCAGGACAGGTCATAGAGACTTCAATGATATATAGGAATTTTACTAGCAGGGACAGGGAGCTGATTACCTCCTTATACAAGGAAATGGTCAGGCACCTAGAGTACTGTGTACAGGTCTGGAGGCCTCATTTTAGGAAGGATGTAGAGTTGCTAGAATGAGTACAAAGAAGGGCAACAAGTTTTGTGAGGGGGAACAAAGAGGTGCTCTTACCAAGAAAGGCTTAAGTTCTGCAAATTGGAGCACCTGGAGAGTAGACACCTGCAAGGTGATCTGATTCAGGTGTATAAGGCCTTGAATGGGTTGAGCAAGCTGAATTCTGATGGGATTCTTACTCTTACTCAGATTAAGAACCTGAGAGGGCACAGTTTCGAATTAAGGAAAGACAGTTGTAGAATAGATGTGTAGAATTTGCCTTTAGTCAACGGGTAATTGATTGGTGGAACAGAGTTTCATCTTTTGTTGTGGAAGTTGATAGCCTCAATAAATTTAAGAGTGAGCTGGACAGGCATTTGGAATGAATGGAGGGGTGAAATGAGGTTTTTTTTTTTTTTTTTTTTGCTGATGCTGCATAAGCTTGCTTGCTTGCATCGTATGCCTCTACTAATGTTAATATATAAATATACAGTCAGTCCTCGTATAACACATGTTTACACTACACGAATTCGATCATATACGATTTATAAATAGGGGAACGATATCTTATATAACACGAACCGAATTCGCTTATGCATGATTCGCCTTTGTGTTTACATGAAATGGCAGTCGAACGCAGAATCACCCCAACCGAACGCAACACAATAGGAATGAAGAGAATATTCTGAAAATGTATTTGTTTTAAACACATTTCACCATAATAACATAAAAACCAGCACAATTCCAGCAATCGGTATAATCGCAAATGCAATTAGATCGAGTTTACTACCAATTTATAACAAATTCCACTAGCAGAAATGCAACTGGAAATTGTTTTTACTGTTTTATGGTAGTAACCCCTAGAAATGTGCTTTAGTGAGGTGTTAATCTCTGCCTTTACGGTATTGTTTATTCAGTTTCTACACGCACGCAGCTTTGTTTGTGTATCAAGCATGCCTCCTATTTTTTTGTAATTGTGCTTTATTCCCTAAAAATGAGTAAAATACTTAAAAGGTGTGAAAAGGAAGCATCCTGGTGAAGACACTGCAGATTCAGAGAGAAAAAGAAAAGCAATATCGATAAACAGAGGCGGACTGGGTCAAAAATTCTTAGCCGGGAAAATTTATAGTGGCCTCATACTATGGGCCAAATATTTGTGGCCAAAATCACACCGGCCTCCGGCCCACCATCGTTTCCCCAGTAAGGCTTATGGCCAGTCCACCTCTGTCGATAGAGAAAAAAAATATGAAATTGTGAAACGCTTTGAGCGAAATGAAAGACCATGTGATATTGCATATGCTACAGACCTAAATGAGGCAACGCCGAGAATTACAAAGAATGCAGAGAAAATAAAAACAACTTTGATAGCAGGAACAACTCAAAGTGTAATTAAAATCCATTAGATTAAGACACAAAGAATTGGAAGAGATGGAACAGCTTTCATCTGTTTGGATAGAAAATCAAACAAAAAAAACAAGTTTGCTTACCATAAAAGCAAAAGCAGTAGCAATATTTTATTACGTAATAGTCGTAATAAAATACCTAAGTATTTTATTTCGATTATTTATTGTGTTTGGTAATGTTTTGGTTACAAATGTGTGTTCAATCTTGGGTGGTCAGCACCTAACCCTATTTTTCCCATAGGGCCTGTTGTTTATATTGCACGAGGGTTTCTAGGAACACAATTATCGTGCTATACGAGGACTGACTGTATTTCAGTAGACAAGGTTCCCATTTCACCAAGGCACCCCCCCCCCCATCATGGCATGCTAATGTACCAACATGAACTTCTCTCTCCAGAATTGGGGAAGGCCGCTTTCCAACTACTCAACTTGAAACTCTGTCACCCAGAGCCAAACATCCTGACTTCTTTTCAATTTATATAAATAATTTGGTTTGAAGTCAGAGTTACTGAGTGATTTGCTTCTGTCTTTGTAGATATTACTATCCAGACTCTTTGTCAATGCAGCATATACACTGCAGAGTTGCATACCATAGAGTTAGCTTCAAATCACCTAAGAATCTGCCAGTACCATTAATATATTATATATACAGATTATTTGAGATTATTTGAAACATTTTTTTGAAACATTGCGTTATTAGCATTACCAGTGATAGATATTCAGTTCACTCAGCCCTGTCCCAGATACAGCAGACAATACATTCTCTTTATGTACTTGAATGTGATGTCTGCTGCTGCTGCCAAACCAGCAATTCCCACCAATAAATTTGCCTATCATTCCCCCGTACATGCTGCAGGCAAATAATGGGTAATATGCTATGTTCCCAGTGGCAAGATTCTTTGGCAGGTTATTGACAAATGACATCAGATTAAGCTTGTAATCAGAATATGGTGGTCTGCTCTGGGCAGAAATCATGAAGAGGAATTTGTTCTTTTTCAGCTCTGCTAAGGATTGGTGACCCACTTATGTGTGAATGCTGTAACTACATTTTTATAGTCCAACATGACTTGACTGTAGTAATTTTACCAGTAAATAAAATAAATGTTTTACTGCTTTTACTCAGGTTTTATCAGACAATGACCATGTGTCAATTGTTTTTAAAATTTTTAAGAACAATTGACACATAACTATACAAATTATTAACTTGTATAGTTATATAGTTTTAGTTTTAGTTTTAGTCTTTATTTCACTTCCTATTCTTGTATATTTTTTTGAGATATCCTCTCAAAGTTTACTAAAATCCTTTTATAATTTTTATGATATTAATACTGATAATATAATACTGTTTCTAAAAATATATAAGTACTACCTAAATAAGTAGAAGTGTAAAGTACAGTAAGAACTTGTTTCTTCAAATCTGCTTACAAACCCCTCCATATTATTGGGGAATTTCAAGCAGATTTATGGAAACCTGGTATAGGAATTGGTCAAATGTAGAATCAGATTTTATCATTCAACTTTCCATCATTGAATCAAACATTCATAATTTTTTTTTTTTATTTGTTTGTTTTGTTTGAATAGTTAATAAAATTGTTTAAAATTTAAACAGAAGAGGGGAACACTTTATAATCTGGTTATCATCATCCAGTTACCAAACATTAAAATGATACTAATGAAGATATTAAGAGGTTATATCATACACACTGCAAAGGGAATTACTGGACAAAAATAATGGAATTACTCTATATACAAAAAGATTTTGAAATTATTCCTGTGTTTTTGAAACTGATCTGATTAAATTAAGTTGACAAAACACTCATAGGACATGTAATTGGAATAGCATTCTTTTATAACATAATTTATATATATACAAAACTTAGTGGTATTCGCCTGCAGGTTTACATTTCATTTTTTGCATGTTACTTCAAAGATCAATGTCTATTCAAATAGCCAGTTGAGCTAAGCAATGAGAAGTGTTAGACAAAAATAATGCATAATGCAATTTATACAGAAGTTAAACCTAACTGATATACTAAGAGGTTTTTAAATAACTAGTTTCATCCATGTTTTTGAAACATTGGCTCAGTGCTAATACTAATTATAATGTATTCAAAAATTTTACTGATATGTCTCTTTTCATAATGTATTCATAAATTTAGGTTTTTGTTTTTAGAGTACAGATCAGCTTATGATATCGAGTGAAGGTTACCGTCGGGCAGAGCAACTAGTGCTTTATATGAGAGCCCTTCAGCTACTCTCTTCTTCCCTTCAGTTATCTAGAGTTGAAGTTCAAGCAGGCCGTTTACAACCATCCACTTCTGTGAGGAATGGTAAAATAGTTTTTCGGTTTTATTTCCAAAAAAAAAAAAAAGTGTTAAC
Source organism: Mastigoproctus giganteus (assembly GCF_048544385.1). NCBI lineage: Eukaryota > Metazoa > Arthropoda > Arachnida > Uropygi > Thelyphonidae > Mastigoproctus > Mastigoproctus giganteus. The sequence goes on along the minus strand of NC_143587.1, from coordinate 156,672,038 downwards.
TGAGGCATCACGTCATAAATTTCATCATAACCAGATAAATGTAAGCTTAAATTTCAGAAATTTCTGTAAGTTCTATCAGTCTTTCAACAGATAACCTTGACTGAAATTACTATGAGGACATGGTAGATAAAGAGGTGCCTCTAAAAATTTGAAATAAAGTAAGCCCAATTCACTCAAAATGAATTAGGTTTAGCTTCAATTTTTTATATTTCTAGAGCTGCCTCTAAGAATATGAAATAAAGTAAACCTGGTTTGTTAAAAATTAGAGATAGATACAAGTAGTATGAATGCATTCTTTTGTGTGTAACTATATTAGCAAACAAAGCTTCTTACCAGGAGCATCATACCTCCCATAATATGAAGTTGCTTGTTAATTGTCCCATTCTTGTATTTAAAATTAATAGCTTATTCTCTCGTCTTAATTCAAAATTATTATTTTAACAGCACCAGTGCTTTATGTTCATTATCTGGGTTTTTTTTTTTTTTTGTCTAAAGAAGCGTATATTCTTGCTTTGCATATTATTCAGGCTGAAAACCCCAGAATAACTTGTGGGGGGGGGATCCTACTACCTTCACCTCAGATCAATTAACTACAGCCTCTATTGAAAAGGACTTTAAAAATTCCTCCAATTTTCAGCAGGAAATAAAACCAGATCTCTCTAAATGAGTGGCTGACAAGGATGATGTATTATACTGACTGAAGTTTCACAGAGGATCACATACTAGAGTACTGTAGTTCTGATACCCTCCTTTTTTCGGTGTCCCTAAAAATCTTTATGTAAAACTTGTGGTTTTTCTTTTTTATCACATTCTCACGTGAACCAACTATGCAGGACTGTTTATGCTTTGGTTTCTTCATGCATAAGATGAACACTGAGAGGAGAAAAATTTAACTGAAATCGACAGAGAATAAAAATAGACACAAAAAAGCCAAAGTGCACTTTGACTTTACTGATTATACTGCCACAGGGTTAACACAGCTGTTTGTTGTTGGTACAAAATTCTTGGCACTTGCAACCAATATAAAATTTTATAGGATGGTAATAAATTTAAATAATGCTTTTCTACTGTAATATGATCTCAACCATTTTTATTGTTGGGCTTCCAACAACAGCTTAGACAGTACTTCAAAATTTTATTTGATGACAATTGCTGACCCTGCTGCTTGACACCTTTTCCATATCTACACTGCTGACAGTCATTTAAGAAGAATGTCATCAATATTGAGTTTTCTCAATCCATTCAAAACCTTAAACCACTCAATTATATCACCTCACATGTGCCTAAACTCCAGACATTGAAATTTACAGAACTGAAGCTTCTTGGTGAGACCACTCTTTTGCTTCCCCTCACTAATCTCTTCTTCTCTGAACCTGTTCCAGCAGATCTACATCTTTCCTAAAATGAAGCCTCCAGACCTGTATGCAGTACTTAGGATATGGCCTAACCATTGCCTTATACAATGGGATATCACTTCCTTATCTCTTTGAACAAAGATCCTGTATATGATAGACAAAACCTCATGAGATGTACTCAAAACCTGTCTGCATTTCTCAGAGAGCTTCATATCTGACTGTACAATTACCATTGGGTCTTTTTCATTTTCAACTACACTGAGTGTAGTATTCAACTGTTGGTATGTTAATCATACTTCTGACATCCCCGCATCTAAAATATTCTTTATGTGAATGTACATGCAAAATATCTATTCACTTTGTCAGCATGCTAATATAAATAATGAAGTCCTCCCTTCGTTTTTTTTCACATTCATTGCCAGAGACTGTTCGTGATGATCAAGTGTAAGAGCTTTCACTTGATCATCATGCAACACAGCACCTGGGGTGGATGGAATCTATCCAGTTATATTAAAGGAGCCAGCAAAGGAAATAACAAACACAGCATGGGTTTTGTTAAGGGGAAGTCTTGTCTGACTAATTTGATTGGATGCTATGATGCAGTCACAAAGGAATTGGTTGCAAAGAATAACTTTGATATCATATACAGTGGATTCCAGTTATTTGGGCCACCAATTAATCGGGGCAGCCGTTTATTTGGGGCAAATATTAAAAAACAGAAACCAATCGAGAAAATAGCCAGTGTTTACTTCACTTATTTGGGACAGCATGCGGTTTAATCGGGGCAGGAGACTGCAGCCCTGGAGATTACCCTACGATTGTCTCCGACGGTACTACATGGTTCAGTACGAAATTCTAGAGGTCACAACCATAAAACAATAAAAACAATTAGCAGTCACCTGTTTATTGGACTTTTCTGTTAGTGAAATCTATCATAAACAGACAGTAAACTCGATCTTACTGAATTTGCATTAATACCGACAGCTAATTCTGTGGGTTATTATGGTGAAATGTGTTTACACTTCCATGAAATCTTCCATCATATAAAAAAATTAATTTTCGGATCTTCTCTTCATTCCTATTTTTAAAGTTTAGTAACTCGTTCCTCCGTTCTCATTTTTGCGTATCGTATTACTTGCAATTTGTGTGTGCCGTGTTCTTTGTTATTGATTGCTTATCTTTTTACTGTTTTAAATTTTAACCCCACCCACAAATGTCAGTGAACAGAAATGTCAGCTAGTTAGTATGTACATATTATTCCGATTATTACGTATATTCTTCCGATTTTCACGTATCATTTAATTTTTTAATTGGTAAGGTAATAAAGGGTAAATTTGTGCTTAATATATCTTTACTTTTATAGCCTGTGGATAATATTCCTCCTGTTTTCTCTAATTAGAATCGCTGTTTGATAGAATTAAAATTCAATTCACAAATGTGATCACAATGACCGGCGCTTACTACACATCATATAGTGAACAGTACTTTACTATGGTGAGTTCGTCGTAACGTGATTTGATTGTACAGTGAAATAATTGTAAAGAGCCGGGGGTACATTGTATTTTTAACTATTTACGTGAAACTTTGGATAATTGGGGCAGCCGCTTAATCGGGCCAAAATGCACTAGTCCCAATGTGTCCCAAATAACCGGAATGGACTGTATTTGGATCTTAGAAAAGCCTTTGATACTGTCGCACATGGAAGACTGCCACAAATTGGAGCAGTGTGGCATTGGAGGAAATTGCTGCTATGGATAATGGGATGGTTGAGCGGGAGAAGACAGAGAGTGGTAATCAATGGACACTGCTCTTCATGGACTAATGTTATTAGTTTAGTCCCTCAGGGTCCATTGTTGTTTTCTGTATTTATAAATGATATTGATGATGGTATATCAGGCTTAATGTCCAAGTTTGCAGACGATATGAAGGTTGGCTGGGTTGTTAATGACACTAATGACAGTACAGTGCTGCAACGGGATCTAGAAAAGTTGAGCAGATGGGCTGAGAGGTTGCAAATAAAGTTTAACATTGACAAATGTAAAGTACTACATATGAGAACAGTAATCCCAGAGTAATGTATCAACTCTGTGGTACCACACTGACAGTGGTAGAGAATGAAAAGGACCTGGGGGTAATTGTGCAGGCAGATATGAAGTTTTCTGACCAGTGCAGATGGTCTGCAAGAGTAGCTCGTGGTGTCTTGTCAATCATATACAGGAATTTTTCTAGTAGGGAAAAGGAGGTGATTATCCCCTTGTATAAGGCAATGGTCAGGCCACACCTTCAGTACTCTTTACAGGTCTGGAGACCTTATTTTAAGAAGGATGTAGGGCTGTTGAAACGAGTTCAGAGAAGGGCAACAAGATTTGTGAATGGAACAAAGGGTTGCTCTTACGAAGAAAGGCTTAAATTTTGCAAATTACAGTGTCTGGAGACTAGGCACCTGCAAGGTGATTTTATTGATATAAAGCCTTAAATGGTTTGAGCATGCTCAATGCTGATGGGATTCTTCCTCTTGCTCAGAATAATCGCCTGAGAGGGCATAAATTCAAATTGACGAAAGACAGTTGTAGGATAGATGTGCGGATGTTTGCCTTTAGCCAGCGGGCGGTTGATTGCTGGAACAAACTTCCACAAAGGAGCTGGATATCATCATTCTTCTCTTTCTTGGTGATTCCCTTCTCTCCTACTTCTGATTCTCTCTCTCTCTCTCTCTCTCTCTCTCTCTCTCTCTCTCTCTCTCTCTCTCTCTCTCTCTCTCTCTCTCCCCCCCCCCCCAGTTGGTGCAGCATAAGTCTCAGGCCCCTTTGCAGCACATGGCTAATAATAATAATAACCAGTAGTTCAAATTCATCAAATCTGTTTACTATACTCTGAGCATTAGTACATGCAAGTATACAAGCACCTGTTCTTGTGCTCAGTAAGGTTCTTGTATTTGCTTTTATCATGAGAGCCTACTCCTCCCAACATGTGTGATCCCAAACACGTTGCTTTCTAGGCTGCTGCTTCATGTTTCAATAGAAGTAGTTCAAGAATCACTTTCCTCTGTCTGCAGCTGCTCTTAATCTATTTCGCTCTGTATCACAATCATATTGAGAAAACAAAATAACTGCAGTAAAATCAAGTTTAACATTCCTCTTATTGCTCAGATTACATATGATGGGACATAAATTCAAATCGAGGAAAGATCGTTGTAGGGTAGATGTACATACATTTGCCATCAGCCAAAAGTGTTTGATTGTTGAACAAACTGTTTGGCAGTGGGCAGTTTGAATAAATTCGAGGAAGACCTAAACAAATTATTGGAGAGGATGGACAGGTGATATGGGAGGGTTTTTTTTTTTTTTTGGCTACATAAGCTTGCTTTTTTGCATTATTTGCCCATACTACTACTACTACTAATAATAATAATAATAATAAGGGGCACAAATGCTGGGACCAGCAATATCATGGACCCAAGTTCCAATCTCTCACTCACCACTGGATGCAAAAGCCTAAGCAGGTCCACCGCCATGTTTGGATGAAGACGAGAAGTAGAAATATTGAACATACTGCATCAAGTGTGGCACAGGATAAAATCACTCATGGTTAGTCCTCAGGCAGAAGGGTTGGTTTGAAAAGCTGGAGACTATCTCCTGAGGAAGGTAGTGGAGCAAAGGGTGCCGGTGCTGTCACCCCTATGGCTACCACAAGAGAAGGGCAAGACTATCCAGGCCGACCAACTGGAAGTGCTCCCTGCACAAGTGACCATCCAGGAAATAAGAAAGAGCCAACATGTGAAGTGGAGCAACGAAATGAATATATTCATCATTTGAACATGCTGTGTAGTAATGAAGCTAGAGATTGCTGCACAAGTGACCATCCAGGAAATAAGAAAGAGCCAACATGTGAAATGGAGCAACGAAATGAATATATTGATCATTTGAACATGCTGTGTAGTAATGAAGCTAGAGATTGACATGAGAATGTGCAAAATGAAACCATACACCAAGTGGTTTGAACGGTTCCTGATTGTTGAATTCACTAAACAGTGAATAGCAGACCAGAAACAGTCGTCAAAGAAACTGATAGCACCTGCAATCTTGGAAAAAGTCAAGCAGGGTGTGAGTGACCAACTACAAAGAACAATGAATATAGACACAACTGAACCAGAACTGGAGGAACACCAAGTAGAACTGCAACCAATAGCAGCCAAGGTGGAAACAGATGAGATCATGATATTCAGAATAGATAAGAATGGAAGAAGGCCCCCCTGCAGAATTCAAGGGCAGGGCCCCCCCCCCACACAAAGACACGGACTGAAGCAGAGACCCTTCAAAATCCTGTGGCAAGTTGCAGACCATCTAGCAGTGTGTAATACCAGATTACCTCAAGAACATTGAATGCACTAGATACCATCCACACAGCCCTTTACTGTACCTCTGTAGCGGCCACCAGAATGAACGGAAGAGGAACCAGGAGCCAACAGAAAACAACTCAAACACAAGGCACCATCATTCTCACCACCCTCTGTGTTCTCCCACTCAACCATCCTCTTATCCATTGAGGCGCCTCCGTAGCCAGGTGGGCAGGAGCAGCAGTGCGTAGCACACGCTTCTTTATCAGACCGGGGTTCGAGCCCGTGACCACCAAATACGGAGAATGCGGAAAGGTCAGGAAATGACCACCGCATATTCCTGGAGCAATATGGCCTTAGTTGCTAATGCTACTAAAAACTAAATAACAACAACAATCTTATCCATTGTAGCAACTTACCCTTAATACCATTGTGCACCAATTTGTACAGTAGTCTTCCATGCACAACAGTGTCAAAAGCTTTCCTGAAATCCAAGTATATGATATCAAAATTATTTTTTGCATCCAGTTCCTTTGTAACCGCATCATAATATCCAATCAAATTTGTCAGATAAGACTTTCCCTTAACAAACCCATGCTGTGTTTGAATTATTGCCGCTGCAGTCTTGTGTAGATGATCCTGCAGTGCATCTTTAACCAGAGACTCCATTATTTTACCCAGAACAGAAGTTTAATTAGCCTGTAATTACTCGTGTCACCCTTCAATCCCCTTTGTGAATTGGGGATACATTTGCACAGTCCCTGAGTCTAAGGATGCTCTCATAATTATGGCTAAGGGTTTGCTTAGTTCCTTTGCCACCTCCTTTAATATAACTGGATAGATTGCATCCACCCCAGTTGCCTTTCTTATGTTTAACTTACAAAATTATTAAGCACCCTGCTACAATTTGATAACCTTCTGGCATTTTCAATCTTTAATAACTCCTCATGTGTGAATGTAGATGCAAAATACTTCTTCAGTTTGTTTGTTATCTGAGCAGGATCATCAGCAGTCGAACAATCGATATCAAGTGGACCAATCTGATTCATCCTGTTCCTTTTAGAGTTTATACAAGTAAAGAAATCCCTTTTTCTTAGCATCCTTTGCCAAAGATTTCTCGTAATCTGCCTTCGCCTGCCTAACCTACTTTGTGACTTGATTACAGACTAGCTTATATCTTCCATAGTCTTCTGTGTCGCCTGATAATTTATATGCATCCCATGCATTTTTCTTCTGTGCCACGGGTATTAGTTCATTTGCAACCATTTAGGCCTAAACCTTGAACAGTATTTCTTAATAGTTAATTCCTTGAATTAACACATTCAAGTTAATTCCTTGAATGTGTCCCACTTAGAATTTGCTGTTGGTAACATCATCAGTTGGTCCCACTGTACAGCATTTAAAAACTGTATGTGACCACTGTGTAGTCACCTTTACGGAAGCAAAAATCCCTTCCTTTACCCCTGATGGTAATTATATCTTTAAGTAAATCCCACATCAGTACACTGTGGTCATCGCCACCTAGTGGTTCCTTTATCTGCAAATTCTTAATACACGAATGACCACTGCTGATAACCAGAGTATTACCCTCTCTGGTTGCCTCTCGAATATGCTGCTGCAGAAAACAGTCATCCAATAAATCCACAAAAGTCTTACTAGTGTGTGAGTGACCAACCCACAAGTTCCAGTCAATATCTGGGAAGTTAAAATCCCCTATTATAAGACATCCTGATTTACTAGCCCACTCTATTTCTCTGTACAATTGTTCATTGTACTCATTCGAATCATTTAGGCCTACTCTGGCCTGCACAATCCTACTCTTATTTTTGCTTTCGCAGTGTTTATGTCACACCAAACTGACTCAACAGTGCACTGTCCATCTTTTTTCAATTGAATGCACTTATTTGGATTTTATGTTTTTCTTAATCTTAGTCTGTAATCAAGTCATAATGGAGGTTATGCAAACTAAGACAGATTACAAAAAAATGCAAAGATAAGCAGCAGAGACTTCGTTATTTATGTAAACACTAAAACAAGAGGGATGAATCGTGTTGGTACACTAGATACGAATCTTCTAACTGTTTGTGATCCCTGTTGGGTTGCAGACAAACTGAATAGGTATCTTGCATCTGCATTCGCACGGGAGAAATTTTTTATGGAGAGTATGCCAGATACAAGTATATTAAATTCTAACAAAGTGCTGAATAATTTTGTAACAACTGAGAAAAAATTTTGAAGTGAAATTGTTGTAGCGAAATGTAAAAAAGCCCCTAGGTGTTGGGATCTATCCAGTTATATTAAGGATGGAAGAAAAAGAGGTAAGCAAACCTGTAGCCATGTTTTAAGAGTGTTCTTGGATTCAGTCACTGGAAATGTGCAAATGTATCCCCAGTTCACCAAGTGGAATCAAAGGGTTACATGAATAATTACAGACCTGTTAGTTTTTAGGAACATTTGCAACTAAGGCCATATTGCTCCGGGAATATGCGGTGGTTATTCCTTGACCTTTCCGCATCATCCGTATTTGGTGGTCACAGGCTCGAACCCCGGTCTAATCAAGAAGCATGTGCTACGCACTGCTGCTCCTGCCCACCTGGCTACGGAGGCGCTGTTAGTGTGATTGTTTTCCAGGAAAAATAACAGCATCACTCGTTAAAGAACCAATGCAGTGATACTGCAGTCACAGCATGGATATGTTAAGTGGTGACACTCTGATTGGATACTATGATGCACTATCAAAGGAACTGGATGCAATAAATAATTTTGATATCATATATACTTGGATTTCAGAAAAGCTTTTGACTGTTACACAAAAAAACTACTGTACAAATTGGAGCAGTGTGGCATTAAGGGCAAGCTACTGCTATGGATAAATGGTTGGTTGAGTGAGAGAAGACAAAATGTTTGTCGGTGGGTAGTGTTCTTCTTGAACTAGTGTCATTAGTGGATTCCTGCAGGATTCGGTACTGGATTCATTGTTTTCTACATTTATTAATGATATTGATGAAGGCATGGCAGGTTTGCAGATGATACTAAAGTTGGTAGAGTGGTTAATGATAGTAATCAGGGTGTGCTACTGCAGCAAGAACTAGAGGAATTAGGCAAATGGACTGAGAAGTGGCAATTAAATATTGACAAATGCACGCCACTTCATATGGGTATCAGTAATCCCAGACTAATGTTCCAAATGTATGGCGCCATACTGAGGATAGTGGAGAGTGAAAAAGATCTGGAGGTAATTGTGTCAGCAGTATGAAGTTGTCTGAGCAGTGCTTACCAACTGCCAGGACGGCTCATGGGGTTTTATCAATGACGTGGAATTTTGCTAGCAGAAATATGTAGGTGATTATACTATTGTAGAAGACAATGCTTAGGCTGCACCTTGGCTACTGCATACAGTGCTGGAAGCCTCATTTTAGGACTGATGTAAAAACATCTGCAGAGAAGCACAACAAGATTAGCGAAGAGAATAAAAGGGTGTTCATTCCAGGAAAGGCTTCAGTTATGCAAACTGCAATGCTTGGAGAACTTGCATGAAGGTTTGATCAAGATGTTTAAGGCTTGAAAAAATGAATTGAGTAAGGCATAAATTCAAATTGCAAAGGATGGTTGCAGGATTGATGTGTGGAAATTTGCTCTCAGCCAGTTGGTAGTTTGTTGGAATAAACTTATTTGGTGTTTTGGAAGTGGGTAGAATAAATTCATGGCAGAACTAGGCAGACTGTTGGGTGGGGGAGGTGGACAGGATCTGATTTTATTGGCTGATGTTATATAAGTTTGCTTAATTGCATTGTTCACATTATGAATACTAATAAATTATTCATTTACATATTAAATTACTAGACAGTGCTAACTACTCATTCAACACCCTTGATGACACTTTTTCTTGCCAATAACTCCATAAAGAGCAGTTCACACTTGTCACTAGAGGAGAGCCTTGTGGCTCTCATCTGGTGCTTCATATCACAGCATTAAGATGAAGTTCTTCACTGATGCTCTTTTTCTGTATGCCAAGGTTAATAAGAATCCAGAACTTAATCAAACTGTATATTTTAGTATTGAAAGTGTTTGGAGGTGGAGGGGATGCACCTCTTCGTTAGTAAACTAAAATGCATAAAAGGATATTACCTATTGTTTATATAATAGCTGCCATATAATGTTCTTTACAAAGAACATTATATGGCAGCCTTGTTCTTGTTATAAAAGAAAGCATTACATGCAATGAGTTAGCATTTGCCTTCTAAAATTATAAAACTACTCTAGATGTCATCCAAGCAGAATGAGTCACTAATATCACAGATTATAAATGCAAAATGAACATGTCTTATTTCACTACAGTCCTTTTGATATGAATAAGTAGAAAACGGCCTTTAGATTTGGCAAGCAGTAAAATAAATTTTAAGTATATAAAATTACAAAAAAAAAAAAAAAGTTAGTTAATGAACAGAGAAGTTTTCTCTGATTTATATTCTGCTTTATTAGTTTAAATTGACATATTAACTTATTTCTAGAGTAGCTTTATATTCCTATTTACGGTACTTAAAGTTAAAGTAACTTAGATAGAGATTTGTAGGTATTACTTAGTATCGGAAAGGGTATCAAATACACGAGTTTACCGTTCATAGACAGCCGCCATAGTTACGTGAAAATTAATCAGTAAATCTATTAATCTTGTCGAACTTCATTGGCAATTAAATTGTACTTTTAACTATACATATAACCAAATAGGTTACGGAACATAAATAATTAGTAAAAATAAATAATTAATACATAACTTGATACGGAAGTTATATAAAGGGACTTCGTAGATAACACTCGTTACTGAAACGCGACACAGCATATCCGGAATTCGATAGCATTAGCTTTGTCTGGTATAGTGCATAATATAATATTGTCAATTAATCAGTAGATCTATTAATCTTGTTAAACTTCATTGTCAATTAAATTGTTCTTTTAACTATATATATATAACGACTTAGAGTACAAACGTAACAAATAATTAATACATACTTGATACTCGTTCGTGAATTCCCGCCATTTTTACACGATAGCATAAGCTTAGTGTAGTATAGTGCATAATATAATATTGTCAATTATTCAGTAAATCTATTAATCTTGATAAACTTTATTGTCAATTAAATTGTATTTTTAACTCTATAAATATATATAACGACTTAATCGTAACAAATAATTAATACATAACTATAGTGGTACACGTGATACGGAAGTTGTATAAAGGGAACACTAGATACCGAAAAAAAAAAAAAAAAAAAAAACAAAACAATATATATATCCATATATATATATATATATATATATAATATAACTTAAGGATTTAATTTTTGTTTTAAATTTTATTGAATTACATTGGAATCATGACTCTAACCAGAGCAGCAAAGCAAAAGGCTCAAGCTAATGGGAGTGCTGTGGTTCAGGGGAGAACTGAGGGGGCCAGTTGCCCTCTGAATCACAGTCTATTAAAATGCACTGTTTGCTTGATGTTTGCGGAGCAGTTGGGTACGGGACATGATACTGCCAAGGGGGATGTCTTTGTGTGTGCACGATGTAAGGAGTGCAAGGAAATCAGGCGACAACTCAGCGTTGTTATGGGCCTTTATGAGAGCTTGAGGGACAGGGTGGATGCCCTCGAAGGAAATAAATTGAGGGGCCCATCAAGTTCTCAGCTGCCCACATCAACGCCAGAGCTTGCACTTGGTCATCAGGCAACACAGAAGCAGCCCCCTAGGCAGAATGCGCTGGTCCCACAGGAACTAGTAGTTGTTGGTGACTCTATTGTCAGGGAAACGGGGAACATGCTTTGTAAAAAGGATAGGTGGAATAGGACCAGGGTATGTCTGCCAGGGGCAAAGGTTGATGACATTGTAGAGCGGATATCATCTTTTAAGGGCACAAAAGGTGATATAGTTGTACACGTTGGCACGAATGATATTAAGAGTAGGAGACCGGCGGAATTACTTAGCAAGTACAGGTCACTGCTGAAAAAAAGCCGTGAATTAGGGTTGAACTTGAAAGTGTCTGCAATTCTGCCCAGACACGATAGGAGGGAGTATATGATGAGAGCCTTGTCGATCAATTCGGCCCTGGAGGGATTGTGCAAGGCTCAAGGGGTAGAATTTTTTTCAGCCTGGACTGTACTTGTTAACAGGAGAGATTGCTTCTACAGGGATGGGATACACTTAAATAGAAAGGGTGCAAGAATTTTTGCTGATGCTGTCGAGGCAGTGTTAGGTGGGTCGGAAAACTGCTAGTTGGGGGGGATACAAGGACTAATAGATTAACAGTAGCCACTGGCAGAGGTGGAAGTGATTCTTGCACTGCTTCTATTGAAATGAGCAGAAGTCTGAAAAACAAGATGCAGGATATTTCAGAGACTGCTGGTAGTCATTGCGTTACAAGTAAACACATGGGTTGTGTTAGGGTAGCTAAGAATAGAAACAGGTGCATGTATACCTGCGTGTACACCAATGCTAGGAGTTTGGTAAATAAATTTGATGAATTTGAGGTATTGCTCAAAACATCAAAGGCAGATATTGTTGGGATATCAGAGACGTGGTGTCACACAGATATAAGTAATGCGGAACTGGAATTTGGGGAATACAATGTGTATAGAAAGGATAGACAGGACAGGAGGGGAGGAGGGGTTATGCTATTAATTAAGAAACACATAAAGTCCAAGGAAGTGAAGCCAGTCGACATCGATGGACAGGGCAGTGCCGAATCAGTTTGGTGTGACATAAGCATAGGGAAATCAAAATTGAGAGTAGGAGTGTGCTATAGGCCTAATGACTCTGATGAGTATAATAAGATATTGTACAGGGAAATAGAGTGGGCCAGTAAATCAGAGAGTCTTATAATGGGGGATTTTAATTTCCCAGATATTGACTGGAATTTGTGGGTTGGTCACTCGCACACTAGCAAGGCTTTTGTGGATTTATTGGATGATTGTTTTCTACACCAGCATGTTCGTGAGGCAACAAGAGGGAGCAATACTCTTGATCTGATTATCAGTAGTGACTCTTCATGCATTAAGAACCTGCAGATAAATGAACCACTAGGTGGCAGTGATCACAGTGTGTTGAAGTGGGATTTACTCAAGGAGGTAACTACCATCAGAGGTAAAGGGAAGGGTTTTTGTTTTCGTAAAGGCGACTATGATGGTCTGAGACAGTATTTAAATTCTATACAGTGGGACCAACTGATGATGTTACCAACAGCAAACTCAAAATGGGAAGCATTCAAGGAACTAATCTTGGAGGCTACCAGGCTTTACATACCAACTAAGAAATATTGTTCAAGGTTTAGGCCTAAATGGTTGTCAGATGAACTAATGAGACATGTGGCAGAGAAGAAAAATGCATGGGATACATATAAATTAATGGGTGACATGGAAGCCTATGATAGATATAAGTTGGTCTGTAACCAAGTCACAAAGGAGATTAGGCAGGCAAAGGCAGACTACTAAAAATCCTTGGCAAAGGATGCAAAGAAAAACAGAAAAGAGTTCTTTACATACTTGAACTCGAGAAGGAAAGGGATGAATCAGATTGGTCCACTGGATATTGATGGTTCAACAGGTTGAGGATCCTGCTCAGGTGGCTAACAATCTAAACGAGTATTTTGCATCTACATTCACGCATGAGGAGTTATTTCAGGAAGGAGAATGATGTAGGTAAAGTAAACATTGGCAGTGAGCTGGATGATTTTGTAATAACTGAGAGGAAAGTGGAGAGAAGATTGTTGAGGATAAACATAAAAAAGGCACCTGGGGTGGATGGGATCTATCCAGTTATATTAAAGGAGGCAGCAAAGGAAGTATGCAAACCCCTAGCCATAATTATGAGAGCTTCTTTGGACTCAGGGGAGGTACCCATAGACTGGAGATGTGCAAATGTAACCCCAATTCACAAAGGAGGATCAAAGCTGACACAAGTAATTATAGACCTGTTAGTTTAACTTCTGTTCCAGGTAAATTAATGGAGGGCACTGGTTAAGAAGCACTGCAGGATCATCTAGACAAGAATTCAGTTATAGCTCAGACGCAGCATGGTTTTGTTAAGGGCAGGTCTTGCCTGACCAATTTGATTGGATACTATGATGTAGTCACAAAAGAACTGGATGCAGGGAATAACTTTGATATTATATATTTGGATCTTAGAAAGGCTTTTGATACTGTTGCACATGGAAGACTGCTGCACAAATTGGAGCAGTGTGTGCATTGGAGGCAAATTGCTGCTATGGATTAAGGGGATGGTTGAGTGGCAGAAGACAGAGAGTGGTAATCAATGGACACTGCTCAACGTGGACTAATGTTATTAGTGGAGTTCCTCAAGGTTCAGTGTTGGGTCCGTTGTTGTTTTCGGTGTTTTTGATGATATTGATGATGGGATATCAAGTTTAATGTCCAAGTTTGCAGATGATACAAAGTGTTGGCAGGGTCGTCAAGGACACTACTAGACCGCTATGCTGCTGCAACAGGATCTGGAAAGGTTGAACAGATGGGCTGAGAGGTGGCAAATGAAGTTTAACATTGACAAATGTAAAGTACTGCATATGGGAAACAGTAACCCCAGAGCAACGTATCAACTCTGCGGTACCACACTGACAGTGGTGGAGAATGAAAAGGACCTGGGGGTAATTGTGCAGGGAGATATGAAGTTCTCTGAGCAGTGCAGACGAGCTGCAAGAGTAGCTCATGGTGTCTTGTCAATGATATACAGGAATTTTTCTAGCAGGGATAAGGAGGTGATTATTCCCTTGTATAAGGCAATGGTTAGGCCACATCTCGAGTACTGTATACAGGTCTGGAGGCCTCATTTCAAGAAGGATGTAGAGCTGGAACGGGTACAGAGAAGGGCAACAAGATTAGTAAATGGAACAAAGGGTTGCTCTTACGAAGAAAGGCTTAAGTTTTGCAAATTACAGAGTCTGGAGACTAGGCACCGGCGAGGTGATCTGATAGAGGTGTATAAGGCCTTGAATGGTTTGAGCATGCTCAATGCCAATGGGATTCTTCATCTTTCTCAGAATAATCACCTCAGAGGGCATAAATTCAAATTGAGGAAGGACGGATGTCGGATAGATGTGCGGAAATTTGCCTTTGGCCAGCGGGTGGTTGGTTGGTGGAACCGACTTCCATCACTTGTTGTTGAAGTTGATAGCCTAAACAAATTTAAAGCTCAGCTGGACAGGTATTTCGAACGAACGGAGGGGTGAAATGGGTGAGGGTTTTTTTTTTTTTTTTTTTTTTTTTGGGCTGATGCTGAATAAGCTTGCTTTCTTGCATCGTATGCCTCTACTAATGCTAATGCTAATTTAGTAGAGTAATAAAATCATTAAATTGAGGGTGCTACTGGCATTGATGTCTAAAGATGTTGCAGAAAACTGTGTGGAAGTCAATAAATGCATAAATTGTGTGTGTGTGTGTTATTCCAATTATTCATGTGCAAACCACTGGTAATAGTGCACTATTTTGTGAGGAACTGCTGTATGCACTGAAAGGACAGAATTCATGGGATACCTGGTTCCTGGGCAATGCAACGCTGTCACCCCTCTCGCTGGTGGACAAATCCACTGCCTGGCAGGTATATAGGTACACTGCTCACGTAGGCGGTAATTCGATGTCGGTATGGATAAACGTTGTGAGTTAACAACCGACTTTGAAAGAGGATGATAGTGGGTGCCCGACACATGGATCACTCTATCGTGGAGATGGTACAGAAATTGCACTAACCCCGTTTCACAGTATCAAGAGTGTATCGGGAATATGCCATTTTTTCCAGAATAACATCTCATCATGGACGGCGCTGTGGATGGAGAAAGGTGGTGGATGAACATGGCTGTCAACATCTGTCTTGCATTGTTTCAGCCAACCGAAAAGCAAAAGTGACACAAATCACCTCCAACTTCAACAAGGGAAGTGCCAGAAGCGTCTCCACCAAGACTGTCAGGCGATCATTAGCAGCAATAGGTTATGGGAGCTGCCGACCACCAGAGTCCCATTGCTAACACCATGACACAGGACTCTACACTTCAACTGGGTGAAAGAACATCGTCACTGGACCTTGAGTGATTGGAGACTGGTCTCCTGGTCCGGTGAGTCCCATTTCCAGTTATTTCAAGCGAACGAGAGGGTGCATATCTGGGGGAAATTGCACGAAACTGTGCACCTGCTATGTCAAGGAATTGTTCAGGCAGGTGGACAGTCGGTAATGGTCTGGAGGGTGTTCAACGGGCACACATTGGGACCTCTGGTAGACATCCCAGAGCGGTCCAGGTTACGTGTCTATTCTTGCAGACCATCTGCATCCCTTCATGATCATCGTGGTCACAAGGCAATGGACTCTTCCAGCAGGACAATGCGCCTCCCCACAGAGCCGTGGGACTAGAACATGGTTTGAAAAGCATTCTTCAAATTTTACCACCATGGAATGGCCTCCCTGTTCACAGACATGAACCCTGTGGAGTATCTTTGGGATGCTGTGGAAAGGTCCGTTTGAGCTTTGGATCCTCCACCCAGGAATGCAACGGAATTATGGACAGCAATGCAACAAGCATGGATGGAAATACCTGTGGAACGCTTTGTGAACTAGTGGATTCAGTGCCTTGCCATGTGACTACCCTTATCCAGGCGAAAGTTGGGCCTACCCGTTACTAAGTAGATATCCCATGATTTCTGTCCATTCGGTGTATATCTTTCTTTCAGTACTTCCTGTTACTGTTTTTTTATGACATAAGGAAATTAGCCCTTAGCTTGCTGTTAAGTTGTAATTTTAAAGAGTTTTACATTAAAATAATCTTATGTTTCAGTTCTTCAGACAATGAAGGATCATTATCACTTTTGTTTGAGCATGTGCAAATCTCTGAACACGCCTGGTATACTTCAAGCTGCTGGTGTAGATCCGAATTCATCCAACATCACAGCTGATCACCTTATCTATAATTATGCTATTGAAATGGTAAGAATTTTTCATTTCTTAAAGTAATTGTTATTCCTTTAAAAGTGAAAGGAAATTCTTTAAATAAAGCATTTAATAACTTGCCTCCTTTTTGACTTTAATAGAAAATATAAATATTCTATGAAAGCCATACATAGGTGAAATGTAGCTGCAGGAAGTAACAAAGTTAACAAACTGTTTTCAATTAAAATCATGTTTAATGAGCAGCAGTCTTCTTAGGTAGACACTGTTCTCAAGAGTCATGGAATAGTGTTTTGATTGCAGGTAATTGTGTAGGACTATGAAATTCTCCAGAACCCCCCCCCCCCCCAACAATTTCTTCCGTCATGCAGTATGACACATGGCTTTTGAGGTAGTAGTAGTGGCATGTGATGCAAGAAAGCATGTGTGTGAGCTTATGCAACATCAGCCAAAAAAAAAATAAAAAATTTACAAAACAATTCCCTCTAAATGTTTGTCCAGTTCCTCCTTAAATTTATTTAACCTATCAACTTCCACAATGACAGATGGAAGTTTTTTCTAGCAATTAACCACCTGCTGGCTAAAGGCAAATTTCTGCACATCTATTCTACAGCTGTCTTTCCTCAATTCGAATTTATGCCCCCTTAGGTTTGAAATCTGAGCAAGTGGAAGAATCCCATGAGAATTCAGCGTGCTCAACCCATTCAAGGCCATATACACCTCGATCAGATCACCTCACAGGTGCCTAGTCTCCATCCGCTGAAATTTGCAGAACTTATGCCTCATCTTGGTAAGATGATCCCTTCATTCCCCTCACCAATCTTGTTGCCCTTCTCTGTACACGCTCAAGCAAATCTACATCCTTCCTAAAATGACGCCTCCAGACCTGTACACAGTGCTCAAGGCATGACCTGACCATTGCCGTATACAGAGGGACAATCACCTCCTTTTCCCTGCTAGCAAAATTCATGTATATCATTGACAAAATCCCATGACCTGCTCTTGCAACCTGTCTGCATTGTTCAGAAAACTTCATATCTGACTGCACAATTACTCCCAGATCTTTTTCATTTTCTACCACCCTAAGTGTAGTACCACACAGTTGGTATGTTCCTCTGGTGTTACTTCTACCCATATGCAGTACTTTGCATTTGTCAATGTTAAACTTCAGTTGCCATTTCTCAGCCCATCTTCCCAAATTTTCTAGATCGTGTTGCAGTAGCACACTGCCATTACTGTCATTAACAACCCACTTTGAGAGTACAGCTCTCTAAAACAGTGTTTGCAGACTGGCAGCTAGATATTCCCCTGGACTGAACCTATTGTTAACTTAACTCTCTAGGAGGCTTCTGGATCAGTTAGTGTATAAACTCAATGCATCACCTCTGCAAGATAGTGTCTGGAGGGGGTCTGAATAGTATGTATGCAGGGGGAATTGTCAAGTCCACGTTATATCAAGGAGCTGGGTATATTCTTACCACATGTACGCCATATTCAAAAATTTAATTACGTCATACGATATGTCCTCTGCACCTTTTCTTACTACTGAATATATCATGATCACTGGTCAAACTAATAGAACAAACTTATTGCCGAAAAGAGCTGGATCTCCCAAACACTTTTCGTTCATTTCTCAAATAAACTTGGTCTCATTTCCACTTACAATCTGCCAAATGTCATGTACTTTTTCTGATAGAATCCCAATTATTGGTTGATTCAATCACTCTCATCTCAGTTGTCCTAAATTTTCACTTCATGATTTCTTTTGGTTCAACTGTGGTACTTGTGCATATATGTCATTCTGATATTTCCCTGTCAGAGACTTAGTAATTTGGAATCACCTCCTTTCGATCTTCTCTGGCTTAAAACCTCTCTACTACATTCTATCAAATTCATCTGTTGCCTCTATCATTCTCCCAACTGCACCAATCGCTTGGAACTCTTTGACTTCCTCTCTTTGAAACTTGACTTTGTCCAGTCCAAATTTCCTAACAGTGAGGCAATTTTTCTTGGTGATTTTAATGTTGGCTTCCGTTTACTTGTTACATGGACCCTACTGTTCAAGATGCTGAGACTTTTGCAATTATTAGTAAACTTGCGCATATTCTTCATTTATCTAGTGATTGTCTGGTGTTCATTTATCAGAACACCAGACAATCCTAACCACACAGCCAACACTTGATCTTTTTTGCACAAACAACCCTTCTAAGTAAACTGTAGAAGTGAGTGGCCCTCTTGATACTTCATATAATAACTTTCTTCTTCAATGATGTCTTTCTCTCTTGGCCATTCTCAACCTCATGTTGTTTGGCATTACAAAAATACAAAATTGGGATGATCTGAGATTTCTTTCCTTATTTGGAAAAACTGTTTCAAATTTTCTGATGTCACTGTTTACTCAGATCGTGTTAGAGAAATTATCCTTGTAGGGATGAAATTCTTTATTCCACACTCCATCTTAAAATCCCAACCTTTATCTAACCTCTGGTTTTCCAGTAACTGTGCTAAATGCTGTTTAAGATAAGAATGTTGAATAGGCACTGCTAGGGTAGCCACATTTAGCCAGGTTCGCTTTTACTCTAACAATCTTGGTGAGCCTCTCATCCACAGAACTGGAGTGGTTCCAGGTGTCGGTTAATAGGGCTCGTGCGCTACTGAGAAGCTGACTGTGAGCATATGCTGACTGGTAGTTGAATTGACCAGCACACATCAGTTTGGGATAGACAGAGGTTTTTAAATGTTGTCTTCGTGCCGAACAAGGGTATCCAAAAAATGAAGAGCATTGCCCAACTCCAGTTCAGTGATGAACTGAATAAAGGGTAACAGAGAGTTGAGGTGTCATAAAAGTCAGTCTCCTGACTTGCAGTGAATGATGACAAACACATCGTCAACATAGCGACACCAAAAGACTATAGGATCTGTTAGACCCATAAACGTGCGATCTCCAGTTCCTCCATAGCGATGTTTGTTGTGACCAAGCTGACGGATGCACCCATCACTGTGAGGAGTGCCATGCATTTGATGGAAAAGGGATTCACCGTACATAACAACACCACCAGTCAGGCACAACTCGATGCCGACACAAGCGTTGTTTGCAGATCATGAAGTTTTGCTGCCCAGGGCTTGGTCATTTTCCAGGAGTTGTTTGGCACGTGTGATAGCCAGTTGGACAGGAATTGAAATGAAGAGTGATACTATATTGAACGAGGCCACAAGCTGATCTTCTGAAATCGTTAAACCAGAAACCAGGTTTAGAAACTCTCCGCTGTCGGAAATCATGCGAACAGTCTTGCCTACCAGGGGTGAAAGCAGGTTTGTAACGAACTTTGACAAATCATACGCTGGGGAATTACAACTGGAGATGATGGGTCGTAAGGGGACACTTTGTTTGTGGACTTTCGTTAAGCCATCAAACTGGAATCTGGCATCCAGAGGCATGTAGTCGCCAGCACAAGGATCCAGAGATTTTGCCAGACTTGAACCAACCGTAGACCAGGCTGTAGACTTTGACCTCCCATTGCTCTAGGATCTTCACGGGAGAGTCGGATACAGGCTCATAGACGGAGGTGTCCTTGTAGCAGAGATAGGGCTTTCATATTGTAGCCGGAACAATTTAGAATGACTGTTCAACCTCCCTTATCTGCTGGTAAAACAATAGTGGAATCATCCCGACTCAACAAGTTGAAGGCAGAGATTTGACCCCAGTTTCACTTAAAAACGGCTAATGCAGTTTTTAGGTGAACTGCATTAGCCGTCTCTTCAGTCAATCGTGACAATGATGCCTCAACACTCATAGTAAGTTCCGTGACCGGGAGGCTGCGGGGAAGAGCAGCGAACTTCTTCCCTAGAGTGAGTAAATCTAACTACTCATTTGACACGTGTTTTGTCACACAGGTTTAGTACAAACTGAGAGCAGTCCATGCTAGGGGCTCTTTGCTGTTGACCGATGTTATGGTCCTCCTGAACTAATTCGTTAAACTTACTTTGCTGATGAGAGCGATAACGGTCAGATTCCCAGACTGCTTGGTTACATAAGGTTCCGATCACATTGGAATATACGGAGGAGGGGACCAGGCTCCTCAGTTCGAACATGAGGATGTCTTTGCTGATGGAAGCTCCCCACAGGACCTGGTGAAGACATCCAAATATTTATAGGGTTCTGAAACTGAAGTTGCTACTGGCACACTGCATGCATTCATTGTGAAATGGAGCTCTGTAGAGAAAGCCCTTTGGAATGACGTGGCAAGTCTTACACCAGTGAGCAAATCGAATATGCTGGTTACTTCGGGCTATGAAGATGAAGTTTTTTTGCAGCATTACAACAACGCTGTAAGTGTGTAGTCAAAGGAATTTTGCTAGCAGAGATAAGGAGGTGATTATTCCCTTGTGTAAGGCAATAATTGATATGCAGAAGTTTGCCTTTAGTCAGTGAGTAGTTGATTGCTAGAACAATGTTCCATCTGTCATTATGGATAGCTTAAATAAATTCAAGGAAGTGGACAAACCTTTGGAGCAAATGATCGGATGAAATGGGAAGGTGTTTTGTTTATTTTATTTTATTTTATTATTATTTTTTTTTTTTGCTGATGCTGTATAAGTTTGTTTTCTTGCATCACATGCTATCTGGGATGTGTATCTGATCCTGTAACAAAATTTCAAGAAAAAAATATTTATTGGCAGCCGTGTTATAAATATTCAAAAAGCAGTATCTAATCTGAAACTTCACCTTCATTGTTACTTTGCATGCTAAAGACAAAAGCTTGTGCTATGCATATTGGATTGCTCTTTGAAAATTGTATTATTAGAGATCTCTTTTATTTTTAAAACGTGTATGGCATAATCACAAAATTTCAAGAAAAATTTCTCTGTTAGATAGCATTCAAACATGAAAAATGCAAGCTTGAGTATCAAATACAGGCTGGCCTCGATTAACGCGTAATTCGTCCCGCGCGCAAAACGGAAACGCATTAATCGAATATAATAATCAATAGGAAAAATTATAATTGGCCCTTGACCTTCAGGAATCTCCATAAAGAATTTCAAAAATACCTTTTAAATAACTTTTTAACTGTATACAATGTAAAAGATAATGAAAATAATTATGGAATTAAATGTTTATTGCATAAAACAGTGGTTCCCAAACTGCGCGCCATGGAATATTTTAAATTTTCGAGGGAAACACAGCGATACTCTACATCTGTCGGACTACGCGTGAACTACTAGCTTGAGGTAGTTCAAAGTTTCAGCATTTCTTAGTATTAGTATTAGCAATGGCCGCATGGTGCAAGAAAGCCCATGGCTTATGCTGCACCATCCAAAAAAAAAAAAAAATCCGAACAAAACAATGATAAAAACAAAAAAATAAATAAATAATAATAATTAATAAAAAAAAGGGAAATTAAATCTATCATCCTATGCGCTTCCCTTACCTGAAAGTACTATCCAGATGACCTTTGAATTTCCCCACACTGTCGGCTTCTACCACCCATGAAGGCAACTTATTCCAGTAATTTATAACTCGCTGGCTAAAATAAAACTTCCTGCAGTCCAATCTAAACATTTCCCTTCGTAACCTGAATTTATGTCCCCTAGTTCTAGCATCATTTACAATCTTGAAAATTTCGTCCTCATTCATTTTACTGATGCCTCTCAGAGCCTTAAACACCGCAGTCAAATCTCCTCTAAGGTGTCTAGTTTCCAAACTCTGCAACCCAAATATTTGAAGTCTTTCTTCATAAGGACGTACTTTTGCCGAACTCACCAGGCAAGTTACCCATCTTTGCACCCTTTCAAGAAGCTCGATATCTTTCTTTAGGTGTGGTCTCCATACTTGAACACAGTATTCCAAGTGTGGTCTAACATAAGCCTTATAATGGGATTATCACGTCCCTATCTCTACTTGCAAAAGTTCGATAGATCATCGATAGGACACCATGGGCCTTCCTTGCAACCTGTTTACAATGCTCAGAGAATTTCATGTCTGACCGTATCACAACACCCAAGTCCCTTTCCTCTAGTACTGGGTTAAGTTGAACTCCACCAAGTGAATAGGTTATTTTGAGATTACTGTTTCCCATGTGTAATACCTTACACTTTGTTGGATTAAAGTATAGCTGCCATTTTTCTGACCATTCCTGAAGTTTATCTAGGTCTCTCTGAAGAAGCTCAGCTTGACAGTGATCATTAACTACTCTACCAATTTTAACATCATCTGCAAATTTAGACATCACGCCCTCTATCCTTTCATCAATATCGTTTATGAAAATTAAAAACAACAGTGGTCCTAATACTGATCCTTGGGGAACCCCACTTCTTACATCAACCCAATCTGCGGAATAGCCATTTATCACAACCCTCTGCCTCCTGCCCTGAAGCCATCCTGATATCCATCTAAGGATTTTCCCAGTGATTCCAACCTGTTCCAGCTTATAAAGCAACCGCTCATGTAGGACTGAGTCAAAAGCTTTGCTGAAATCTAAATAAACAATGTCGAAATTATTCCCTAAATCCAGCTCGTGAGTGACCCTTTCGAAATAGTGAACTGGATTTGTTAAACATGATTTTCCCTTTACAAAACCATGCTGAGTATCCTTGAGAATTTCAATTCGATCCAAATGATCCTGAATTCCACCCTTAATCATTGCCTCCATGATTTTCCCTACTACTGAAGTCAGACTGACAGGTCGATAATTTCCAACTTCACTTTTAGAGCCACCCTTATGTATGGGAGATACATTTGCACTTTTCCAATCCAAGGGAATCTCCCCAGAGTCTAGCGATGCTCGCATAATTAGCCTCAATAATTCAATGCGCTCGCTTGCTGCCTCCCTTAAGATTATAGGGTATGTTCCATCAGCTCCAGGAGCCTTACTGGTCTGTAGGCTCGAAAGTTTTTTCATTAAATAATCTTGCGAAATTTCAATATTGTTAATTACATATTTTTTAACTTCGCTCTCACAATTTCCCATTGCCACAAAAGGTTTTTCATTTGTAAATATCGATGCAAAATAACTGTTTAGTTCATCTGCAACGGCAGCTGGTGTATTTAATACTATCCCCTTTCCCTTACGTAAAGGTCCAGTCTGGTTTGTCCTGCTCTTCTTGGCATTTACCCAGTTAATAGAGGCCATGTAGTACCTTAAGGCATCGTAATTTCCTTTTCTGAAATTAAAACCCATTCCTTTGCCTTTAATTACTGCTACCTCTCTCGTCATCATCCACCGTAGAACTCCATGATATCACTTCCTGCTACTGGTTCCTCTACTGTCAGCCCTGTTATGTCATCTGATTCATGTGTGATGATGAGGTCTAGGATATTCTTTTCTCTAGTACTTTCCCTGACATGTTGATACAAATAACAGTCATCTAGTTGATTTAAAAATTTTGTTCCCCATGTCGAGTTTCCTTCCCATTTACTCCAATCAATTAGAGGCAAATTGAAATCACCCATAATAAGGCATTGACGCTTACTTGCCCATTCCATTTGCATGTAGAGGCTTTTGTCATAGTCTTCACAATCACCTGGTCTGTAGATTACTCCTACTCGCATTGTACCTTTGTTTCCAACTATCTCACACCATACAGACTCTATACTAGCATGTGAAATGTCTGAATCCGGGAAAGCTATCGTCGCACTCAGGCTGCTTCTGATAAGAAGCATTACCCCACCACCCCTTCTATCTACCCTATCCTTCCTAAATACATTATACTGTTTTACAATTATGCAATTTACATTATACAATTATGCTAAGTAATTCTCTTATTAAGTTGTTTGGACCTAACTACTAAATGGAACTGTTAGGTATTTCTTTTGGTTTGGGTGTGCCTTGAAAAAATTACTGAGACACTAAGGGTGCCGTGAACCGAGAAAGTTTGGGAACCTATGACATAAAATACACAATAAAGAAATGACTGTTGCGGAAATATTTGGACAGTGTTGACTTTCTCTTTTCATCAATCAATTTCCGATAGCCGACAACAATCTTCTCTGGGCCCTTGCGAAATAAATATCGCAGAAAACCTCAAACCTTTTGTTTGAGGTTCTCTGCGATACGAAAGATTTCATCTAATTCTTTTACCGTTATCTCCTTCGCGGTAATATTTTCATCTGGCTCATTTAAAAATTTTAATTTTTATTCAAGTGTGCATTGACTTTATTAGCAGGAGACAAACAAGTAATACGTCTTCTTCCGATGGTTGATGGAACACACCGAGGCGGGCAGCAGGCAAACGTTTGTTTATTGACCGTATGACTCACGGTAAGCTTAATGCGTGATTCAAATCTTTTTCAACTATCGCATAAAAAAAAAAAAAAAGATTGCGTTAACTGAAAATTTGCATCGTGTAAATTGAAAAGTGGTGTAATTTTTCAAATAGCTTTAACTGAAAATCGCGTTAATCGAACTCGCGTTATGCGAGGCCTGGCTGTACTGTTATTGTGTAACTGTTATGAAGTCTGCATTTTCTATTCCTGCAGAAAAAAAATATATTTCATTACAAAAAATTTATTTATTTTTTTGTAACAACTGTAGTGTATGTGAAAGGTTTGGATCATAATTACTCTTGAGATGCCCACTACATATTGCACATTAGCTATTAGATGACCCCCCCCCCCCCCACTGTGGAAATACTCTCTGTTACTCGTGCTGCCAGTTGCTAAGTAATTCTTGCCTATAGAATGATAAATCAGAAAACATTTTCCATTTGTATGACCACCTGTTAGTAACAAATTATAAAAATGGACCAGAAAAACCTTCTTTCTGTAATTTTTTTTTTTTTTTTTTCCACAATGCTAAAACTGTCAAGGTTTATAGCTTTTGCTCTCTGTCTGTCTGTCCGTCCGTCCGTGCATGCATGTGTGCACACGCGAGAGAGAGAGAGAGAGAGAGAGAGAGAGAGAGAGAGAGAGAGAGAGAGAGAGAGAGAGAGAAATATTGCCAGTTTGTCATTTCCCTTTTGCTGTTTTTGCAGTTAGGAGTATTTTTGTATCTTCTTAATGTAAGATGGCTATAAATTCACTAATTGTAGATAAAAATGGAGAAGAAGTTGACCAACAAACAGGAAGAATATTTGTTGGAAGCTACCTATAAACTTCTGAATATGGATGTCTTGATGAAAACTTGCACACAGAAGAAAGGGAGGAAAAAATTAGCTATTCATAACAAATTGTTTTCTGAAATTTATATGGTACAAAATCTTTCTTTTATATGTATTTGATTTAATATAATAAGATAATTTCAAGGAAATTTATCTATTAGTTTGCATTATAAACTTGCAAAGTTAGCATCAAGTCAAAAAAAGAAAAGAACAAAATTTAATAAATGGAATTTTTTAAAAAATTAAATTGTGATTATTAGCAAGGAAGTTTGGTTCTGCCAACTAAACAGTATTACTAACCTGGGGGGGGGGGGGGGAAAGACATTCAGAATTTTATTCAGCATCAAGTCAAAAAAAGAAAAAGAACAAAATTTAGTAAATGGAATTTTTAAAAAAAATTAAATTGTGATTATTATCAAGGAAGTTTGGTTCTGCCAACTAAACAGTATTACTAACCTGGGGGGGGGGAGACATTCAGAATTTTACACAGCTATCAGCACAGTATTGAATTTCCTTTGCATCTCCTTCCTGGGCCTTTTCAAGTACTTGTGTAACAGTCTTTGTCGTGACTACTTTAGGATTAAAGTACAATATTATTAAAAATAATAATAAAAAGTACATTCAGGGGGAAGACATTCAGAATTTTACACAGCTATCAGCACAGTATTGAATTTCCTTTGCATCTCCTTCCTGGGCCTTTTCAAGTACTTGGTCTTTGTTACTTTGTGACTACTTTAGGATTAAAGTACAATATTATTAAAAATAATAATAAAAAGTACATTTGCCATTTAAATTGTTGAGCCCATTTCATCTACTGGTTTTTAAAATTTAATATTTCATCCAAAATAGTAAATTTAAAAATATAATAAAAAAAAAATAAAAAAAATGCAAAATTAAATTGCTTAAAATAAAAATGCTTCCTTACTACTTCATGTCTATTATTCGTTGAGTCATTGTTTATTTGTGATAAAAAAAATTTTTTAGTGTGTATACAATATTTTATTATACTGTGCATAGCATTGTTCAACATGGAAAAAAATATTTAACAAGTACAGCAGACTCTCGATTTACCTGAACACTTCAAGATTCCAAATTAAAAAAAAAAAAAAATCAACCGGAAATCATAAAATTCAATTAGTAAATAGAATAGTGGGTATAAACAGATGTTTTGCAAGTTGTAAATAAGTGAGAAACGGCGTTATAAGTTGTGATTGGAAGATTAACATGTGTACCTATTATCCCGCAACCCTGCTGTCTTCAACCCACTGCTCAAAAAAAAAAAAAGAGAGAGACCGAGAACAAATGTTTAGTTTGTTTTAGTCCGTTGCATCAATTGTTGTGTTCCGTCGCACTGCAAAAAGAAAAAGACACATTTTGTTTTGTTATTTGCCAGAGATATCAATTTTTTTTTTGTTTTAGAAATCGCGAAGATGATGGATAAATGCAAAAGAGTTGTGCTTTCAATTGAACAAAAACTTTGAAATTATTCAAAAGTTTGAATAATTTCAATTGCATCCATTAAATCTTTAATGAACCATTATAGTGTTGGTAACTAAACCACATGAAAAAATAAAGGGAAGCATGGTAAGTTTTTTTATCTATCACCATATTTTTTACTTTGGTTGCTGAACACGTTTTGTTATTTTTGGATTAACTGGGAAATCGATTATCCAGGATTTTTTTTTTTTTTTTACCGTCTATCCTGGAAAATCAAGAGTCTACTGTATTCATTTGCAGCTGCATTATAAGATGCTAAGTATTACAGATATAAAAATGGAGATGCGATCATTTGTATCAGATATGTGTATTTTAAGAATTTTTATGATTTTGTTTATTGAACTAATGAATACTATAATCTATAAATGCCTGCACCCATTATAGTCACCTTTTTGAAAACAAAAACCCTTTCCTTTACCCTCACCAGTAATTATTTCTTTCAACAAATCTCACATCAATGCATATTAATCAGTGCCAGCTAAAAGTTCCTTTATATATGTTGACTTACTAAATAATAGATCAAGATTATTGCTTTCCCTTGTCATTGTAGAAAACAGTCATCAAGCAAATTGAGAGATGTTCTTCTGTGAGCAAGCTGCCAACCCTCGAGTTCCAATCATTATCTAAAAAGTTAAAACAAGACATTCTGATTTACTAGTCCACTCTGTTTTGTGGGAAACGCTGCTTTACAGCACTGCTGTCATTGCAACCAATCAAGAAGTGGTTCTTTTGCAACAGCAACTTTTACAGGAGGAGATGCAGGGTCTAGCGAAGCAGTAGAGAAAATGTATACAAAGCAGTGTTTATATGTGGAATAGAAAATGTTAGTACTTAGACTTGAAGTAACATGCAGTTTAAATTGGCATACTTTCACTGATATATAAGAAAAAATTTGGACACCTCTTTAAGGAAGTAGCCACAGAAGCCGCAAATACATATATTCCATTAAGAAAATGCTGAGATGGACAAATAAGGAAGTGAACAGTTTAATAGAGAAGAAAAATAGTGTATGAGGAAGTTAATTCTTGTGCCATCATAAGCAGGCAAACGCTTCCACAAATGTTCTTTAATTCTGTTCTTTCTTGTACAGTGAACCCTCGCTTTGCGATATTAATCCGTTCCAGAGACACCATAGTATCGTTTAATGAAAATACAAAGGGTACTAGGAAAGTTTTGCAATATGATGCAACAATGAATCACAGGAAGCTGCTTGTTGCTGCATGTTGAGACATGTTCATACGTGCATAGTAGCCGCCGGGCCAAGTCGATGGGCTCAGTTATTCATTAGTAGTGAGAGTGTAAAGTGCTTGCGATGGCATCGTGGTCACAAAATGAGATAAGGACAGTTTTGCAGTATAATTTCGTGTGGTTTAACCATAGACCAGTGCTTAGAAGAAATGACCCTTGCACTAGATGATGATTGTCCACATCGTACAACGATATTCAGGTGGTATAGAGAATTCCAAAGGGGAAATTTCACTCTGGAGGATTCTGAGAGGCCGGGAAGGCCACGAACGTCAGTTACGGAGGAAAACGTTACTGCTGTGAGGAAAATGCTTGACGAAAACAGGCGAGTGACCTACCAACAGATAGAGGATACTTTGGGCCTAAATGCACCAGCAATTCGTTCGATTCTGCAAGATCACTTGCACGTGAAGAAACTTTGTTCTCTCTGGGTGCCGCATCAACTGACTGAAGAGCAGATGACACGACGTGTGACTTGGTGCCGGGAGATGTTAAAACAGTTTGATAAGGGACAATCTCGGTATGTGAACAACATCGTGACAGGTGACGAGACTTGGCTGTACTATTACGATCTGCCGACCAAGGCTCAAAACAAAGTTTGGGTCTTTGGTGATGACGACACACCCGTAATTGTCAGAAAATCCCGATCTGTAAAGAAGAAAATGATAGCTGTATTTTTCAAATCGAGTGGAATTGTGGAACGTGTCGTTTTGGACACGCAGAAGACAGTCAC
Source organism: Mastigoproctus giganteus (assembly GCF_048544385.1). Lineage (NCBI taxonomy): Eukaryota > Metazoa > Arthropoda > Arachnida > Uropygi > Thelyphonidae > Mastigoproctus > Mastigoproctus giganteus. Next base: position 156,642,839 of record NC_143587.1, on the reverse strand, counting down.
AGCTAAGTGGTATACTGAACAATGCCTGCCTAAAGTCATTGGATCTATGAAGAACCTGCAGCCAAAGTCAAGAATGGACACCTGGTACCTCCATCACGATAATGCTCCAGCTCACCGCGCCAAAGCCTTCACCGAATATTTGACCACGACAGGACTGAAACTTCTCGAGTACCCTCCCTACAGTCCAGACCTTGCTCCCTGCGACTTTGCACTGTTCCCGTATGTGAAAATGAAGCTAAAAGGGAGGTGGTTTTCCAGTGATGAGGACCTTCTACGGGCTTGGGAAAACGAGTGTGCTTTACTCCCTAGTGAAACTTGGCAGAACTGGTTTAAAGATTGGTTTTGGAGGATGGAGAGGTGTATTGAATGTAGAGGAAATTACTTTGAAAAAATTAAATAAACAAAGCTGTATTGCAAAACTTTCCTAGTACCCTTTGTATTGTAATGCAAACCCAATAAAACGGAGTTTTTTGATAATTCGTTCCAAGACCTCGGAAGTTGAAATTTTCACTATATAACTAAGCTATTTAGTTATATAGTATTTAGTTAAATAGTTTGTGTACATACAACATTGTACATACATGAATTCAATACAGTAAATTTATGTCAAATGAACACAACACAAAAAATCACTTCGACTAAAGGATGCAAAAACAAAACATGCAGCCAACACATTTACAAATGCTACCATTGGCTGAAAGGAAGAACCACGTGGTCCAATCGGAGACAGTCGTAAGCCCATTGTAAAGTGAAATAAGTAGGTGCAGGTTAACATGATCTCTAGTTAGTAGAATCAGCAGCTTTATAGAATCAAATTTAAAAAACAATTTAAATCATTAAAATGCACTACACTTTCATCGTTATATGTTTGGTTATAAGAATGAATTTTGAATGCCTCTTTATGATATTTTTCTCAAGCACATTTCTGGTGGTCACTTCCATAAAACAATAAAAACAATTTGCAGTTTCTGGTTTATTGGGCTTTTCTGTTTGTGCAATCTGTTATAAACAGGTAGTAAACTTGATTTGATTGCATATATGCTAATACCAATATTTGGAATTCTGTGGGTTTTACATTATTATGAGGCCGACCGGGCTAGCCGAGTGGGTAAAGTACCTGCCTGGCAACCCCAAGGTCGCGGGTTCGATTCCCGCCTCGGGCTTGGATCAAAGTACTGCAAAAACCTTGGGAGGTGCAATATGGCCACAGAAGCCGATGCGCCAACAACTACCAAATCAAATACCAAAAAAATACATTATTATGGCAAAATGTGTTTTCCATTCCTCTTCAATCATGTAAAAACATAAAATAAATTTTCAGAATCTTCTCTTTGTTCCTATTTTTAAGCTTGTTACTCCATATCTCACTTGAGTGAGTGAGTGAGTGAGTGAGTGAGTGAGTGAGTGAGTGTGTGTGTGTGTGTGTGTGTGTGTGTGTGTGTGTGTGTGTGTGTGTGTGTGTGTGTGTGTGTGTGTGTGTGTGTGTGTGTGTGTGTGTGTTTATTGATTGCTTATCTTTTTTACTGTTTTAAATTTTACACCCCCCTCCCAAAAAAAAAAGTCAGTGAACAGAAATATCAATTAGTTAATATGTACATATTACCGTATTAAGCTATGTACGTAAGCATAAATTTATTTTTATTTTGCTAACCTGTGGGCCGACCGGGCTAGCCGAGTGGGTAAAGTACCTGCCCGGCAACCCAAAGGTCGCGGGTTCGATTCCCGCCTCGGGCTTGGATCAAAGTACTGCAAAAACCTTGGGAGGTGCAATATGGCCACAGAAGCCGATGCGCCAACAACTACCAAATCAAAAAAAAAAAAAAAAAAAAAGCTAACCTGTGGAAAATATTCTTCTGATTTTCACATATCATTTAATTTTGTTTATTGGTAAGGTAATAAAGTGTAAATTTGTGTTTAATATGCTTTACTTTTATAGCCTGTGGATAATATTCCTCCTATTTTGACTTATTAGAATCGCCATTTAATAGAATTAAAATTCAATTTGCAAACAACTTTTTATTATTGACAGTCCATTCTTAATGCTGGGTGATCCACTGTATGTAATTTGTACATGTAGTATTGTTTTTAATTTATTATTAATTAATACTATTTTTAAAGATATGATTTCCACAGAATATTTATTTATAAAAATGTTCCCCAACTATAAATAAAGTATGAAAAGCACTGATTTATGCGTGTCATCTCTTCATCCCTATTTATATCCTTTCCTACGGAATATAAAAAAATGTCACGAAAGATATGTAAGTGAGCAGGTTATAGAGTATGTGCCAATTAGAAGTACTTTCAGTTTAATCAGCAGTGAAATCACTTCACAAAAAGATAAATTAACTTTAATCATTTAAATTAGTTTTTCATATTACTTTATTCTTCGTTATTTGCAGAGTGATGTATGCTAAGAATTCCCTCTGTATTGTGAAACATTTGACACACTATGAGAATTATTAAGAAATGTGTTTTTTTCCTTTGCTTTTCTTCCAGAAATAGAAGATATATTACATCATGAATAAGAACGTACAGATAAATGCACTTAATATAATGAGAATTTTTATATTATAATATAATCTATTTATATTTTGTGATGTTTTCTTATCTCATTTACAGTGCCAATCAGCAGCTCTGGATGAATTATTTGGGAATTCCCAAGAAGTACGTATTGTCGTTTTTTATGTTTGATAAATATAGACATTTCATAATTGATAATATATGGGACCAGCCAAAAAAAATGCACATGCTTCAGTAAAATAAGATTTTGCTATGAACAAAAGTGTGTGTGTGTGTGTGTGTGTGTGTGTGTGTGTGTGTGTGTGTGTGTGTGTGTGTGTGTGTGTGTGTGTGTGTGTGTGTGTGTGTTAACATACAAATAGACTAATCATTTTGCTTAATTGTAATTCAAAATGCATATCTTCTGGTTTTCATTTTCATGATATAAATTATTTTTTCTGTGCCTGATTATTATTTTATTCATATTAAATGAAATAATTTCTAAATAGCATTTATTGCCCATTTGCCAAAATCCATATATGTATGTTTAATCTGTAAAATTGTTTATTCGTGGGCTGATTTGTATGTTGTGCTGGTTGAAAAACTGATTATAGCTCAGGGGGAACCCTACTCCTTTACCTGAGATCAACTAACTAAGGATTCTAGAAACTTCTTTTGTCATTGATGAGAATTAGTTGTTGATTTAGTTCTCATTGATGAGAACTATTATTATTATTATTACAGTCGATTCCGGTTATTTGAGACACATCGGGACTAGTGCATTTTGGCCCGATTAAGCGGCTGCCTCGATTATCCGAAGTTTCACGTAAATAGTTAAAAATACAATTTATCCCTCCCCCCTTTACAATTAGTTCACTGTACAATCAAATCACGTTACGACGAACTCACCACAGTAAAGTACCGTTCACTATACGATGTGTAGTAAGCATCGGTCATTGTGATCACGTTTGTGAATTGAATTTTAATTCTATTAAACAGCGATTCTAATTAGCGAAAATAGGAGGAATATTATCCACAGGCTATAAAAGTAAAGATATATTAAGCATAAATTTACTCTTTATTACCTTACTAATTAAAAAATTAAATGATACGTGATAATCGGAATAATTAATACGTACTGTAATATGTACATACTAACTAGTTGACAATTCTGTTCACTGACATTTGTGGGTGGGGGTTAAAATTTAAAACAGTAAAAAGATAAGCAATCAATAACAAAGGACACGGCACACACAAATTGCAAGTAACACAACACGCCCAAGTGAGAACGGAGTAACAAATTACGAAGCTTTAAAATTGGAATGAAGAGAAGATTGTGAAAATAATTTTTTTTTATATGATTGAAGATTCCATGGAAGTGTAAACACATTTTACCATAATAACCCACAGAATTCCAGCTGTCGGTATTACCGCAAATTCAATAAGATCGAGTTTACTGTCCGTTTATGATAGATTGCACTAACAGAAAAGCCCAATAAATAGGTGGCTGCTAATTGTATTTATTGTTTTATGGTTGTGACCTCCAGAAATCCGATCGAATTATGCGGTACGGTCGGAGACAATCGTAGGGTAATCTCCAGTGCCGAGGTTTCCTGCCCCGATTAAACGGCATTTTGTCCCAATTAAGCGAAGTAAACCCTGGCTATTTTCTCGATTGCTTTTTGTTTTTTAAGATTTGCCCCGTATAAACGGCTGCCCCGATATAAACGGTGGCCCAAATAACCGGAATCCATTGTATTAGCCATATGGTGCAAGGAAGCTTGAGGCTTATGCTGCATCAGCGAAAAAAAAAATTTCTGAACCACTCCGAGAGAGAGAGAGAGAAGTAGAAGGGAATCACCAAGAAAGAGAAGAATGATGATATCCAGCTCAGGACCCTGGGTGTGCCAAACCCACACTCACCAGATGTGAGCCCCCTGGGGTTGTAATGTGAGGCCTTACTTGTTTAGCTTATATGTAAATCTGGTCCTGGTGCTTTTCCTTGCAGAAGACAAACTTAAAGACAAATGTACACCCTTTCTTGAATAACATTACCATCCTCTATATGGACAGAACTGGGGATGGTTCTCTCCATGGCGAAGTTGCTATCCTTGTGGGCAATCACATCCTATTTCTACATGTGCCATTATCCACCAGCATGAAAGTGGTAGCTATTAGCGTTAATAGTAGCAAATGCAAAAAAACAAGCTTATACAGCATCAGCCAAAAAATAAAATAAAACCACTTCCCATATCACTTGTTCATCCCCTCTAATAGTTAAGTTCCTCCTTGAATTTATTCAAACTACCCACTTTAACAGCACTGGATGAAGGCAAACTTCTGCACATCTCTCTTGTAATGATCCTTTTTCATTTTGAATTTATGCCTCCTGTGTGTATATTGTCAGCAAGAAGAAGGATTCCGTTACCAATGCACTTACACAAAATTTGGAGACTAGGCTCCTTACAGATGCCTAGTCTCCAAATGGTGCAGCTTGCATAAATGATATAAATAATGAACGAAAGGGGTGCTCTTATCATCCTTTCCTGATAAGAGTGTCCTTTTATTCTTGTCTCTGATCTCATTGCTCTTCTCCCCCATTCTTTCCAAAAGATCCACATCCTTCCTAAAATGTGGACTCCAGACCTATATGAAGTACTCAAGATGTGGCCTAACCATTGCCTTACACACCAGATTAATCAACTCCTTGTTGACAAAATTCCTGTTTATATCATTGACAAAACCCCATGAACTAGCCTGTCAGCCTCTCTGCACTGCTCAGAGAATATCATATCTAGCAGATGATGTAAAGCAGATAAATTTGAAAATGATGTAATGTAAAGATTGGTAGAGCAGTTAATGATCACTGCCAAGCAGTAGGGCTTCTTCAGAGTGACCTAGATAGACTTCAGAGATAGTCAGAAAAGTGGCAGCTTTGCTTTAATCCAGCAAAGTGCAAGGTCTTACACCTGGGGAATAGTAATCCTAAAATAAGTTATACACTTGGTGGAGTTGAACTAAAGTCAGTATGGAAGAAAGGGACTTGGGAGTTACGATACAGTCAGACATGAAGTTCTCCGAGCATTTGTAGACAGGTTGCAAGGAAGGTCCATGGTGTCCTCTTGATGATTTATCAAATGTTTGCTAGTAGAGATAAGGACGTCATAATCCCATTATACAAGGCTATTGTTAGACCACACTTGGAATCCTTTGTTCAAGTATGGAGACTACACCTAAAAAAAGACATCAAGCTTCTTGAAAGGGTCCAAAAATAGGTAACTTGCCTGATGAGATCAGGAAAAGGGGGAAAGACATCGAATATGCCGACCGGGCTAGCCGAGTGGGTAAAGTACCTGCCCGGCAACCCAAAGGTCGCGGGTTCGATTCCCGCCTCGGGCTTGGATCAAAGTACTGCAAAAACCTTGGGAGGTGCAATATGGCCACAGAAGCCGATGCGCCAACAACTACCAAATCAAAAAAAAAAACTTCGAATATGTGGGTTGAACAGCTTGGAAACTAGACACCTTAGAGGAGACTTGATTGGGGTGTTTAAGGCTCTGTGAGGCAAAAGTAAAATGAATGAGATGGAATTTTCGTGATTATAAATGATTCTAGAACCAGGGTCCATAATTTCAATTATGGGAGGAGATGTTTAGACTGGATTGCAGGAAGTTTTTATTTTAGCCAGCAAGTTATTAATTACTGGCATAAGTTACCTATGTGAGTGGTATAGGTTGCAGTTTGGGGAAATTCAAAGGTCAGCTGGATAGTTGAAAGGTCAACTGGATAGTTACTTACGGGAGGAGGGAAATGCATAAGTTGCCGGTTACTTTTTCTTTTATTATTTATTAATTTTATTTAATTTTTTTTATTATTTATTAATTTTATTTAATTTTTTTATTATTTATTAATTTTATTTAATTTTTTTTATTATTTATTAATTTTATTTAATTTTTTTATTATTTATTAATTTTATTTAATTTTTTTTATTATTTATTAATTTTATTTAATTTTTTTTATTATTTTTCTCTTTTTTTTTTTTTTTTTGCACCATATGGCCATTACTCATTACTAATAGTAACTTACATAGGGAGATCGGCAAAAGGACGACCATATGAGGAAAGACTCTGTACATGTGGATTATAGAGCTTGGCTACCAGGAACCCCAGAGGTGACCTCATTGAGGTTTATAAATCTCTGAAAGGGGTTAGTAAAATGAATGAAGGTGGAATTTTATAGAGAATTCCAGGAAGTTTTCTTTTAGGCAGAGAGTCATTGATTGCTGGAACATGTTGCCTTCACAGGTAGTTGAGGCTGACAGTTTGAATAAATTCACTGGTCAACTGGATAGTTACCTATGTGAGGAGGGAAGTAAACATTTTGTGTTTTCTTATCTACTCATTTTTTTTTCTCCCCCAGCTAGTGCAGCAAAAGCCTGCAGCTTCCTTACATTGTATGGCTATTACTATCAATATAATTGGATAGATACCACTCTCCCATGTGCCCCCCTTTTTTTTTTTTTTTTGTTTAACTTCAACAATTTCTCTCCATCTTCTTTCAGATATCCATAAAATCATTCAGTGCCCTGTTTAGAGTTTAATAAACTTTTGGCATCCCCTCATATATGAGTCCTCCGTAGCCAAGTGGGCAGGAGCGGGAGTGCAGTAGCACACGCTCTTTGAGTAGACCGGGGTTCAAGCCCCTGACTGCTGAATATGGTTGATCTGCCAACCCGCACTGGACCAGCGTGGCAGATTATGGTCCATTTCCCTCAGCATGAATTGTTGAGGAGGCTTCCATCCTGCAGTGGGTTGATAATGGCTGCACTTTACTTTACTTTTACATATATGAGTGTAAATGCAGAATATCTATTCAGTTTGTCAGCATTCTCAGCAGGATCGTCAACAGTTAAATCATAGACATCAAGTGGGCTAATGTGATTCATCCCATTCCTTCTAGTGTTTACATAAATAAAAATGTCTTTGCTGTTTTTCTTTGCATCCTTTGCCAAAGACTTCTCATAATCTGCCTTCTCTTGCCTAACTCCCTTTGTGACTTAATTGCAATCTATTTTATATCTACCATAGGCTTTTGTATCACCTGATAATTTATATGCATCCCATGCATTTTTCTTCTCTGCCACAAGTCATTAGTTCATCTGAAATCCATTTTGGTTTAAGCCTTGAACTGTATTTCTCACTTGGTATGAAAGCCCAGTAGCTTCTACAACTGTGTCCTTGAATTTTTCCCATTGAGAATTTAAAAACTGTTCTGAGACATTGTAGTAACCTTTATGAAAACAAAAGCCATTCCCTTTATCCTTTATGATAATAAATAAATTTGAAAAATATGAAGGTTAAATCACCAGATGCAGATACTGTAGGGATATTAGAGACATGGTGTCAGTCAGACATAAGGGACTGATAATTTTTGAGTATGGGGAGTACAATTTGTTTAGAAAAACAGACAGAATGGGAGGAGGAAGTTATACTCTTAGTTAAGAAGCACTATAAAATCTAAGGTGCATCACTGGCCTGGGTGGACAGTGCAATGTTGAGTTGGTTTGGTATGAAAAGCACTGGAAGACCAAACTGAGAACAGGAGTAAGTTATGGACCTAATGACTGACTAAGCATAATAAATGTACAGACAAAGAGAGTGGGTCAGCAAATCAGAATGTCTTAAAATGTGTGATTTAACTTTCCACATACTGAGGGGAACTTTTAGTTTGGTCGCCAACACAATACCAAGACTTTTGTGAATGACTTTTGTACACTAGTATGTTAGAGAGAGGAAAACGAAAGAATGCAATACCCTTGATAATTCTTCATCATATAAAAGACCCACTAAGTAATCGAGATACATTGGCATGAACTTTTCTTCTACCTTCATACATATTTCCTGAAAATTATCTACAGAAGTTCAAGTCTAATGTCAGCAAGTATCTTCTTTCATCTTCTCAACCCATGCATGGTACCAAGTACTGTAGGTTCTAATTCTGTGTGTGGGGTTTCGTAAAAAAAAGGGAATAAAAACTTCAATGATTTCTAGTTTCCCCCTTCTCCTCATCTCTCTTTTCATTTCATTCATTCTGGTAAAATTTTTAAAAAGTGATGGATTTAAGAAATTTTATTATATTATGAATACAATAAAATTTCATCAAATGGAACCCTGTCGCAAACTGAGGTAACCCTCAGTTTTCGACAGGGTTCCATTCAATGTAAAATGAGCCTAATTATATAATGTAAGTCAGGGAGTTACATTTCAGGCCCCTCTCAAAATTGACATAAGTAATATTAGCATTAGCATTAGTAGAGGCATTTGATGCAAGAAAGCAAGCTTATGCAGCATCAGCCAAAAAAAAAAAAAATAATAAATAAATAAAAAATAACCACTTCCACTTCACCCCTCTGTTCGTTCGAAATACCTGTCCAGCTGAGGCTTAAACTTATTTAGGTTATCAACTTCCACAACAAGGGATGGAAGTCTGTTCCACTAACCAACCACCCGCTGGCGAAAGGCAAATTTCCTCACGTCTATCCTACATCTGTCTTTCCTCAGTTTGAATTTATGCCCTCTCAGGTGATTATTCTGAGCAAGAGGAAGAATCCCATCAGCATTGAGCATGCTCAAACCATTCAAGGCCTTATACACCTCTATCAGATCACCTCGCTGGTGCCTAGTCTCCAGACACTAATTTGCAAAACTTAAGCCTTTCTTCGTAAGAGTAACCCTTTGTTCCATTCACCAATCTTGTTGCCCTTCTCTGGACTCATTCCAGCAGCTCTACATCCTTCTTGAAATGAGGCCTCCAGACCTGTATACAGTACTCTAGGTGTGGCCTGACCATTGCCTTATACAAGGGAATAATCACCTCCTTATCCCTGCTAGAAAAATTCCTATATATCATCGACAATACACCATGAGCTACTCTTGCAGCCCGTCTGCACTGCTCAGAAAACTTCATATCTGCCTGCACAACCACCCCCAGGTCCCTTTCATTCTCTACCACTGTCAGTGTAGTACCACAGAGTTGATACGTTGCTCTGGGGTTGCTGTTTCCCATATGTAGTACTTTACATTTGTCAATGTTAAACTTAATTTGCCACCTCTCAGCCCATCTGCTCAAACTTTCCAGGTCCTGTTTCAGTAGCATAGTGTCAGTAGTGTCCTTGACAACCCTGCCAACCTTCGTATCGTCTGCAAACTTGGACATTAAGCTTGATATACCATCATCAATATCATTTATAAATACAGAAAACAATAATGGACCCAACACTGAACCCTGAGGGACTCCACTAATAATATTAGTCCACGATGAGCAGTGTCCATTGATTACCACTCTCTGTCTTCTCCCCCTCAACCACCCCTTTATCCATAGCAGCAATTTGCCTCCAATGCCACACTGCTCCAATTTGTGCAACAGTCTTCCATGTGCAATAGTATCAAAAGCCTTTCTAAGATCCAAGTATATAATATCAAAGTTATTCCCTGCATCCAGTTCTTTTGTGACTGCATCATAGTAACCAATCAAATTGGTCAGGCAAGACTTCCCCTTAACAAAACCATGCTGTGTCTGAGCTATAACTGAAGTCTTGTTTAGATGATCCTGCAGTGCTTCTTTAACCAGTGCCTCCATTAATTTTCCGGGAACAGAAGTTAAACTAACAGGTCTATAATTACTTGTGTCGCCCTTTGATCCTCCTGTGTGAATTGGGGTCACATTTGCACATCTCCAGTCCATGGGTACTTCCCCTGAGTCCAAGGAAGCTCTCATAATTATGGCTAAGGGTTTGCTTACTTCCTTTGCTGCCTCCTTTAATATAACTGGATAGATCCCATCCACCCCAGGTGCCTTTCTTGTATTTATCTTCAACAATTTCTCCTCCACTTTACTCTCAGTTATTACAAGATTCTCTAGCTTACTGCAAGAGTTGAATACACCTCTGGCATTCCCCTCGCTGAATAACTCCTTATGTGTGAATGTCGATGCAAAATATTCATTTAGTTTGTTAGCTACCTGAGCAGGATCATCAACAGTTGACCCATCGATATCAAGTGGACCAATCTGATTCATCCCCTTCCTTCTAGAGTTTACATAAGTAAAGAACTCTTTGCTGTTTTTCTTTGCATCCCTTGCCAAAGATTTCTCGTAATCTGCCTTCGCCTGCCTAACCTCCTTTGTAACTTGGTTACAGATCAACTTGTATCTATCATAGGCTTCTGTGTCACGTGTTAATTTGTATGTATCCCATGCATTTTTCTTCTCTGCCATATGTCTCATTAGTTCATCTGACATCCCATGCATTTTTCTTCTCTGCCGTATGTCTCATTAGTTCATCTGACATCCACTTAGGCCTAAACCTTGAACAATATTTCTTAGTTGGTATGTAAAGCCTAGTAGCTTCCAAGGTAAGTTCTTTGAATGCTTCCCATTTTGAATTTGCTGTTGGTAACATGATCAGTTGGTCCCACTGTATAGAATTTAAATACTGTCTCAGACCATCGTAGTCGCCTTTACGAAAGCAATAACCCTTCCCTTTACCCCTAATGGTAGTTACCTCTTTGAGTAAATCCCACTTCAGCACACTGTGATCACTGCCACCTAGTGGTTCATTTACCTTCAGATTCTTAATGCATGAAGAATCACTACTGATAATCAAATCAAGAGTATTACTCCCTCTAGTTGCCTCCCGAACATGCTGATGTAGAAAACAATCATCCAATAAATCCACAAAAGCCTTGCTATTGTCTGAGTGACCAGCCCCCAAATTCCAGTCAATATCTGGGAAATTAAAATCTCCCATTATAAGACTCTCTGATTTACTGGCACACTCTATTTCCCTGTACAATTTCTTATTATACTCATCAGAGTCATTAGGCCTATAGCACACTCCTACTCTCCATTTTGATCTCCCAATGAGCTTATGTCACACCAAACTGACTCAACACTGCACTGTCCAGCAATGTCCACTGGCTTCACTTCCTTGGATTTTATGTATTTCTTGACTAATAGCATAACCCCTCCTCCCTTCCTATCCTCTCTTTCTCTTCTGTAGACATTGTACTCCCCAAATTCCAGTTCTGCATTCCTTATATCTGTGTGACACCACGTCTCTGAAATCCCCACAATATCTGCCTTTGATGTTTTGAGCAATACCTCAAATTCATCAAATTTATTTACTAAACTCCTAGCATTGGTGTACACGCAAGTATTCATGCACCTGTTCTTTTTCTTAGCTACCCTAACACAACCCATGTGTTTACTTGTACCCCAATGATTCCCAGCAGTCTCTGAAATATCCTGCATCTTATTTTCCAGGCTGCGGCTCATTCCAATAGAAGCAGTGCAAGAATCACTTTCACCTCTGCCAGTGGCTACTGTTAACCTATTAGTCCTTGTTTCCCCCCCCCCCAATCTAGCAGTTTTCCAACCCACCTAACACTGCCTCGATAGCATCAGCAAACATTCTTGCACCCTTTCTATTTAAGTGTATCCCATCCCTGTTGCAGCAGCTGGGTAGATCCCATCCACCCCAGGTGCCTTTCTTGTATTTATCTTCAACAATTTCTCCTCCACTTTACTCTCAGTTATTACAAGATTCTCTAGCTTACTGCAAGAGTTGAATACACCTCTGGCATTCCCCTCGCTGAATAACTCCTTATGTGTGAATGTCGATGCAAAATATTCATTTAGTTTGTTAGCTACCTGAGCAGGATCATCAACAGTTGACCCATCGATATCAAGTGGACCAATCTGATTCATCCCCTTCCTTCTAGAGTTTACATAAGTAAAGAACTCTTTGCTGTTTTTCTTTGCATCCCTTGCCAAAGATTTCTCGTAATCTGCCTTCGCCTGCCTAACCTCCTTTGTAACTTGGTTACAGATCAACTTGTATCTATCATAGGCTTCTGTGTCACGTGTTAATTTGTATGTATCCCATGCATTTTTCTTCTCTGCCATATGTCTCATTAGTTCATCTGACATCCCATGCATTTTTCTTCTCTGCCGTATGTCTCATTAGTTCATCTGACATCCACTTAGGCCTAAACCTTGAACAATATTTCTTAGTTGGTATGTAAAGCCTAGTAGCTTCCAAGGTAAGTTCTTTGAATGCTTCCCATTTTGAATTTGCTGTTGGTAACATGATCAGTTGGTCCCACTGTATAGAATTTAAATACTGTCTCAGACCATCGTAGTCGCCTTTACGAAAGCAATAACCCTTCCCTTTACCCCTAATGGTAGTTACCTCTTTGAGTAAATCCCACTTCAGCACACTGTGATCACTGCCACCTAGTGGTTTATTTACCTTCAGATTCTTAATGCATGAAGAATCACTACTGATAATCAAATCAAGAGTATTACTCCCTCTAGTTGCCTCCCGAACATGCTGATGTAGAAAACAATCATCCAATAAATCCACAAAAGCCTTGCTGTTGTCTGAGTGACCAGCCCCCAAATTCCAGTCAATATCTGGGAAATTAAAATCTCCCATTATAAGACTCTCTGATTTACTGGCACACTCTATTTCCCTGTACAATTTCTTATTATACTCATCAGAGTCATTAGGCCTATAGCACACTCCTACTCTCCATTTTGATCTCCCAATGAGCTTATGTCACACCAAACTGACTCAACACTGCACTGTCCAGCAATGTCCACTGGCTTCACTTCCTTGGATTTTATGTATTTCTTGACTAATAGCATAACCCCTCCTCCCTTCCTATCCTCTCTTTCTCTTCTGTAGACATTGTACTCCCCAAATTCCAGTTCTGCATTCCTTATATCTGTGTGACACCACGTCTCTGAAATCCCCACAATATCTGCCTTTGATGTTTTGAGCAATACCTCAAATTCATCAAATTTATTTACTAAACTCCTAGCATTGGTGTACACGCAAGTATTCATGCACCTGTTCTTTTTCTTAGCTACCCTAACACAACCCATGTGTTTACTTGTACCCCAATGATTCCCAGCAGTCTCTGAAATATCCTGCATCTTATTTTCCAGGCTGCGGCTCATTCCAATAGAAGCAGTGCAAGAATCACTTTCACCTCTGCCAGTGGCTACTGTTAATCTATTAGTCCTTGTTTCCCCCCCCCCCAATCTAGCAGTTTTCCAACCCACCTAACACTGCCTCGATAGCATCAGCAAACATTCTTGCACCCAAACAGCCTCCGTAGCCGAGCGGGCAGGAGCGGGAGTGCAGTAGCACATGCTCTTTGAGTAGACCGGGGTTCAAGCCCCTGACTGCTGAATACGGTCGATCTGCCAACCCGCACTGGACCAGCGTGGCAGATTATGGTCCATTTCCCTCAGCATGAATTGTTGAGGAGGCTTCCACCCTGCAGTGGGTTGATAATGGCTGCACTTTACTTTACTTTTTTTCTATTTAAGTGTATCCCATCCCTGTTGCAGCAGCATAGCGTCAGTAGTGTCCTAACAACCCTGCCAACCTTTGTATCGTTTGCAAACTTGGACATTAATAAGAGACAATGGATACAATTACGCTTCATTTCACTTTCACACTTCTCTCTAATGAAGCTGATCATTGACGGTCTCCATGGCTTGGCTGAAAGGATGCACTGTAGATCGTTTGTATTCATAGATTTTAGAGGAGGCTCTTCATCTTTTTTTGTTCTCCTCCTCCTTCTCTTGTCCTAGTTCTTTAGCCATGTCTTCATTGGAAAGCTGCTGTCTGTGGCTATCCAATAGCTCTGTTACATTTTCATCTGTAACCTCGTCTAATCCCACCTCTTACTCCAGCCTGCTAACATCTTCTTTAAGTGTTCTCCACTGGCTCTAATTCTGTCAGGTCGTGCATAAATTCTGGAAGAAGTTTGCACCACACTCCATTCAAGCAGTTCACTGACACTACCTCCCAATCTGCACTGATGTTATTAATGCCCTTCAAAATGTTGAATGAGCACCAATAATCCTTCACAGTTTTGTCTGACCTGGCCAAAACTCTTACCATTTCCATGAAGGTTTGGCAGAGGTAATAGGCTTTAAAAGTTGCTATTACCCTCTGGTCAATTGGTTCCAAAACTGAAGTGGTGTTTGGTGGCATGTAAACGACATTGATGTCCAGAGATGTTCTGACTTCAGCAAGGTTTACAAGATGGCCAGGGACATTGTTCAAAAATAGTTTGTGTACCAAACCAAGATTTCGTGTGTCACCCAAGCCCTCCTGTTTCATTTCCATCAGAGCACATGGTGTCTGTGAAACAATTCACCAACAATTGTTGGTGAATTGTTTTAGTTTTAATGTGCCAGAGACATTTGCACCCAGCAGTGAGCCTGTCTTTTGCAGCAGGCCTGAAATCTGGTGCAGACTGCTCTTCATGGACAATGAAGGTTCGTGATGACAATTTCCTCCAATAAAGCCCGGTCTCGTCAACATTAAAAAATAAGATCAGGACAATAATTACCCTCCTCTACAATGGCTTGAAACTCTGCACGAAATGCTGCCTCAGGATCTGCACTTGCCACCTCTCCACTTAATTTCACACAGTGACATGTTGAGATTTAAATTGCATTAACCATCCCTTGCTAAAAATGTCTCATCACCACCCTCTTTTTTTTTCTTAAGATCTTCAAAAATTGACTTTGCCTTATCAGTAATAACTTATGTCACCTGTTTTTTTTTTTTTTTTTTTTTTTTTTTAAGTTTACTTCTGCTGTGACTATAGACTTCCATCTGTTGTTGTGGAAGTTGATTCCTTAAATAAATTTAAGGCTGAACTAGACAAATGTTTGGAGTGACCGGATGGGTGAAATGGGGAGTTTTTTTTTTTTGTCTGATGCTCTATTGGCTTGCTTTCTTGCATCATATGCCTCAACTAATGCTAATGCTAACTCACTTGTGTTGCACTTACTGTCATAGCATGTTGCATTGACTGTTGTTTTAATTTATCTGCATTTTTCATTATGGTACTCGAGACAGTGGAGGCAATTTCATACTTCTACACACGTTAGGACATGTCTGACCATCTTCCATTCTACTAATTACCTCCATCTTTTTTTTCCCACATGATCACAGATCTACATGACTTTTTAGCCACATTTTCACATTCACTTGACTTTACTGCACTTTTCTTATTAGACATGGCAACTCTTATTTTATTAATTTAATCGATAATTTTTAATTAAAACTCACAAATTGACACTATAGAATAGTGACCCAAGAATAATACATCAAAAAGCAAACTGAGTGTTCCTCTCCTCTTATCTCCAGCCACCTCATCCCTGATTGTCTTAAATGGTAGATGGGGATAGTTTTTTTGATAATTTTGGTCTTCTGGTTTCAAAACCATCATTATTGTGAATTATCGCAAAACAAACATTGTAAAATTAGGGTTTTCTGTACTCTTGTAGTCTGGTTTATTATATTACAAATTCTTTGTTAATTTTTATTTTGCTTGATTTTTTTTTTTTTTATTTATGCTAAGGATCATGACTTACTAAATAAGAAAAGTATTCTAATTAATTTCAATGCAGTTGAGCTCATTTTCATTTGAGCCATCCTGAAGAATCTAATGATCATGTTATAAAAATGTATTAACCCATTTTTTTTTTTAATTCTAAAATCTTATTGAAACAATTACATATTTTAAAACTAGTTGATTGTATAATTTTGGATAACATATACAGATTACACCTGGATATTGAAAAACATATTTTGGTTATACTTTAGAATCTCGAAAGCAATATTCAGTTGCAGTAATATATAGCTCTTAATTCTCAGCATGGCCTGGACACTTTCATTGGCTGCTGGACACATAAATTCAGGCCCTCGTGGATAGCACAGTTGGTAGAACCACCACCTTCCCCCACCAGGTTGAAAAGACCCAAGTTCAAGTCCCATCGATGATATGATGAATTTTTATGGACTTTTTTCACAACGTGGCTGAGTTAGTTAGTTAGTCTCAGGCAAAGGTAGCATGGGTTTTTTTTTTTTTTTTTTTTTTTCCCAAAAATCAACCATAGAACATACAATTTATTTATATGGAGAAATATGGCTTTAGTAGCTGATGCTCCTAAACCCTACCACAATAACCTAAATTCAGCTTTTCTCTACTGCTGTGAATTTTCTTGAGTGTAGGCATTTTAACTAATATGAGTTTTGAATATTTCATGAGGTGAAAGATTGTGCCATATTAAAAGTAAAAGTGTCGAGAATAATTTTTTTTTTATTTTTTATTAACTCTTGTCATGTGTACTAGAATGTCTAAATGTAAATTTGAAAGTGTTGAACTCCAAGTTGCTAACTAAATTCTCTCTTTTAACAAAATTAAAAATTTAACCATAAATTTCACATTTGATTTGTACCAGTGTTCCATGTGTTTAACAATATTTTCTCACTTACAGTGCTTCCGTCGCTACCAAACTGCCCAAATTTTACTCCACAGTCTTGCACAACAGGTCAAACATGAAGAAGATAAGAAACTGCTTAGCAAATGTAAGTTATTATTATATAAAATAGCTCATTCTATATACCATAATTAGCAACTACAGTAACTATATCATTTTGCTTTAAGAAAAGTAAAGTAAAGCATTTGAGAGCTACAATAATAAATTAGCAATCCTTTGCATGCCAAAAAATTGTTTCACAGCTCTAATTCATTTGATTACTGATTATCTAGTCTTGTTTCAGGCATCTATCATGCTCTTTATATAGTGCTCTATTTTACTAAAATATGACTATATAACAGTATAACTAGATTAAAAAAAAAAAAAAAAAAAAAAAGATAATTTGACCAATATTTCCAAGCACACATGAAATATAAAATATAAAAACAAAGAATAATATTAATTATGAATTTATTATTGATACATATAAAACAATATAAAATTAGGAAAACAGCATTTACTCACAGTTTCAAGAAAAAATTGAAATACAAAAAGTGCTTTATATTTTGCATTAAATATAAAAGTTTTTAGAATTCAACATTTACTCGCTTTAATTTGATGTTATTCATGGTTTTTATTCATTCCCATCTCTTCTTTAATGCAGTTTGGCCTTCCTTCTGATATTATGATGGAAATCAAGATAATCTTATATATGTATATTTTGAGGGTGCAGCTGTAAAGGGGTTTTTGCAGGCCATCCACTGGATAGCTGAACAGAACCTATTGGTAATGCTCTAGCAGGCATCTAGATCAGAATAGAAGCATTCAGATTAGTGCATAATCTCATTGTATTCTTTCATCTGTGACTGGAGAGTCCAAGTAGTGTGTATGATGTGGGAACTGCTAAGGTGTTACGTAAAAGGAGATGGGTTTATTTTTGCTGTATGCACACCACATCAGGTCATGCATGCCTCCCCCCCTTCTCCCAACTTTTATCTCATCTACATCAGTGCATCATGAGCAAAGTAATGGAACATATTCATTTGTGGAAAGATATAAACCTCCCAAAAAGTTCCTAATTCATTTCATAAATATATGTGGTTTCAGTTCCAATCTCCATGATGTTCATTTCCACGTGCAATCTGCTAAATTCCATTTATTTATTTATTTTTTTTTTTGATGGGATCTGAATCATACTTTGCCTCAACTGCTGGTCATCTTATTTGTTCTGTGATTTCTTTCATTTTAATGGTAGTAAAGTGAAATGAATATATTTCCTATGATATCCCTAATCAGTCAATTTATAGTCGAAATTTCCTTCTTTTGATCTCCTTTGGCTTAAAACTTCTTTTCCGATTCTGTCAACTTTATCTCTTACCTCTACCATCCTCCCAAATCTACAAATTACTGAGAACTTTAACTTCCTTTCTCTCTTTCTTTGGAACTCAATTTCTTGGTCTCACTTTAATACAGTAAAGTAATTCTCCTTGGTGATTTTAATGTAAATATGCTCCAGCTGGCTTCAATATTCTAATTTCACAGACTGAACTGGTAAAGATGCTGAGGAATTTGCTATTACTAATGACCTTACACAATCTGTTTGTTTATTTATATGCTAGAATATCGGACAATCTTAACCGCACACTTAATACTCTTGATTTTCTCACTGCAACCATTGAAAGTAGATGGTTAATATTAATGGTCTTCAAGATACCTCGTCTACTTGACAGAAACATCAGTAGACTCAAAACAGCTCTTCTTTGGGTATTGTGCCCTATGGCCATTCTCAGCCATGTGTTATTTAGCATTACATAAAAAATGGAATGATCCACATGATTTCCCTTCCTATTTTCCTAGATTGTATTTCTGTTTTAAATCTGCCAATCCTAATGTTTGCTCAGATTGCATTAGTGAAACAATTTTTGTAGGGATGACATTCTGTATTTTCTAATTATTTGTTCTGTGATTTCTTTCATTTTAATGGTGGTAAAGTGAAATTTCATTTCACTTTACCACCATTCATTTTCCTTTAGGGGAAAAAAGTTTTAATCAGTTCAAAATGGATTTTAAACAATGGTAGTATAGAGTAGTAAACTTTTCTTGTCAAAGTGGTGGTAAGGTCTTTTGATTTGCAGCTAGAGTATTGGCTGCAACTTTCTGTCCGTTCAAACTTTCACCCCTGCAAGAAAAGTATAACAAAGGATGCAACAGAGCCATCGGGTTATAACCTCTTCTAAAGATGAAGCTGACTTATTACTGTTATACTTTTCTTGTGGAAGAGATCAGGACCTCACCACATTACATCTTCCATAGTAAATCATCAGTCAACACAAAGAAATTATACTTCTTACTAACTCTTACATTGACAATCTTGGTGAACCACTTCCTACCTTACTAAACACAGGATTCTTCTAATGTCCTTTGTCAGAAAACAGCCTCGATGTAAATTTTGGCAATTCTCTTTGAAACCTTTGAAAGATATCATGATTTTATTAGAAGCCAACGCATAGAAGAGAATGAAATCATGATATCTTTCGACGTGAAATCGCTATTTACATGTATTCTGATTGACCATGGGGTGTGGTGTGCACACATGGCATTACGGAGGGACACCACCCTAAATACTAGAACACAACTAAAGCTAGAGGATATTGGGAAAGGAATAGAGTTATGCCTCTCAAGCACCACTATGGTGTTTGACAATACTATGTATAAGCAGGTTAATGGTACAGCCATGGGCTCCCCCATTAGCGCAATTGTAGCTAATTTAGCTATGGAGGAGCTCGAGGCCAGAATATTTAATGGTAGTGTTCTCCCTATGCGCCCCTGGAAAAGGTATGTAGATGATACGTTTTCTATCATTCAGAAGGGGAGTGAAGATCAGGTGTTGAACATCTTAAATGGCTTCTCCCCATTCATACAATTTACATCGGAGGCAGAAGAAGGAGGAGTTTTGCCGTTCCTAGATGTGTTGGTCTGTAGGGAAGACCGACAGCTAAAGACTAAGGTATACAGGAAATCCATGTGTAAAGGGCAATATTCGCACTACAGTTCAGCTCAGACCAACCATCATAGGAAGAGTGTGATAAGAACATTAGTTGATAGAGCAAAATCACATTGCAGTGCCTCCGATGATAGGAAGTTAGAGTATGAACGGGTCACGACGGATCTTGCAAAATGTGGTTACCCCCAGAGGATTATAGATAAATATGTTAAAGGAAATCAGAGGAGAGGCGAGTCTTTTACACCAACATCCACTGCATACATTCCCTATTATCCGGGTCTGACTGATCATATAGCTAGAATACTAAGAAAGTACCAGACACATTGTGTGCAGCTTCCGGGGCGGAGGCTGCACACAATCGTGTCTCAGGTTAAGGACCCCATTCAAAAAGAGAACACAAGTGGGGTCGTATATAGCATTAGATGCCCGGATTGTGGGGAATGTTATAGAGATAGAGGTACTCGGATTCATCCCCTCTTTGAGGCCACTATCCTCAGAAGGGATGAACGGTTCCGTATGACTCCCGCTCGAGCCACTTCCGGTTCCACAACGCAAGAGAACGGAACGCGTGAGAATGAAACACGTGATGAGTACCATGAACCTGCTGATATTTAAAGATGTACTGCAGAATAAGAAAATACCGCTGAAGAAGAAGGCTGGAGCCTTTGAAAGCTATGGTTTTTTATCGCTTTTAACTTAGTATATTTTAATGCATTTTATTGTTCTTAATGTAGCAGATTTTAATATTTTATATGTATAGTTTATCGTAAAGTTAAATTTATTGTAAATACAGGTTATTATAATTTATTATAAACACAGTTATTAAAAGTCCAGTTTCCTTTGTGTTTTTATTTTTACGTAAGGTTGGTGCAAAACACTAAAATCTACAGTATGAATATACCCAACCTCAGAGGCCTGTTTGAAGAGTTTAAACCATATGTTATGTGAAAAAATAAAAACCTCATTTATAAATTGTATTTTCTTAATTAATGTTTTTCTGTTTTTAGTAGAATAGCTCGGTTTTTGCTTACCTAATTATTTATGTGACTTTTCAAAACAGATTTATGTACTCATTAATTAACACACTGGTACGTCACAAGATACCAATTGACTGGTATGCAGGCTTATAAAGGTTGGGAACCTCTGTTCTAGAGCTTAACCTGCTGTTTTGAGTCTATTGGTGTATTTCCTTCGGCATGAAAATTTATCCTAAATAGAAGAATAATTATTATTCCTTTGCACTTACCTCTACTCTTTCAAAACAATGAATAAAAAATTAACTGGCAACTCGCACACCTTCTCAAAAAGTTCTGATTAAAGATTTCCAGTATGGATTTCATCTGCGGACAAATTCAGTGTAAAAGTTGTTAAATTCAAGCTGTTACTCCTGACAGTTCTAAGAATTTTGTTTGTATTTGGTAAAAACCTTCTAAACAAGTTCTGATATAGTTAGAGAAGGACATTACGTGGTTGTTTTCCATTAAGATTATTACTAAATATAATACCAAGGGAAATTAATAATATAATTTATTAAGCTATTCGCCTAAACTACTATATATTAAGGTAACGTTTTCAGGTATCTTACCATCAGACTGTGCTGTGCTGTGCTGTGCTGTGCTGTGCTGTGCGGGAACAAAAATAGAAAGGGTTACAATTATTAATATCAAGATTGCTAATTGTATTCAAATTTGTGACCCTTCTATTTTTGTCCCCCCCCCCCCCCCCCCAACAGCACAGTTTGATGATGGGTATCGGTGAGATACCTGAAATGTTACCTTAATATATAATAGTTAAGGCAAATAGCTTAATAAACTATATTATTAATTTCATGTGGTATAAGAGTGGTATTATGTTTAGTAATAATCTTCTAAACAAGCTTCCATCTTATGGTTTGCCTTCTGTTTTTGTGGGTATTCATCAACCTCTCAATTCAGGTGATGATAGGTGCTATTTTTGACATTCAAAAAATGGTTTGCCAGAATGTTGTGCCATGTCATACGACTGTTACAGAACTGTACTGCACACTTTGCAGGATCACATTCAGTGCAAACAACCACAACAGACCTCATAGATGGCTCTGACTTCTATGAGAGCTGTTCAATAAAGAATGATCGTATTTCATGAACAACCATATTATTTCTAGCTGAGCTACAGAATTCAGAACCAGACCAGGCTGCATCACCAAGCAACTGCGCAGTTGACCTGTGTACACTGTGTGACCTCGGCACTTTGTCAGGTTTATGCTTGTTCAGTTTTGCTTACATAACAATGGACATGACACGTGAGGAACACTAAGTAGTAGTAGTGACATGTGTATGAGCTTATGCAGCATCAGCCAAAAAAAAAAAAATCACACCGTTCCCTCCAAATACCTGTCCAGTTCCTCCTTAAATTTATTCAACCTATCAACTTACACAACGACAGATGGAAGTTTGTTCCAGCAATTAACCACCCGCTAGCTAAAGGCAAATTTCCGCACATCTATTCTACATCTGTCCTTTCTTAATTTGAATTTATGCCCCCTTAGGTTCGTAATCTAAACAAGTGGAAGGATCCCATCTGAATTTAGTGTGCTCTACCCATTGAAGGCCTTATACACCTCAATCAGATCACCGCGAAGGTGCTTAGTCTCCAGCCACTGCAGTTTGCAGAACTTAAGCCTCTCTTGGTAAGAAGATCCCTTTATTCCCCTCACCAATCGTGTTGCCCTTCTCTGTACACGTTCAAGCAAATCGACATCCTTCCTAAAATAAGGCCTCCAGACCTGTACGCAGTACTCAAGGCGTGGCCTGACCATTGCCTTATACAGAGGGATAATCACCTCCTTTTCCCTGCTAGCAAAATTCCTATATATCATTGACAAAACCCCATGACCTGCCCTGGCAGCCTGTCTGCATTGCTCAGAAAACTTCATATCTGCCTGCACAATTACTCCCAGGTCTTTTTCATTTTCTACCACCTTAAGTGTAGTACCACACAGTTGGTACGTTTCTCTGGGGTTACTTCTACCCATATGCAGTACTTTGCATTTGTCAAGGTTAAACTTCAGTTGCCACTTCTTAGCCCATCTGCCCAAATTATCTAGATCCTGTTGCAGTAGCACACTGCCATTACTGTCATTAACAACCCTGCCAACCTTTGTATCATCTGCAAACTTCAACATTAAGCCTGATATACCTTCATCAATATCATTGATAAATATACAAAAGAACAGTGGACCCAACACCAAACCCTGTGGGACTCCATTAATAACATTAGTCCACGAAGAGCAGCACCCATTGATTACCACCCTCTGTCTTCTCCCACTTAACCATCCTTTTATCCATTGTAGCAACTTACCCTTAATACCATTCTGCTCCAATTTGTACAATAGTCTTTCATGCGCAACAGTGTCAAAAGCTTTCCTGAAATACAAATATATGATTTCAAAATTATTTTTTGCATTCGGTTCCTTTGTAACCACATCATAATATCCTATCAAATTTGTCAGACAAGACTTTCCCTTAACAAACCCATGCTGTGTCTGAATTATTGCTGCAGTCTTGTCTAGATGATCCTGCAATGCATCTTTAACCAGTGACTCCATTATGTTACCCAGAACAGAAGTTAAACTAACTGGTCTGTAATTACTCGTGTCACTTGGGGATACATTTGCACATCTCCAGTCCGTGGGAACCTCCCCTGAGTCCAAGGATGCTCTCATAATTATGGCTAAGGGTTTGCTTAGTTGCTTTGCCGCCTCCTTTAATATAACTGTATAGATCCCATCCACTCCAGGTGCTTTTCTTATGTTTAACTTCAACAATTTCTCCTCCACTTTGCTCTCAGTTATTACAAAATCATTAAGTATCCTCCTACAATTTGATAACCTTCTGCCATTTTCAAACCTTAATTCCTCATATGTGGATGTAGATGCAAAATAATCATTCAGTTTGTTTGCTATCTGAGCAGGATCATCAACAGTCGAACCATCGATGTCAAGTGGACCAATCAGATTCATCCCCTTCCTTTTAGAGTTTATATAAATAAAGAAATCCTTTCTGTTTTTCTTAGCATCTTTTGCCAAGGATTTCTCGTAATCTGCCTTCGCCTGCCTAACCTCCTTTGTGACCTGATTACAGACTAGCTTATATCTGCCATAGACTTCTCAGTTGCTTGATAATTTATATGCATCCCATGCATTTTTCTTCTCTGTTACGAGTTTCATTAGTTCATTTGATAACCATTTAGGCCTAAACCTTGAACAATGTTGATCTCAAGTTTTGTTTCTATCTCAAAAAACAGCTGAAGTATATGAAATGTTAAAAAGGGCTTATGGTAAAGCTATGCTTCCATATAGCACAGATCCAGCTTGCAGGTAGTTTAGAATGTTTAAAGATGGACATGATTCAATCACAAAAATTGGCAGTCCTGGAGCTCCAGCTGCTGCTGTCGCCGCAGAAATAATAAACACTGCTTCTGTAATCATGAGAAAAGATCATTATGTAACAGTAAGGCAACTGGCAGAGATGTTGAGAATATCTGTAGGAAGCATGCACAGTATTCTTCATGACCATTTCCATATGACATTTGTTTGTGAACACTGGGTTCTAAGACTACTCACACATAAGAATAAGAATAGGTGCATGTATACCAATGCTAGAAGTACAGTAATACTCCGACTTACGCTACCCCGACTTGCGCGAACTCGGAGTTACGCGGTTCTTGATTTTTTCGTTTGGCAACGCTGCCGCCCACTATCTTCAAGGTCGTTTTTCATATGTTATCGATATACGGTGCGACGGCGGAGAATGAAAGCGAAAGATGAACAAAATTCAACTTTGCTGCTATGTTTTTTATATCAGTGAAGGGGAAACACATTTCACCATAATAACGTAAAAACCAACACAATTCCAGCTATCGGTATAATCGCAAATGCAATTAGATCGAGTTTACTACCAGTTTATAACAGATTTCACTAGCAGAAACGCAACTGGATTTTTATTGTTTTATGGTAGTAACCCCTAGAAATGTGAGGTGTTAATTAATAGTGTATCTCTGCCTTTATGGTGTTGTTTATTCAGTTGCTACATGCACGCAGCTTTGTTTATGCGTATCAAGCGTGCCTCCTCGTTTTGTAATTGTGCTTTATTCCCTAAAAATGAGTAAAATACTTAAAATGTGTGAAAAGGAAGCGTACTGAAGACACTGCAGATTCAAAGAGAAAAAGAAAAGCAATTATCGATGAACAGAGGCGGACTGGATCAAAAATTCTTACCCGGGAAAATTTATAGTGGCCTCATACTATGGTTTATGGCCAAAATCACACTGGCCCACCGGGGTTTCCCCGGTAAGGCTTATGGCCAGTCCGCCTCTGTCGATAGAGAAAAAATATAAAATTGTGAAACGCTTTGAGCGAAATGAAAGACCATGTGATAGTATTGCACGTGATACAGGCCTAAACGAAGCAACGGCGAAAAGCACATGACAATTGCAAACTTGACAGGTTGAAAATTGAAAAGGGCTTAAAAATTTTAGAAAACATAGACTCCAACGAAGAACGCGTTATAGCTACAAAGCAAGGAATAAAAAAATTATTAGCTTGCTACGAAGAAATTCTGCGTGAAAAAAAGAACGCGCTGTGTCGTCAGACGAATTTGTTAGATTTTATGAAGACATCGACATTGAAATAATTTTTTAACGTAAGTCATTTGTTTTTTAATACATATTTTGTATTAATATGTATAAAGAACTGCAATTTTATTAATATTTTTCTTCTAAACTAGTGTTTTTGTTAGTCCTTGGTCCCAATTAAGCAAAATTTATATGTATTTATATGCAAAGTTGTACCCCGACTTATGCGAATTCGACTTACGCGATTTTCGTCGGACCCACCTATCGCGTAACATTCGGGGTATTACTGTATAGTAAATAAATTTGATGAATTTGAAGTGTTGGTCAAGACATCAAAGGCGGATATTGTTGAGATATCAGAGACATGGTGTCACACTGATATAAGGAATGCCGAACTGGAATTTGGGGAGTACAATGTGTACAGAAAGGATAGGAAGGGAGGAGGTGTTATGCTGTTAATTAAGAAAAACATAAAATCAAAAGAAGTGCATCCAGTTGATATAGATGAATAGGCACTGTCGAGTCAGTTTGGTGTGACATAAGCACTGCGAAAGCAAAAATAAGAGTAGGAGTGTGTTATAGGCCTAATGACTCGAATGAGTACAATGAACAATTGTACAGAGAAATAGAGTGGGCTAGTAAATCGGAATATCTTATAATGGGGGATTTTAACTTCCCAGATATTGACTGGAACTTGTGGGTTGGGCACTCACACACTAGTCAGACTTTTGTGGATTTATTGGATGATTGTTTTCTGCAGCAGCATGTTCGAGAGGCAACCAGAGAAAGTAATACTCTTGATCTGATTATCAGCAGTGATCATTCATGTATTAGGAATTTGCAGATAAAAGAACCACTAGGAGGCAGTGATCACAGTGTACTGATGTGGGATTTACTTAAAGATTTAATTACCATCAGGGGTAAAGGAAAGGGTTTTTGCTTTCATAAAGGCGAGTACAGTGGTCTCCGACAGTTTTTAAATTCTGTACAGTGGGATCAACTGACGATGTTACCAACAGTAAATTCTAAGTGGGAAGCATTCAAGGAATTAATCGTGGATGCTACTAAAAGTTTCATACCTATTAAGAAATATTGTTCAAGGTTTAGGCCTAAATGGTTGTCAAATGAACTAACTCGTAACAGAGAAGAAAAATGCATGGGATGCATATAAATTATCAAGAAACTCAGAAGCCTATGGCAGATATAAGTTAATCTGTAATCAGATCACAAAGGAGGTTCGGCAGGCGAAGGCAGATTACGAGAAATCCTTTGCAAAAGATGCTAAGAAAAACAGCAACGATTTCTTTACTTATATAAACTCTAAAAGGAAGGGGATGAATCTGATTGGTCCACTTGACATTGATGGTTCGACTGTTGATGATCCTGCTCAGATAACAAACAAACTGAATGAGTATTTTGAATCTACATTCACACGTGAGGAATTATTAAGGTTTGAAAATGTCAGAAGGTTATCAAATTGTAGCAGGATACTTAATGATTTTGTAATAACTGAGAGCAAAGTGGAAGAGAAACTGTTGAAGTTAAACGTAAGAAAAGCACCTGGGGTGGATGGGATCTATCCAGTTATATTAAAGGAGGCAGCAAAGCAACTAAGCAAACCCTTAGCCATAATTATGAGAGCATCCTTGGACTCAGGGGAGGTTCCCATGGACTGGAGATGTGCAAATGTATCCCCAATTCACAAATGGGGATCGAAGGGTGACACGAGTAATTACAGACCAGTTAGCTTAACTTCTGTTCCGGGTAAAATAGTGGAGTCGCTGGTGAAAGATGCATTGCAGGATCATCTAGACAAGACTGCAGCAATAATTCAGACACAGCCTGGGTTTGTTAAGGGAAAGTCTTGTCTGACAAATTTGATAGGATATTATGATGTGGTTACAAAGGAACTGGATGCAAAAAATAATTTTGATATCATATATTTGTATTTCAGGAAAGCTTTTGACACTGTTGCGCATGGAAGACTATTGTACAAATTGGAGCAGAATGGTATTAAGGGTAAGTTGCTACAATGGATAAAAGGATGGTTAAGTGCGAGAAGACAGAGGGTGGTAATCGATGGGTGCTGCTCTTCTTGGACTAATGTTATTAGTGGAGTCCCACAGGGTTCGGTGTTGGGTCCACTGTTGTTTTGTATATTTATCAATGATATTGATGAAGGTATATCAGGCTTAGTGTCGAAGTTTGCAGATGATACAAAGGTTGGCAGGGTTGTTAATGACAGTGATTTGATTTGGTAGTTGTTGGCGCATCGGCTTCTGTGGCCATATTGCACCTCCCAAGGTTTTTGCAGTACTTTGATCCAAGCCCGAGGCGGGAATCGAACCCGCGACCTTTGGGTTGCCGGGCAGGTACTTTACCCACTCGGCTGGCCCGGTCGGCTGTTAATGACAGTAATGGCAATGTGCTACTGCAGCAGGATCTAGATAATTTGGGCAGATGGGCTAAGAAGTGGCAACTGAAGTTTAACATTGACAAAAGCAAAGTACTGCATATGGGTAGAAGTAACCCCAGAGAAACGTACCAACTGTGTGGTACTACACTTAAGGTGGTAGAAAATGAAAAAGACCTGGGAGTAATTGTGCAGGCAGATATGAAGTTTTCTGAGCAATGCAGACAGGCTGCCAGGGCAGGTCATGGGGTTTTGTCAATGATATATAGGAATTTTGCTAGCAGGGAAAAGGAGGTGATTATCCCTCTGTATAAAGCAATGGTCAGGCCACGCCTTGAGTACTGCGTACAGGTCTGGAGGCCTCATTTTAGGATGGATGTAGATTTACTTGAGCGTGTACAGAGAAGGGCAACAAGATTGGTGAGGGGAATGAAGGGATCCTCTTATCAAGAGAGGCTTAAGTTCTGCAAATTGCAGTGGCTGGAGACTAGGCACCTGCGCAGTGATCTGATTGAGGTGTATAAGGCCTTGAATGGGTTGAGCATGCTGAATTCTGATGGGATCCTTCCACTTGTTCATATTACGAACCTAAGGGGGCATAAATTCAAATTAAGAAAGGACAGATGTAGAATAGATGTGTGGAAATTTGCCTTTAGCCAGCGGGTGGTTAATTGCTGGAACAAACTTCCATCTGTCGTGGAAGTTGATAGGTTGAATAAATTTAAGGAGGAACTGGACAGGCATTTGGAGGGAATGGTGTGAATTTTTTTCTTTTTTTTTGGCTGATGCTGCATAAGCTCATACATTTGCTTTCTTGCATCACATGCCACTACTACTACTACAAGAGCAACAGCAAGTTTGCAAGGAGATTTGTCGGGAGCTGCAACAGATAGTTATTGAAGATGGTGAGGTTCTGCACGAGGTGATAAATGGTATATGACATGACTTGATCATTTCAACCCAGAAAGTAAGTAGCAAAGCTCTGTTTGAAAGTCTGTGCCATTGCCAACACCAAAAAAAAAAGCAAAAGTTGTGGCTTCTGCAGAAAAGGTTATGGTCATCTCTATTTTTGACATTCAAGATATGGTTTACCAGCATGTTGTTCCGTGTCATACAACTGTTACAGGACCTTACTACAGAACCGTACAGGATCACATTTGTTGCAAACCGCAGCTGCATGCAGATGAGTAGCTGCTGCATCACAACAATGCAAAACCTCACATTGTTTATATTGTTATACTAGCCAGCATTAATGTAAGATGTGTTCCTTATTCACCCTAAAGCCCTGACCTTGCACTCTGCCCCCCCAAAGTTAAAAGAGCTGTGAGGAAAACGTTGCTAGCTGTCAGAAGTTGTAAAGACATTGGAAGAGATTCTCAAACACATGCCAAAAAAATGGCCAAAAAAAAAAACCCTTCTTATATCACCTCCCACTCCTTCTAATAGTTTGTCTACTTCTTCATTAAATCTATTCAAACTAGCTTCCAGGTGAAGGCAAATTTCCGCATATCTTTCCTATAATCCTCCTTCTGCAATTTGAATTTATGCCCTTGTGTGCAGTCTGAGCAAGAGGTTGTTCGTTTGTTATTTGGTTTTTAGGATCATTAGCAACTAAGGCCATATTGCTCCGGGAATATGTGGTGGTCATTCCCTTGACCTTTCCGCATCCTCCATATTTGGTGGTGACGGGCTCGAACCCCTGTCTAATCAAGAAGTGTGTGCTATGCACTGCTGCTCCTTCCCACCTGGCTACGGAGGCGACTCTGAGCAAGAGGAAGGATTTTATTTTCAGTGAGCTTAATCAGTTCGTTCAAAGCTTTAAACACCTCAGTCAAATCTCGCAGGATCTTAATCTCCAAATATTGCAATTTTCAGAACTGAAGCCCTTCCTGGTAAGTTACCCTTTTGTTCCCCTCACTATTCTTGTACCATCCAACAGATCCATATCCTTCCTAAAATGAGGCTTATAGACCTGTATGCCCAGGATGTGGCCTAATCATTGCCTTATACAGGAGGATAATCATCTCGTTATCCCTGCTGACAAAATTCCAGTATGTTATTAGCAAAGCTCCAGCAGCTGCCCTGGCATCCTCTCTACACTACTCAGAGAACTTCATATCTGACTTCACAGTTATCCAACCAGATCTGTTATGTTCTCCACGACCTTGGGTGTGGTGCCAAGTGATTGGTATGGTAATCTGATATTACTGCTACCCATACAGTACATTGCATTTGTCAACGTTGACCTTCACTTGCCACTTCTTGGCCTATCTGCCTAATTTTTCTTGATGTTGTTGTAGTAACATACCCTGATTACTGTCATTCATATCATCTGCAAACCTAGACTTTAAGCCTGATTTGCCTTTATTAATATCATTAATAAATATAAAAACCAATGTCAGTAAATCCTATTTGTAATATGATTTGGGGGGTGGGGGAAATAGTACTAATTTAAAATTTCAGTACTAAATTAAAAACATGACTTATTTATGAATAGTGCAACCGTGAACACCCAGCACTTAAAACAATAACCTTCTTGTTGAATTTCGTCAACTGAATATTTTTACAAAATACTTATCCGCACTCCTGGCATCACTCAATTGTATTAGCATACCATCCTGCATAATTACAGGCTGATTTCACTGACTAGCTGTTTAGGCAAAGTTTTAGGAAAAATGGGTCACAGACGGCTAAAATGGTTTCTGGAAACTAACAATCTGCTAATCAGAAACCAGTATATGAGTTTCGGAAGAATTGCTCAACCTTAGATGTGATGATCAATGCAGAAGCAAATATCCGCAGTGCTTTCGTATGGAGACAACATCTGGTCAAGGTTAATCTCGATATTGAGAAAAAGCCTTCATCACCACTTGGCGATATGGTGTCCTCCAGGACCTTCGTTCTTTTGGTTTGAGGGAGTAGTTACCACAACTCATACAAAACTTCTTACACCACAGAATGCTCATTCGTTCTTCTGGTTTGAGGGGGTAGTTACTGCAATTCATAACTTCTTACACCACAGAACGTGTCAGGTCAGATATATGAACAGTTTATCCAAATAATTTGAACAAGAATTACAAGTTTACAATAAGAATTACAAATATGACGCAAGATATGCCAAAAGCAGTTGAATCGTACATGGTTGCTGATGACCTCATTAACTCTTGTCATTCACAATCTATGAATGCCATTGAAAGGCAACTTCAACTATCCATCACCAAAATAGAATCATGGGTGCAACAGAATGGCTATTCCTTAGCAGAAAATAAATCCACTGAATTCATTTCTGTAAAAAAAATTTCTGGAAGATCCTGTAAAATACATTTAAAAAAAAAAAAAAATCATTAAAAAGCATTTTTGTAAAAGCATTAAAGTTTTGACAAAAATTGTTTTAGACTTGGATCCAAACACAGAAAGGAGGGTAACTGACCTTACATTCATTCTTTAAAAAAACTGTAAAAAAAATAAAATAAAATAATAATCATCAAATGGACACTGTAATGAGCAAGGGAATTTAGCTATGTTTTGCAGAACAGATTCTTATAGTTACAAGCAAGGATAAACCATAACACATCTTCAGTTTTTCATGGTAAATGAGGAAACTCATTTCAAGCCTTACTGAAGACCAGGGCTGGATTTAAACTTGTTGTTGCCCTAAGCTATAACATGTATGAGGCCCTTCTCTCTTACTGCTCACCTGTGACAATGTTAAAAAAGGATTTTTTAAGATGGAGCAAGACCCCTTGTAATGTGAGGCCCTAAACTTTGTTTAGCTTATATGTAAATTTGGCTCTGCTGAAGACTTAAAACTGTTTCACTGAATTTAGCAAAAAGGGAAATTTTGTTAATTGGTGTAGTTAAAGAAAATAAATGTTGCAATTATATTATCTTAATGCTCCCTTTGTCATATTTAAGGGATGATTAGAAATTTTCACCTGGCAATTCTAGGTGGTAGATGATTCTCATCAACTGTTGTACTACTGCTGTTCTGCTAACTGGAGGCCTGAAGTGGTGCATCCCATGTTTAGTCTCCAGAGCAGAGTTTCTGGCATCCCTTCCACTCCATCTCCTTCAACCCATGCACATTACTACTAACTAGTGCCACTATAAAAATAATATAATATAATATAACACTAATAATATGATGCTCTAATATAATAGTAATATAATAACTACAACCAGGTAGTAGATGACTCTCATCAACCAATGCAATACCATCACTTTGCTTATTGGAGACTTGAAGTGGTGACATGTTTAGTCTCCGGAGCAAAGTATTCACAATTTATAGCTTTTGTGCAACCTATACTTAACCCTGACCGTTTTAACACAATACTTCTACAAAACTTCCAGCATCTTAGACTAAGACTTAGATTAAAGATATAGGTTTGATACCTTTCGTGTTTGGAGTTTTCATAAAACACAGTTTCACTTTAACACGATTGATAAATTGTGGCAATCCTCGCACAACACTGTGCATATATAACAAGTTTATTTATTTATTTATCGTATGGCTTGTACAGTACACATGGAATCAAATTAAATGACTCAAGAATGTTTGATATAAAATTAAGTATAAAATTAAATTAAATAGAACAATAATCACAGATGAACATTTAACCTATATAAATAGTCAATTGCCACATCGATCACCATCAGGAGGTCTCCAGGGTTTCCTTCATAGGCTCACAAGGCACAGTCCTCTATTATGTGTTGGATGGTCTGTCTATCGGCTCTGCATTCACACACCAGGGAAGGAATTTTGCCGTACTTATAGAGAAGGACTGCACATCTATCATGGCATGGTCGTGCCCTGTTTAATGCTAGCCATTTCCTATGAGGCTGGTCAAAACCAGGTGGTGTTTCTGAGATACAAGGCATGGTATGACATTGAGGAGGAGAGTTTTGTAGCCACTCTTGTGTCCAGATATCCAGAAGGTTGAAATTGGCTTGTTGCAATGTTTTAGCCATCAGGATTGTTGGATGTCTGGAATGGAGCCTGTTTATTCCTAGGTCTCGAATGTCAGAGTTTGTTGGTAGTTCAGATTGTCTATTATTTTTTTGTATTCGCTGATGAGGGCACACTTTCTTCTGAGGTCTATTGGGGGATGCGGCTCAAGACGGATAGACAAAAGGTAGGGGTGGACCTGACTGTTCCGGTTATGATGCGCATGGTGTTATTTAGCTGTACATCCACCTTTTTATGTGGTTACCGTTAAGCCAAACTGGAGTACAGTACTCAGCAGCTGCATAGACAAGACTGAGAGCTTACGAATATAAGGTCGAGGCAGAGGAGCCCCATGTGGTACCACACAGCTTTCGCAGAATTTTATTCCTTGTTTTCAGTTTTGCTGCAGTCCTTGTCAAAGGTTCGCTGAAAGATAAGGTTCTGTGTAGTGTGACACCCAAGTATTTCGGATATTTGTTGTGGTTAAGACGGGCATTCTCGAAGTGTATGTTTAGCTGTCTAGTCACCATCTTATTATTGAGATGGAAGCAAGATGCCTCAGTCTTGGCTGCGCCAGGTTGGAGCCTCCACTTGGGAAAGAATTTTGCCAAGGTGGATAGGTAAGTTGTTAAAATCCCTTCTGTTTTTTCAACTGATTTGTGTCTCATTGCTATTGTCCAATCATCCGCATAGCCAAACTTTCTGGAGCGAGTCTCAGCATGTCTGCAATGTAAAGGCTGAAAAGTAATGGAGCAAGGACAGTCTTGAGGTAGGCCATTGCTGAGTTTCTTTTTGTTGCTCATTGTGTGTCCCATTATCACCTGGAAAGTTCTATTTGTGAGTATGTTATCAATAAGTCTGACAGTTGTTTTGCAAGTTATTGTACAGAGTATTATATACATTAAGCCATGTCTCCAAACAGTGTCATAAGCTGCAGTTAGATCAATGAAGACCACTGAGGTTTCAAGTTGTTTTTGAAACCCTGCCTCGATGTATGCGTTATTAAGGCGAGGACTTGAGCTTCAGTTTGGGCGGAATCCTACATGCTCGATGGGAATTTTTTCAAGTATTTTGGAGCTGATCTTGTTGTAGAGTAGCGTTTCAAGTAGGTTATAAGTTACACTTAGTAAAGCAATAGGACGATAACTTTGTGGTGTGCTGGTTTTCCTGGCTCCGGATGACAATTTTCGCATATTTGAGAGATTTTGGAATATCACCCATTTGTAGTATGCTAGAGAGGAACGAGGAATATATAACAAGATTTCACTCTAACATGAATTTTGGGAAACCTTGCATAACACTGTATTTTTGAGCTTTTGTGCTGGGGAAACCCTGCTATTATGTTAGATTTAATTTTTAACATTTCCATTCCGTTTTATGAATCCCTGCTGTTAACTTGCTAGTTGTTATCGCCTTCATGGTATTTTTCTAAAGCACATTTCTGCAGGTCACTACCATAAAACAATAAAAACAATTTGCAGTTTCCGGTTTATTGGTCTTTTCTGTTAGTGTAATCAGTTATAAACGGTTAGTAAACTCAATCTTCTTGCATTTGCAATAATACTGATAGCTGGAATTCTGTGGGTTTTCACGTTATTATAGCGAAATATATTTCACCTTCCATGAAATATTCAGTCATATAAAAAACATAAATAAATGCTCAGAAACTCATTAATCCCTATCTCACTTGTGCGTATCATGTTTGTTGCAACTTGTGCTTGTCATGTTCTTTAGTTAAATGAACGTACATTATCTGATATATAAGTATCACAGTTTGTAAGGTAAGTAGTTTGTTCAGTTATTAATAATTAAGTTATCACTACTATAAAAATTAAGTTTCCGATAGTTATAAAAAAATGGTGTATTTTTGTTAGCTTTTGGAATGTAGCCGCCCCCTTTTTTTTTTGTACTGGTTCTTAGTCCCGTATAACACATTAGGCGCATTATGGCCATGTTGCTCTTGCGCCGCAAAACCCACAATCAAACCAAACCCGTATAACACGGTTTCGCATTACACGGAGATTGTAGGAACCAAACTACCGTGTTATACAAGGTTACCTGTACTTAGATTTCAGAAAAGCTTTTGGCAGTGTGGCATTAGGAGCAAGTTACTTTTTTTTTTTTTTTTTTTTTTTTTTTATTTGGTAGTTGTTGGCGCATAGGCGTCTGTGGCCATAATGCACCTTCCAAGGTTTTGCAGTACTTTGATCCAAGCCCGAGGCGGGAATCGAACCCGCGACCTTTGGGTTGCCAGGCAGGCACTTTACCCACCTGGCTAGCCCGGTCGGCAGCAAGTTACTGCTATGGGTAAAGGGGTGGGTGGTTGGTTGGTAGAAAGCAGAGGGTTGTTATAAATGAACACTGTCCTTCTTGGGCTTGTGTTATTAGTGATGTCCCTCGGGATTTAGTGCTGGGCCCCTTCCTGATTCAATATTTATTAACGATATTGATGAAAGCATATCAATACGATTGTCAAAGTTTACAATCTTATTGTCTAAGTAGGATGGTTAATGACAGGAATCAAAGCATGTCAACAAGTATCTTTCATCTTCTCAGCATTCAGCCCATGCATCGTATTAAGTATTATAGGTTATAATACCTCTCATGCTTGGGATTTAAAAAAGGAGAAAAAAAAAAAGAAAAAGAAGAAATCTACTGCTGATGGGCTGAGAGGAGGCAGAACTTTATTTTAGTGTTTCTAATACATAAACAGAGTAACTGTTTAAATTTTAAATTGTGAGGTACAAATGGCCTTTGGAAAGAAACTTTCAATTTAACGGACATTCCCTTCCCCCTATTAGTACATTAAATCGAGTTTACTGTACCTCAATTTAAAATGGCACAATAGTATGTAATTACATATTCTGATAGTTCTTGCTGAACTGAGTAAATTTCTTGTAGAATTTTTTCTTATCTTGTACCACTGCTGAGCACATTCTGACTACCTATTGTTTTTATAACATTTGCTCTTTAGACAAATAGTGATCATTATTTATCTAATCATTGACTATTATACAAATTGGAGCAGTGTGGCATTAGGAGCAAGTTACTGTTATGGGTAAAGAGGTGGTTGGTTGGTAGAAAATGATCATTATTTATTCCCCAACTCTATTCATAGAATAAGTGTAGAGATAGTATATATAGTTTCTTTTAAAGAAAATAAAACACACGTCTCTCCATTTTTCTGAGTTGGGAACTGAAATTTGACTTATGTCAGGAATATATAAGTAATTTATTTTCATATTTTTACTTTATATCTTTACTTTTGCTGATTTTGAGGCCCCAGAGTATTAGGCAAATGTACAAATAACTATAGAAAACCAGCTAAACTTTATGCATCTCAATATCCAGAACAAATTATTATTATTATTATTATTATTATTATTATTCTGATTTCTTTCAATTCAGTTGAAAACCAAAACATCCCACAGAAAATGGTGTTCCTCAGCAGCACTATATCCATAGGCAAGTAGTTGGCAAATAGATAAGAAAGGGGATCAGCAAGTGTTACTAGTGGCAAACAATGCAAGGAATTAAGCTTATACAGCATGAGCCAAAAAAAGCCTATCCACCTAATATATCTCCCCCCACTCCAGTAATTTGTCTAATTCTTTTTAAAATTAATTACTCTCTGACTGAAAGTGAATTTTCACACATCTGTCCTTCAGCCACCTTTTTTTTTTTTTTTTTTCCAATCAAGTGTATGTGAAGCTTATACCATTTAATCATCATCATCAGTCATTTTCAATCCACTGCAAGATGAAGGCCTCTCCAGTAACTTTCCAATTCCTTCTGTTTTGTGCAATGGCCATCCATTTACTACTACCCACGAACTTGTGAATTTCATCTGTCCATCTCCGTCGTTGTCTTCCAGGTTTTCTTCTAGCTTCTCCTGGGTATCATTCTGTTATTTTCTTAGTCCATCTGTCATCATATCTTCGAGCTATGTGTCCTGCCCAAGGCTGTTTTAGTTCTTTAGTTTTAATAAGAATGTCGTTCACTTGAGTTTGCTGCCTAATACATGTGTTTCTCTTCTCATCTAACAGTCTGATTCCCAATATAATTCGTTCCATTCTTCACTGTGTAGTTCTCAGCTTCTCTTCCATCTTTTTGGTGAGTGCCCAAGTTTCACTTCCATAAGTCATGGTGGGGAGTATACATTGGTTCATTATTTTATGTTTCAGACAAACTGAGATATTGCTCCTTGGTATGTGACTATATTTCCTGAATGCCATTCATCCAAAATTTATTCTCCTCTTGACTTCAAGCCAATTTATCATTATTACAGCTAATGACTTGTCCAAGATAAGTACATGACTCCACCTTTTCAATTACTGCTCCTTCAATCATTATATCCCTTTCTTTGGCATACTTGTTCATCATTACTTTAGTTTTAGCCATATTCATCTTTAGTCCAAAATCCTTACTAACTCTGCATAATTCTTTGGGATTGTGGCAGATGACATTAAACCAGCATAGAGTAATTTAAACAGAGTTTAAATTACTCTATGCTGGTTTAATGTACTCTCCATTCACATTGACTCCTTTCTGTGACCAGTCTAATCTTCTGAAAGCTTCCTCAAGGACAGCAGTAAACAACTTCGGAGATTTTGTGTTCTCCTTGTTGAACTCAGTTCTCAATTTTAAATTTACTACTGTCTTTGTCCAGTCTAATAAAGGAGGTAGGATTCTCATATATTTTCTTCAAAATCATAATATATGGGGTATCTATGCCTTGTCTTTCCAGTACCCAAAACATTCCCTTATGCTTTATGGAGTCAAATGCCTTTTCATAATCCACAAATGCCAGGCATAATGGTGTTTTATATTCATTTGCTTTCTCCATTAGCTATGATATTACATGAAGGTGATCCAAAGTTGAGAATCCTATCCTAAAGCCAGCTTGCTCTTTCGGTTGATTTTCATCAAGTATTCTTTCTAATCTGTTAGTAATGACCCTTGTGAACAACTTGTAAATGTGGGATAACAAGCTAATTGGTCTATAATTTCTGATTTATGTCCTTTCTTATGCAGCAAAACTATGATTGCATTATTCCACTGCTTAGGCGTCACACCTTTTCTAATGCATTTTTTGAAGAGTCTTACCAGTTTTTGTGTCATGTCTCTTGCTCCCAATTTTAACAACTCTACAGTAACTTCATCTTCCCCCGGGGCTTTCTGGTTCTTCATTTTCTTCAACGCATGTTCTGCCTCATCAGGAAGGATATCGGGTATGTCGTATGTGTTACTAATTTGCGATCCATCTTCCCCACTGCTGGCATCATTCCCTCGCTCCTTGTATAATTCTCTGTAGTCGTCTTCTGCTATTTGAATTATGCCTTCTCTGCTATTTATAAGTACACCATCACTGTTCTTCAGTTTCAGTATTATTTGTCTTTCTGTATTACTGCTCATGGCTGTTGATTTAAATCCTTTGTTTTCCCTTAATGCTTGTTCTACTTTTCTTGTGTTAAATCTTCTTATGTCCTCTCTGAATCTCTTTCTAATGGCTTTGCATAACTCAGTATACTCAATTTTCTCCTTGTCAGTGTTTATCTTTCTCTTCATTTGTCGTCTTTGGTTCATCATGACAAGTGCTTCTTGACTAATTTTTTCTTCTTTGGATTTCCTTTTACCTATAGGTTTCTCGGGCTTTATCACTTTCAAAAAGTTGTTTTATTCCATGTCAATATCTTGGTCCTGAAAAGTCTGTAGAAGCACAAACTTGTTCTTAAGTTCCAGTACATACTGCTTTCTCTCCTCGTCTGTTATCTCAAAGACCTTCATATTATTTACTTTAGTCAGTTTTTTCCTTTCTTTTCTTACATTTATATCAAGTGTGTGCATCTTACCATTCTGTGATCATTTCAAACGCTTACCTTGTTCAGGACAGTAACATCATTCACGATATATCTTCTGTTAGTGAGGATGAAGTCGACTTCATTAGTTGTTAATCCATTTGGGCTCTTCCATGTCCTCTTTCTGTTCACCCTTTTCTTGAAAAAAGCGTTCATTACTGACATTCCTCAAGATTCTGCAAATTCCACATCGTTCACCTCTTATATCATTTAGTTTATTCAATTCATTTAAAGCATTCAATTCACTTTAGTTAAGTGTTCTAGCAGGTATCTAGTTTCCTAGCATTGCAGTTTGAAAAACTAAGTATTTAGTGGTAAGAGTACTCCGTTGTACTTTACTAATCTTGTTACTCTTTCACTGCACCCATTCCAACAGTTTCACATCCTTCTTAAAATGAGGCTACTAGATCTCTATGCAGTGCTCAGGGTTTGGCCTAACCATTGTCTTATTCAATGGCATAAACATCTCCTTATCCCTGCTGACAAAATTCCTGTATATCGACAGACCTGATGAGCTGTCCTAGCAGCCTGTCTGCGCTGCTCAGGAAACTTCATGGCCTGTACAGTTATCCCTAGGTCTCTTCATTTTCCACTACACTCAACACTCAAGGTGGTGGAGAACCCAAAGTTGAGATACTGGTGTATCTTCAGGCTCAGACTTCTTAAAAATTCCTCAAGCCTTGTTTTTTACAATATCTGATTTTTTTTTTCATTCAGTATTCCTCACAGATCTGAGAAACAGACTCACCAGAATATAACTTCTTTTCACCAGTTTTTCTTAGGGCCATTATGGTATGCTGTGTGAGGTTATAATAGAGAAAGAAGGAGGCACAGGCAAGCACTTAACAATATGATAGCAAGTTCCTAGTTTTCCATATCTCAAGCACACTCAAGATAAACTCCAGTGTCAGTGAAAGTTTTTCATCCAATAAATTAAGGTCCATAAAATCATGGGTTATTAACTGTTCCTCATTATCTGAATGCACCTCCTGCATGCATACTTCCAAAAGCAGCATCACCCAACCTCAATTGGTTTCAAGAAAACTGCTTTTACTCTATTCATGTTATGAAAACTTGAGCTTTTAAACCTGAAATTAAGAGCATTAAAAAAAAAAAAAAAAACACACACTTCAAGCATTTTTGTTTCAGGACAAGAAAAAAATTAATTATAAATAATTTAAAATTATTTTCATATAAATATTTATAATTATAATAAATATTAAAAAAGAAATCGTTTTGGCTGTTTTTCAGATACCAAT
Organism: Mastigoproctus giganteus; assembly: GCF_048544385.1. Taxonomy (NCBI): domain Eukaryota; kingdom Metazoa; phylum Arthropoda; class Arachnida; order Uropygi; family Thelyphonidae; genus Mastigoproctus; species Mastigoproctus giganteus. The sequence goes on along the minus strand of NC_143587.1, from coordinate 156,602,893 downwards.
GCTGTAGAACGAAGACTCTATGTACTTCAAAACCAAGGTTATGTATATGCATACGATACAGCATAATGAGAGCTAATTGTTTGTTGCCATCTGACAGTGGGTTTTAGATATATATATATATATATATATATCTTTATTTTAGTTTGCTAAAATGAAAGGTTAGCAGTAGTCCTCATTCTTGGAATTAATGAAATATTAATTTAGCAGGATGAGAAATCAAATTTTTAAAAGCCTTGAAAACATCAAATCACCATAGAAAGTTAACTACTAACGGAGACCTTAAGTTTTAAATGAGGATCATACAACTCACTTTCCCTTTAAAAATTGCAAAAATCTCATTTTTCTAGGAATTAATGTGATATTAATTAAACAGGATGAGAAATTCAATTTTTAAAAGCTTAGCCTTTATGTATAAAGATGACACATTCTACTGCATTAGGTCATCACCATAGAGTTAACCAGTAAAGCAGACCTTAAGTTTCTGGATCAAGCAGCTTACATTCCTAAACCAAAAAAGAGAGAGAGAGAGAGCTTCAGTTGATGTTTCAAAACTTTTTGTTATTCTCTAGTAATACAAAATGACAGCATGGCTGGAAAAACCATATTCACCTTGTAAACTGTATATATTCATTTATATGTGATGAAAGGGATATGAAACTCATTAAAAAAAATAAAATTGAATTAGAAATTTAAAAAAAAAATTTTTTTTTAAACCAATCACAATGCATCCATTGAATACCTCAGTTTGTTGAATAAAACCTTAAAAAACTACTGCCAGAGTTGTATCCCATTGCTGTATCTCAAATCATCACTTTTTGCAAAAAGTATATAAAAGAACATGAAGACAACTGTGATAATGAAGGGGAGGAGTGTGTGCATTTATTGGCAATTAAAATTTAGTATAAGAGTGATTTACTGCTGTAAATTCATAAATAAGAATTAGCTTGCTAAATGTGTAAGTTTAATTGAGTTTCAGCTGGTCAATACTAGAAGAATTTCTTGTAAGACAATGGTAAACTCATCCCAGTGTGACTATAATTAGACACAAGACTTCTTTTTTTTTTTTTTTTTTTTTTTTTTATGACAGTATGTTCATGTTTCTGGACAACATATATCTTGTAATAATGCTAATATATTTTTACGTCACAACTGCTCTGGCAGGAAATCATATAACAGCATTATTTTAGTCACAAATTAAATTATTATTGCATTTATTGACAGTAGTACTAATATGATAATAGAATGAGAAAAATAGGGAAAGATCAATTTGTATTAATACTTGTGGCACTTGGTGAATGTTTTTATCTGTGGGATTACTATATGATATGACCAAACTACTACCTTATTGTGAAAGCTGGAAGGAATTATGTGAGTGGAGTTATTGAAAGTGTGAAACTTTTTCTGTGATATTTCTAATAAAGAGAACGCAGGTATAATCTGTTTGAAAAGGCAGCAGTTATGTATTATAACCCTTTCTAAGAGCCTGCGTGATTATTTCAAACTAATACAATAAAACCCTGCTTTCACAAACTATATTGGAATAAGGCCTGTCCATTAAATCCTGTTGTCTGTTAAATTTAAAAGAAATACTGTTTCTTTTGAAATACTGTTTTTGAAACACAGTAAATTTGAAAAAGAAATGCTATACTGTGAAATAAATAAAAAAAAAAAAAAAAAACATTAAATTTTGCAATACTGTATTTTACTGCACTAATTGTATGGTATAGAAGAGCATTAAATTTTTCCATGTCATGATAGTGGCTGTGGAGAGTCAGTCTTATACATTTTCTGGGTGTTCATTCAGTAGAAAATGTTGTGGAAAATCCTGGCACTCTGCTTCATTGTAAAAATATTTTAAGAGATGATAAATACTGTCAGACTGAGGAAATTATGTCACCAGGTTCCATGCAACTAAAAGCATGCTTCACTGGATTCTGCCCATTATTTACAAAGTCCATTTAATTAGGTCCATTAAAGTAAAATTTACTTTAATTCACTAGTTTGCAGATTCTTTTAACATATCATACTATTATCAAAAAAAAAAAAGAAAAGAAAAAATATATATATAATTTGTTTTACCAAAGAATTAGATAACTATTAACTTATGCAATTTGTAGAAAAATCTCAAGCAATACAGGCTTTCTGATTTTAATTGGAGTCATTTTCCTTTGAAATCAGATGTGATGTGATGGCATAAAATTTTAACCTACAACATAAGGGATACCTAATTTTTAACTTTTGTTGCTTTATGGGATCTCCCTTTGGGCTGTTAAAAAATATCCATGTAGTAAGTGTACTTCTAATTACTACCATCAGTGCTCTGCTCTTTTACATGTGAAACTCAAGCTTCCTAGTGTTCACTATAACCAAATTGTCATCTTGGTGATTTATGCTTACTGAGAGCACAAGATAATGCTATCAGCAACTATTTCGCTACATAAAATTAAATGTTTCATTACGATTAGCTAGGTTGTTAAAGAAATTTGCAAAATGGCCCGTTAGAATTTGGAATTCATATGAATGAGCAGTTTTGTCTTTTCTGATGTTACAATGTTCCTTCACATGGCAGGACTGTTCGCTAACTTGTAGTCACTTGTTCTTAGGTTGGTTTCACACAAGGATATGCATATCTACGATACCGAGGTACTGATTTCACATGAGCAGTGCAGTATTAGGCAGCTTGGGCCAAGAATTGGGGTACGACCAAGTGCTCCTCTCCCCAGCTGATTGCTCGCATTGCCGCCAAGAGTTTTGTTTGTTTATTATGAACAGAGCCGACACAACTCTCTTTCGAATTTTGTACAAAAAAACTGACAAGTAAAAAATGGGAAAGGAAATGTTGGATTCATCTAATCATGAGTTTGCATAAATAAATACTATTGCATAGCTTTGAATGAAACTTTTCATTTACTCTTCAAAGAAGTTCTGTGTGATCCCAATAAATTTTTCAATTACTTTTGAATGTGTCAATAATTTTTACATTTGAATGTATTATTTATTGGTGTATCAGTAAATTTATTTGTTACTTGAATGTCATTAATTAAAGGAAACTTACCAACTTCATTTTGCTTTTCTTGATCCCAAGTGTCAAATTCCTCTGCATACATAGATTGCTTGACATTCCTCCATGTATCTTCCCTCTTCACTTTGTCTGCTTAATCACTGTGGGATTTGTCCCACAAAGTAGGGACACTACAATAGCAATGAATTTATTATTGTCAAAGACTCCCTCCATCACAAGTTCGGAAATAGTAAAACAATATAAAATAGCAAAATAAGAATAGAAAGCTTGAGGAGGAACATTATTTGTGAAGCATCCAATACAGAATCCTGTCTGTGAATGGTGCAGTAGCCAACAACAATACATCAGCTGCCTAGATACCTCTGTCACTGGTGACAGTGGTTCAGGCAGTAGCGATACTCAAATTGTGTATCACCATACAATACACATTGCCATCTGAAAGGCTCCACTAGCTTTAATGGTTTATCGTTATCTTAGTTATGCATAGCCGACCAGGCTAGCCAGGTGGGTAAAGTGCCTGCCTGGCAACCCGAAGGTCGCGGGTTCGAATCCCGCCTCGGGCTTGGATCAAAGTACTGCAAAAACCTTGGGAGGTGCATTATGGCCACAGAAGCCAATGCGACAACAACTACCAAAAAAAAAAAAAAAAAAAGTTATGCATATCCTTATGTGAAACCAGCCTTGATTTACTTCCATTTGCATTTTCCTGTCCTGGGTATTGGAACACTGTTGACCAAGTGCACATATTCTTGGTTTACTGAGCACATAATGGGAAAGTTGCTGATAGTATTGATAACACCTTTTGCTAAAAAGCCTTATGTCTGACTATTAACATACTGATGTCAGCTTACATGCAATATCTCAAGGATATTCTCCTAATATTGGCCTAGCAAAACTTTAAACTTTCATCCAGCAAGTTACTTCTTGCTTGAATCAATGGGAGTAAAGTTTTACTCAATAAATTTCTCTACTAAATAGCCCACTGTTATTAAAGGCGAATCATGGTAGACTGGTGGCATATCAAATTCACATTTGAACAGGCCTCCCCCCCCTCAAAAATAAATTTCTGAATATTGAAGAGAAGTCTGCAGTAGTACCCCACTGTAGGATTGTTACTGCAACTAAACCTACAGTGAAGCTATATTAGATGGAGGGAGAGATCCATTGAACTCTCCACTATCCATCTAATGTTAACTACCAGATGGGGAGAGATCTTTCCAGTGATTAAACTATAGTGGCACACAGTGTCTCATTGTCTTTTCCCCACATCCAGTGAAACAGTTAACAGATCATATCACCATGGCCCTTTTTAACTTTGTCATATTCTGTTATACTTTCATGCCAGCTGCAAATAAGTTTTCTTATTGTATTTTATTTATTTATATATATATATTTTTTTTTAGTTTCATTTCACCTTTTCATTACATCTAAATGAGCATAATGCAGTTTACCACATTAGTCTAGTTTGTATTTTTTTCAGTGGAGTAAAGCAATAATTTAAGAAATTCAGCTTGCATAGAGTAAAATCCCTCCTTAAAATCACAAAGGAATAAATATAGATAATTCTCTTCCTGTATCACTTTGTCAGTGACTTGAGTTACTGTCCTAGTTATACTGTCAGCTTCACACCTGTTTTAATAAGGACTCCATTTCATCTCTTAAAAAAATGGTTAGGAAGCATCACAAAATTCTCATAACAAATATCTGCATTACACAATGTGGACAAGGTCACTAAAGAAACATGGGGGGGGGTTTGCTAATTTTTAAGTTTTTTCCATCTGTGTTACATTTTGTATTAGTATTGTTGTTTAAACTTAAGCTCAGCTCAGAGAAAATATAACATCTTGATTATCTATGCTGTAAATAATTTTGTTTTTATTTGATGCTTATATAGTAAGCTCCTGACTATCCAGGTGGGTAGAGAAAGATGCACAAATTAATCGGAGATTATTTTAACCCATATGTCCAATATAACCTCTGTAAATAGGTTATATCGAACATGTGAGTAAAATTATTACCTCCAATTTAACATATCTGACCTATGCTGTTAATCAAATAGCTGTTAAATTAAAATATTAAAGTTCAGTAGCTAAAATAAATCAGTAAAATCAGGCAAATTACACTGGCATTAATTTCGTGGAAATCATGGATAATTGAAAATTATTTTTAACTTGCATATGTCAGTTTTTTTATTGTTTTCACTCACATAGATATATATATCTGCTTCCTCTTCCAATTTAGTTGGAAGTTTCCTGATAAGATAATTGAATAGGGCTTCCTGTTTTCCTATTAATTCAGTTTTCTTCAGACTTTTTTGGTCAAGTTTGTTTTTTACCTATTCGGATACATTAATTTTATATACTGAATTTAACAATGTGCACCTAAAATACGCATAGATAGAAATAGCCATCTCCCATAAACTACTGTGGTAGTAAAAAAAAAAAAAAAAAAGTCTCAGAGGAATCAGATAAACTGGCTATTTTAGTTGATGGTTTTACGCGCACCACTTAAATCAGATGTTCCAGAAAAGCTCTCCCATTTTTGGAAAACAATATTTTAATCATATTTACAATGTGAAATACATACACTGGTGTTCAAAGAAAGTGCATCACCTAGGAATTTCACATTTTTAATCCTTTTTCGCGATAGTATGTTACGTTAATGACTAGCATCACAAATAGAAATAAAAACAAAAGATATTTATTAATAGTAAGGCAAAGCTAAGTAATATTTGGCAGGTGCTCTCAAAATATTCCAAAATGAACATTTGCAACCTTTATACAACAGTTTTGGTAAACACAGCAATTGTGACTGAAATGTTATCAGAAGCCCTCAATTTGCTTCAGTTTATCATTTTAAATGGAAAACAAAATGAAAAGTTCACCAGATGCAAATTAATATTTAGTTGAACTGCCTCTGGCCCTGAAGACAGCAGCACACCATCAAGGCATTGATGGTGTGCTGCTGTCTTCACCATCAAGGCATTGACAAGATCAATTTCTGAAGATAATCAACTGATAGTTCGTGGTTACAAACACCAATTATGGCTTCCTGAAGTTCATGAAGGGTCTTTGGTTTCTTTCTGGTAACTGCAAATTCCACACGATGCCAACAGTTCTCTATAGGATTCTGGTCTGGGCTGTTTCCTAGCCAGCTAAGAGTTGCAATGAACCGTTTTTCCAACCCATTTTTTCACCTGTAACAATGTAAAGACATTACTGTCGAACCTCTAGTGCAGAAATGAAGCTAAAGTAACTACAGAAGTGCCTACTTACACTTTTTGCCCAATGACAAGGGGCAGAGTCATCCTGAAAGATGCAGTTATTTGGCAAGTTGAAATGGTCTCTAATGGTTGGCAGCAATTTGCCTTCCATTATAGCCAGGTATCCATTGGCATTTACGGAACCTTTTATAAACTGCAGGTGACCTACTCCGCAATACGAAATGCACCCCCCATATCATTTGGCTGATAGGGAATTTCACTTTAGACACCATGCAGTCTGGATGGTATTCTTCACCATGCCTACGGCGAATCGTTTGTCTCCCATCAGAGCCATGCAGGTTGAATTTTTTCTTCTCATCCGAGAAAATAACTGACTTCCACTGCTCGTGGGGTCCAATTGACATGCTCCCTACACCAAATTAATCAAACCGTTTTCATTTTTTGAGAGGAGGGGACGATAGGCTACAAGTCCATTTTTGAAGAGGCGTCTTCTGACTGTTACTACACTTGCTACCACTCCTGTATGTTCTTACAATTCTCTTTTCAGCTCAGATGAAGAAGCTTGATGGCCATTTATCTGGGAATTTAAAAAAATTCTTAAATTTAATATGTGAAAAACATGCTGCTTTATTTTCACTTAGTGTTCTTTGCTATATAATGTAATGCCTACCATTCATTCATTTCCTTTAGTATTCATTATCATTACTTTGCATGGTTGTGAACTATGTCCAGCCTAGTTTATAAAAGTCAAGATTTAATCGGAAAAAGTTTTTATATTTACTTCAAATACAAGCAGTAATGTCAAATGATAAATGCTAATTTAAATTTCAAGAATTTAGAACAAACTGTAACTAATACTTATGGGTCAACACACTTGCAACAGCAATGATGCATTATGACCATAATGTGTATAAAATTGTTGTATATAGCAATTAATATTGAAGACAATACCAAGATAGATTTATAGAAAATGCAAGGGATAAAGTAAGGTTAGTAGGAGAAAAAAAAAAAAAAAATATATATATATATACACACACACACAAAAAAAAGAGAAAGAAGAGAATATAAATTAAAATATATACACGAAACTTATTGCTATTTACCCACAATCTAGGTGACTTTGTCTGGGGCCAACCACCCAGACTGAAGTCACCTAGGTTTGTATACATTTTAATTTATATTCTCTTCTTTCCCTCTTTTTGTATGTATATATATATATATATATATATTTTTTTTTTTTTTTTTTTTTCTTCTTCTACTAACCTTACTTTATCCCTTGCATTTTCTATAAATCTATCTTGGTATTGTTTTCTTGAATTGTCTTGAATATTAATTTCTATATACAGCATGTTTTATATATATTAGGGCATGTGCTGTAATCTGGAGTCAGAAAATGGAAGGGGGGGGCTATATTTTTCAGTTTGTGCTGATGTGACTCAAATATATCATACGGCAGGAAAAGTAATATCATTATAAGTTAAAATAAATATGGTGTTATCACATCATTCTGCCATTAATACAATTGGCAATGATTTTTATTCTTCTGTATTCCTAGGAGGCCTGAAGAAAAAAAAAAATTGCAGTACAATTCAGTAATGTGAGAATACAGATGATCAGAGAGTACATCTGATAGTAACAGTAGTAAATTTGAAGCAACTAAAAAATGAACTGATGAATCTAAAGAATAACATAATATCATTTAACTAAAGAAACTACACAGCCCTAATTCTGGGTTAAAAAATTGCAGATAAAAAAAAGAGTTACAATGAACAATAGGTGATATGAATGAAGAGTACTTTTCATAATATTATTTATGTTACTAGATGATATCATTTGGTTTTGTTTGTTGTAACTCTCAGTTATCTGCAGTTTTTTAAAGCTATTAATAAGGCTGGTCTTATTAATAGCTTAAAATGATATGTTATTCTTCAGAAGGAGGCTATGAACTAACATTATCAGCTGCATTCTCAGCTGTCTTAAGATTCGGCTTTAAATTCTTCAGTTAATTTTTTAGCTTCTTTAAATTTACTATTGTTACTACATCAGTGTATATTTTCTGAATATCTGTATCCTGTTACGTAATTGATTTTTATTTTTCTATAACCATAAGAGGACTGAGCGCAGGGTTCAGCAGAAGTTTGAAACATAGCCAGTGTATTAAGTGTAGATTGATATGATAACACTTCCTTAAAATATCTTAAGACTTACTTTCATGGTGCAACAGTGTATTTATTTCATTTAACTTCTTATAATGACTAGCCATGTATCATCAGAAATTCATGTATCATTTTCAGAAAAGTAATATGGATCACTGAATTAAGTGTAACAGTAAATTGAGCTAGAATATTAGCATTAACATTAGCAAAGGCACCTGATGCAAGCTTAGATAGCATCAGCCAAAAAAAAAAAAAAAAAAAATTTTTTTTTTTTACCCATCTATTCTCTCCAAATGTTTGTCAAATTCTGCCTTGAATCTATTTAAGCTATCAACTTCTACAGTGACAGATGGAAGTTTGTTCCAGCAATCAACCACCCGCTGGCTAAAGGCAAACCTCCGCACATCTATCCTACAACCGTCTTTCCACAATTTGAATTTATGCCCTCTCAGGCGATTATTCTGAGCAAGAGGAAGAATCCCATCAGCATTGAGCATGCTCAAACCATTCACGGCTTTATACACCTCAATCAGATCACTTTGCAGGTGCGTAGTCTCCAGACACTATAATTTGCAAAACTTAAGCCTTTCTTCGTAAGAGCAACCCTTGGTTCCATTCACTAATCTTGTTGCCCTTCTCTGTACTTGTTCCAACAGCTCTACATCCTTCTTAAAATGAGGCCTCCAGACCCGTATACAGTACTCAAGAGGTGTGGTCTGACTATTGCCTTATATAAGGGGATAATCACCTCCTTATCCCTGCTAGAAAAATTCCTGTATATCATTAACAAGACACCATGAACTACTCTTTCAGGCTGTCTGCACTGCTCAGAAAACTTCATATCTGCCTGCACAATTACCCCCAGGTCCTTTTCATTCTCTTCCGCTGTCAGTGTGGTACTACAGAGTTGATACGTTACTCTGTGATTATTGCTTCCCATATATAGTACTTTACATTTGTCAATGTTAAACTTCATTTGCCACCTCTCAGCCCATCTGCTCAACTTTTCTAGATCCTGTTGCAGCAGTGTACTGTCATTAGTGTCATGAACAACCCTGCCAACCTTTGTATCGTCTGCAAACTTGGACATTAAGCCTGATATACCATCATCAATATCATTTATAAATACAGAAAACAACAATGGACCCAACACTGAACCCCGAGAGACTCCACTAATAACATTAGTCCGTGAAGAACAGTGTCCATTGATTACCACTCTCTCTGTCTTCTCCCACTCAACCATCCATAGCATCAGTTTGCCTCCAATGTCACACTGCTCCAATTTGTGCAACAGTATCAAAGACTTTTCTAAGATCCAAATATATGATATCAAAGTTATTCTTTGCATCCAGTTCCTGTGTGACTACATCATAGTATCCAATGAAATTAGTCAGACAAGACTTCCCCTTAACAAACCCATGCTGTGTCCGAGCTATAACTGAAGTCTTGTCTAGATGATTCTGCAGTGCTTCTTTAACCAGTCCCTCTGTTAATTTCCCTGGAACAGAAGTGAAACTAACAGGTCTGTAATTACCTGTGTCTCCCTTTGACTCTCCTGTGTGAATGTCGATGCAAAATATTCATTTAGTTTGTTAACTACCTGAGCAGGATCATCAACAGTTGAACCATCGTTATCAAGTGAACCAATCTGATTCAACCCCTTCCTTCTAGAGTTTACATAAGTAAAGAACTCTTTGCTGTTTTTCTTTTACATCCTTTGCCAAAGATTTCTCGTAATCTGCCTTCGCCTGCCTAATCTCCTTTGTAACTTGGTTACAGACCAGCTTATATCTATCATAGGCTTCTGTGTCACATGTTAATTTATATGTATCCCATGCATTTTTCTTCTCTGTCACATGTCTAATTAGTTCATCTGACATCCATTTAGGCCTAAATCTTGAACAATATTTCTTTGTTGGTATGAAAAGCCTAGTAGCTTCCAAGATAAATTCTTTGAATGCTTCCCATTTTGAATTTGCTGTTGGTAACAGCATCAGTTGGTTCCACCGTATAGAATTTAAATACTGTCTCATACTACTGTAGTCACCTTTACGAAAGCAAAAACCCTTCCCTTTACCCTTGATGGTAGTTACCTCTTTGAGTAAATCCCACTTCAGCACACTGTGATCACTGCCACCTAGTGGTTCCTTTATCTGCAGATTCTTGATGCATGAAGAATCATTACTGATAATCAGATCAAGAGTATTACTCACTCTAGTTGCCTCCCAAACATGCTGCTGTAGAAAACAATCATCCAATAAATCCACAAAAGCCTTGCTAATGTGTGAGTGACCAACCCACAAATTCCAGTCAATAGCCGGGAAATTAAAATCCCCCATTATAAGACACTCTAATTTACTGGCCCACTCTATTTCTCTGCACAATTGCTCATTATACTCATCGGATTCATTAGGCCTATAACACACACCTACTCTCATTTTTCCTTTCCCAGTGTCACACCAAACAGACTCAACATTGCATTGTCCACCAACATCAGTTGGATGATTCATTAGATTTTGTGTTTCTTAACTAACAGCATAACTCCTCCTTCCTTCCTTCCTTCCTGTCCTGTCTATCCTTTCTATACACATTGTACTCCCCAAATTCCAGTTCTGCACTGTTTATGTCTGTGTGACACCATGTCTCTGATATCCCAACAATATCTGCCTTTGATGTCTTGACTAGCACTTCAACTTCATCGAATTTATTAACTATACTCCTAGCATTGGTATACATGCACCTGTTTCTACTCTTAGTTGCCCTAACACAGCACATGTATTTACTTGTTCCACTATGACTCCCAGCAGTTCTGGAAATTCCCATTTCCTTGATTTCCAGGCTGCTGCTCAATTGAGCAGCAGCCTGGGTTACTCTGAATCAGTTGAGGGATGTGACTGAGCTGAATGAAGATTCACAAGTTGGCACAGTGCACTATCGGCAATTTCAAAATAGTGGAGCAAGAATTTTGAATTGCCAGTGCTATTTAATTGAATTGAATGGTGGAGTGGGGGATGGAAGAGCAAAGAACTGAAAAATATATTTATTGCATTTCATGTGACATGCATAATTTAATCCCACAGCGTGAAACTCGTGAAACCCATGTTTAGTCTCTAGAGCAAAGTTTCCGGCATCCCCCTCCCCCCATACTTCTCCTTCAACCCATGCACGGTGCTAAGTACTATAGGTTTTGTACCTTTCGTGTTTGGGGTTTTCATAAAAAAAAAAAAAAAAAAAAAATATCATTAATTTGGGGGGGGGGGGAAGCCTTTTCATTTTTCAGTTTAAAAAAGTTACAAGTATGAATCCATCAGGTTTTTTTTTCTCTGAGTTATGGTAAAAATGAACATGGATAATTGAAAACAATAGGACCCATCATTTTTAATGAAAAAATATAACATATGCATATATATATCATCAGTAAACTTGCAAATGGATTTGCAGGTTTATTGATGGCATTATAAGAACATGGTTTCTTTGACTTATTTTCCCTTTTGATATTATTCATAAATGCTAAATAATAGCAAAAGAACCATATAGCTTATTACATCCTCAACCACTGGTAGCAGAATATAATTTCCTTCCATTACTTGTAAGAAACCATAAAATAAGACTTATAAACAGCATGTGGATGGGGGGGGGGGGTTACAGAAGGAAATTGAAGGTAGTCACAGATGCTTGTGACAACATTCAATAAGTTTATCAAGTAATAATAATAATTTAAAAAAAAAAAAAAAAGTAGGAACAACAAACTTGTAATCATCTTATCCTCTGTCATTCCTATTTCAGACAAATGGATTGTATCATACAGGATATTCTGTATTGCCCTGCAGTTTTAGTGTAGAGTGTGGTGTGGCAGCTGCTTGCATTTGCTGAATGGGAGTTTTCCTATGGCAGCAGTAAAACAAAAGTGGCCAGTAGGGCTTCCAGTCATGACAACTGCCATATGAAGGTTAATCAGCTATTCAGGGTTGATCATCGGTTCCTCCCCTCTCCTGTGGTAGAGGAGCTTAAATTATCTGATTTTATCATCTTACAGTGAGGAAAGACTAGAAAATGACCCTGTAGACCCACCAAATTCTATTTATATGTTGCATTGTCCTAACATCTGCAGTGCCATCAGGTGAACATTGTTTGCATTAAAGTGCCAAGAAATATTGCAGTACCCTGTGATTACTCTGTTATTGCAAGGTAATAAAAAAATTTCCTTACAATTCTATTTTTTACTTTGAAGGAGCCATAAAACAATGAGACTGGGATCACAAACCTGAAAGATATATATATATATATATCATCATCATCATCCGTTTTCAATCCACTATAGGATGAAGGCCTCTCCAGCAACTTTCCAGTTTCTTCAGTTTTGTGCAATGGCCATCCATTTACTACCCACGAACTTGTGAATTTCATCTGTCCATCTCCGTCATTGTCTTCCACGTTTTCTTCTAGCTCCTCTTGGGTAACATTCTGTTATTTTCTTAGTCCATCTGTCATCATGTTTTCGAGCTGTGTGTCCTGCCCAAGACCATTTTAGTTCTTTAGTTTTGATAAGAATGTCCTTCACTTGAGTTTGCTGCCTAATCCATGTGTTTCTCTTCTCATCTAACAGTCTGATTCCTAATATAATTTGTTCCATTCTTTGCTCTGTAGTTTTCGCTTCTTTTGGTAAGTGCCCAAATTTCACTTCCATCAGTCATGATGGGAAACTCCTCAATATGTGACTATATTTCCTGAATGTTATTAATCCAAAATTTATCCTTCTCTTCACTTCCAGTCATTTATCATTATTACAGCTAATGACTTGTCCCAGATAAGTATATGAATCCACCTTTTCAATTACTGCTCCTTCAATGATTATATCCCTTTCTGTGGCATACTTGTTCATCATTACTTTTGTTTTAGCCATCTTTAGTCCGAAAACCTTACTAACTCTGCATACCCCTAGAGTTAGTAAGGATTTCTCAGAGCTCACATCTGGCACACACACACAGGGTCCTGAGCTGGATATCATCATTCTTCTCTTTCTTGGTGATTCCTTTCTACTTCTCTCTCACTCACTCAGGGTAATAGGGAATTTTTTTTTTTTTTTGGCTGGTGCAGCATAAGCCTCAGTCTTCCTTGCATCGTATGGCTAATAATAAAAATAACTGATTAACATCTTCCTCTAATTCTTTAGGATCATGGCTTATGATCACAATGTCATCTGTAAATGGTTTAGATACTCTCCATTCACATTGACTCCTTTCTGCGATAAGTGATGTGTAGTCTTCTGAAAGCTTCCTCAAGGGCAGCAGCAGTAAACAACTTCGGAGATATTGCATCTCTTTGTCAAACCCCTTCTCAGTTTTAACTTTGCTACTGGCTTTCTTTGTCATATATTTCCCTTATATTACTTCAAAATCATAATGTATGGAGTATCTATGTCTTGTCTTTCCAGTGCCTGAAACATTGCCTTAGGCTGTATGGAGTCAAATGCCTTTTCATAATCCACAAATGCCAGGCATAATGGTGTTTTTTATTCATTTGTTTTCTCCATTAGCTGCGATATAACATGAAGGTAATCCATAGTTGAGAATCCTGTCCTTAAAGCCATCTTGTTCTTTTGGTTGATTCTCATCAAGTATTCTCTCTAATCTGTTAATGGTGACCCTTACGAACAACATGTAGATGTGGGACGACAAGCTAATTGGTCTATAATTTCAATTTCTGATTGCATTATTCCACTCCTTAGGCTTCACACCTTTCCTAATGTATTTTGTGAAGAGTCTTGCCAGTTTGTGTCATATCTCTTCCTCCCAATTTTAACAACTCTACAGTAATTCATCTTCACCCGGGGCTTTCTGATTCTTCATTTTCTTCAATGCATGTTCTACCTCAGCAGGAAGGATATCGGGTATGTTATTTGTGATTTGTGATCCATCTTCCCCACTGCTGGCATCATTCCCTTGCTCCTTATATAATTATTTATAGTAGCCTTCTGCCATTTGAATTATGCCTTCTCTGCTATTTATAAGTACACCATTGCTATTGTTTCAGTATCATTTGTCTTTCTCATGGCTGCTGATTTAAATCCATTGTTTTCTCCTTAAGGCTTTTCTACTTTCCTTGTGTTAATCTTCTTATATCCTCTCTGAGTCTCTTTCTAATGACTTAACTCAATATACTCAATTTTGTCCTTGTCAGCATTTTTCTTGACTAATTTTTCTTCTTTGGATTTGCTTTTACCTATAAATTTCTTGGGCTTTATCACTTTCAAAAAGTTGTTTTATTCCACGTCAGCATCCTGGTCCTGAAAAGTCTGCAGAAGCTCAAACTTGTTCTTTAGTTCCAATACATACTGCTTTTTCTCCTCGTCTGTTATCTCAGTGACCTTCGTATTATTTACTCGAGTCAGTTTTTTCCTTTCTTTTCTTACATCTATATCAAAACCCCAGGGGCTCACATTTGGTGAGTATGGGCTTGGCAAACCCAGGGTCCTGAGCTGGATATCATAATTTTTCTCTTTCTTGTTTTCTTGGTGATTCCCTTCTACTTCTGACACTCTCTCTCTTTCTCTCTCTCAGGGTAACACAGGAATTTTTTTTTTAGCTGGTGCAGCATAAGCCTCAGGCTTCCATGCACCTTAAGGCTAATAATAATAATAATGTGTGCATCTTTTTTTTTTTTTTTTTTTTTATGTGAACCCCAAACACGAGAAGTATTAGGACCTATAGTACTTAGTACCGTGCTTGGGTTAAGTACCGTGCTCTTACCATTCTGTGATCACTTCCAACATTTACCTTGTTCAGGATGGCAACATCATTCGTGATATCTTCTGTTAGTGAGGATGAAGTCGATTTCATTAGTTGTTAATCCATTTGTGCTCTTCAATGTCCACTTTCTGTTCACCCTTTTCTTTAAAAAAGTGTTCATTACTGACATTCCTCGAGATATATATGTATATATATATATATATACAAGCAATCCCCGTATAACATGGTACTTCTACAACACGGTTTGAGATGATTAGGGTAAATCTCGCATAACACGGTATTTTTGAGCTTTTGTGCTGGGGAAACCCTGCTATTAAGTTACCCTGATAATTTTCAACGTTTCCATTCTTTTTTGTGAATTCTTGCTGTTGATTAGCTAATTGTTATCGCCTTCTTGGTATTTGATATTTTTCTAAAACACATTTCTGTAGGTCACTACCATAAAATAATAAAAACAATTTGCAGTTTCTGATTTATTGGTCTTTTCTGTTAGTATAATCAATTATAAATGAGTAGTAAACTCAGTCTTCTTGCATTTGCTGTAGTACCGATAGCTGGAATTCTGTGGTTTTCACATTATAGTGAAATTTGTTTCCCTTTCCATGAAATATTCAATCATAAAAAACAAAATAAATTTCAGAAACTCATTACTCCATATCTCACTTGTGCGTATCATGTTTGTTGCAACTTCTGCATGCCGTGTGCTTTGTTATTAAATGCTTATCATTTTTACTGTTTTAAGTTTTACAAAAAAAAAAAAAACCCGATTTTCACGTATCATTTAAATTTGTTAATTGGTAAGGTAATAAAGTTAAATTTGTACTTTATATCTTTAAAGCAGGGGTCCACTATATTTTGTTGGGAGATCCCTGGGTTAGGGATCTCCCAATTCTGTGCTATTGAACTTGTGCTTAGCCGTAATGAATTAAATGAACGTACATTATCTGACATATAAGTATCACAGTTTGTTCAGTTATTACTATTTAATTATAAAAATAAGTTTCCAATAGTTATAAAAAAAAAATTGGTGTGTTTTTGTTAGCTTTTGTTATGTAATCCCCCTTTTTGTACTGGTTCTTATCCCGTATATATATATATATATATATATATATATATATATGAATATGAGTTAAGTTGATAGTGGTAAGAGTTTTTAACAGTAAAATATACTGGATTATCAGGTAAAATATACTAGATTATCAGGTAAGCCATAAACCATGGCAGTTACCCAACGTGACCTGGAAAAAATCAATCTATGCCATGACATAAGCAATAAATTATAAACATATATAAAAATATTAAAATGCTAATTATGGCAATAAGATACATTGAAAGGGACTTTTTCGAGGGCTAACCCTTTCAATGCATCAACCATAATTAACGAGCTATCCGTTTCTGTAGTCATTGTCCAGCAGAACTATGTCCAAATATATGTAAAATAATAGTAAGTTAGAGCCAAAAGGTAGTGAAGAGAATAAAATTTGTAGTAAGTTAGAGCCAAATAGTAGTAATAAAATTTTGTTAATTAATCCCAAATTTAGCAGTAGGCTGGCAAGATGACTGTTAGCCCGACGGATAGCCAAAATTTTAAATTAAAATTATAGAAAGAGCTATAATTATTGTTAGGCATATGTGCGTATTGATAGTAAATGCAGTCACGGTAGTCTAATCAAAAATAATAATAACAGTGTGAGCTATAGCTAACCAAGGCGAACGGAAAAAAGGTATAAGAATAGATATAGTACCTCAATCCCCCTCGAATACTCTAATAGTTCATGAGGTATGAATAAATAGGGATAAGAAAGTGAAAGTTAAACAGCAAAGAAAAAGCAAATTAATTAACATAGGATGTAACCTTATAGTAAGGTATCCTGGTTAGAATGCTTTAAGATTAAAATAAGAATGCTTACCACCGTATAGCCAAGGTACTAGAAAACCACGTGTATAGGCACGTGTAGCATATATAACTACCGATCGTAGCCCCCTCTAGGAAATGTAATAACTAAGTTAGGTGATAAAATAAGTATAATTACATGCAGCGCCCTCTGCTGTTTTTTAAAAATCCTGTATAATATTACACATAGAAAAGCCGTCAAATAAGTATCTCTCTCGAAGTCATAGTAGAAGTTTACAGAATAAGTTCCTACCCATGGAGCAAATATAGGTACAAGTTTTTAATGCGAGTAAGCTATATGTAGCTTACCATGGGCAGTGCCTACTATTTACATAATTACATATCCAACGAAATTTATCTAAGCCAAAGAAACACCTACAAAAAATTTTACAAAGGCTATGTTATATTAGTGCCTGTTTAGGACTTTATCTATAATACTCTGTGCGTTAAGGTTATAATTCCCCTTGTTGTTTGCTATCAATATAGCTTTATACAGATATCTTGTAATTATGTGGTGTGGGAAGTGATTTTTTAAAAGCTTGGATCTGAATTCAATGAGTGTATCTATAATATAATCAGTCTGGTTACATATGTGTATTCTTCTGATGCTTTGTGCGATTAGGGTATTGCGATGTATCCTTTTTGAGATATTCGAGTTCCAGTTAGTGAGGTCAATAGTATTAAAATGAAAATTTTTGCTTTTATCGTACAGTATGGTGTGTACGGTATTGTTATCTATCCTTATATCCAAGTCATTTGCCACCAAGAGGTGGCAAATGAAGTTTAACATTGACAAATGTAAAGTACTACACATGGGAAACAGCAACCCCAGAGCAACGTATCAACTCTGTGGTACTACACTGACAGTGGTAGAGAATGAAAGGGACTTGGGGGTGGTTGTGCAGGCAGATATGAAGTTCTCTGAGCAGTGCAGACGGGCTGCAAGAGTAGCTCATGGAGTATTGTCAATGATATACAGGAATTTTTCCAGCAGGGATAAGGAGGTGATTATTCCATTGTATAAGGCAATGGTCAGGCCACACCTAGAATACTGTATACAGGTCTGGAGGCATCATTTCAAGAAGGATGTAGAGCTGCTGGAACGAGTACAGAGAAGGGCAACAAGATTAGTGAATGGAACAAAGGGGTGCTCTTACGAAGAAAGGCTTAAGTTTTGCAAATTACAGTGTCTGGAAACTAGGCACCAGCGAGGTGATCTGATAGAGGTGTATAAAGCCTTGAATGGTTTAAGCATGCTCAATGCTGATGGGATTCTTCCTCTAGCTCAGAAAAATCACCTGAGAGGGCATAAATTCAAATTGAAGAAAGACAGATGTAGGATAGACGTGAAGAAATTTGCCTTTAGCCAGCGGGTGGTTGGTTGGTGGAACAGACTTCCATCCCTTGTGGTGGAGGTTGATAGCCTAAATAAGTTTAAGGCTCAGCTGGACAGGTATTTGGAACGAACAGAGGGGTGAAGTGGAAGTGGGTTTTTTTTTTTTTGGCTGATGCTGCATAAGCTTGCTTTCTTGCATCAAATGCCTCTACTAATGCTAATGCTAAGTCCAGGAAGTTAGCAGATTTGGAATTATTAGTGTTGGTGCGTTCTAATGTTAATTCAGGCAGATAATATTTGATTGCTTCTGTCAGGAAGTCAGGCATATTAAAAACTATCAAATCGTCAATATATTTTTTAGAACCATATTGTGTTTAAAATTATATTCAAAGTGGTGTAGGTATAAATTTGCTACTATACAAGAGCTACATGCACCCATCGGTATACCAATATGTTGCCTATAAAGATTACTGCCATTAAATATGTAGTTATTGAAGATGCAAAGGTTAAAAAGGTCATCCCAGTAGTGTTTCTCACAGGGTAAGATATTTTTGTATTTATCATAATAATCGCTGAACACAGTTTTTAGGCTGTTATGCGGGATACTAGTAAACAAGTTATTAAAGTCGAATGTATTGATATGTTCTATCGTATTGATGCCAGTGTTGCTATTGATGTAATTTAATACCGGTCTATTATTAAGAATAATATTTGAATGACCTATGCTATCAAAAATAATTTGAAGTAAATTAACGAGTTTGCGATGCGGAATCTTAGCGTAGCTATCCTTACACAAAGTTATAAATCTAAAACCAGTCGGATTTTTATGAAACTTAGGTATACAGTGTATATATATATATATATATATTGTTGTTATTTGGTTTTTAGGAGCATTAGCAACTAAGGCCATATTTCTCCAGGATATGCTGTGGTCATTCCCTGACCTTTCCGTATTTGGTGGTCACGGGCTCGAACCCCGGTCTAATCAAGAAGCGTGTGCTATGCACTGCTGCTCCTGGCTATGGAGGTGCCATATATATATATATATATATATAGAGAGAGAGAGAGAGAGAGAGTGTGAAAAGTGAAAACTTAGTTCAGTTAAGAAAAGTTAAGTAACAACATGATGTTTTGTAAAACTTCAGTGAGTTCATCAAGTAGCGAAAAATAAATTGAAAAATCATACATAGAGATAATCAGGAGTTTACTTAT
The DNA here is from genome assembly GCF_048544385.1 of Mastigoproctus giganteus. Lineage (NCBI taxonomy): Eukaryota > Metazoa > Arthropoda > Arachnida > Uropygi > Thelyphonidae > Mastigoproctus > Mastigoproctus giganteus. Next base: position 156,583,301 of record NC_143587.1, on the reverse strand, counting down.
TTTAACAGTGCTTAAAGATGGCACCATTCTAGAAACTAATGTTATTCTCGCCTTTTAAAGTTTGAATTTAATTTTTTAACAATGAAAATTAAATAATATAGCTTCACTCTTAATAATGATACACTAGTTTTTTTTTTTTTTTTTTTGGTTTTTTTTCAAATTAGCATATTTTTTAAATGGTTACTCAGCCAGTATTTTCAAAAAATCTTGTTTTTCTTTATTTTTTTCTTTTTTTTTTTTTCTTTTGGATATTGACTATTATAGTGATGTTGTCATTTGTAGACATTGAACTGCAGATGGATTGGAATTGTCACTGTGTGCATTATTTTATATATGAATAAAGGTTTCATTTTTCTTAGTCATCAAAAAGTGGATGGAGCTGGTGAAACAATGAGCACTACAACCTGCATGGTGTGTAATCTGCCTTTAATTTCTTAAAGAATTACGAATTATTCTCAGACATATCATTATGCCTGCTGTGCCACTTCACTGACTGTAGACAACATAACTGGTAAATCATGATGACTTCATTTACATAAAGTTGAATTTGGTTTCAAATTTCTTACTTGTTAATATATACCCTTTAATAATAGATCCTGAATTATTCAACAGATAGCCATTAGTATAATCAGGTAAAGATTGATTTTAGCAGTTTAAATCATTTTTAAATCAGTTAATAATTTAGTTAGTAAGATTAAATTTAATAAAATTAAACTTAAGTAACCAGATGGCCATGAACTGATATTGTCTATGGCCATAGACCTCATCAGCCTCACATACCAAGACAGTGGGGGTGCCTCCATAGCCAGGTGGGAAGGAGCAGCAGTGTGTAGCACACACTTCTTGATTAGACCGGGGTTCGAGCCCGTCACCACCAAATACTGAAGATGCGGAAAGGTCAGGGAATGACCACCGCATATTCCAGAGCAATATGGCCTTAGTTGCTAATGCTCTTAAAAAAAAAAAAAAACCAAAAACCAACCAACCAAGACAGTGGTTTACAATTAATTTATTTATAAGTTCTATACTGCACTGCATTCTCAGAATAAGAATTTTTTGAATCAAAACTTGGGTTAAGGTCTCCTGGGAGTCAATCATAGAGAGAGAGAGAGAATAGGGGTTTGGGTGTTATAGAATTATACATCTGTTTGGCAGCTAATCTTTGTGAGCATCTTAATTGTGTGGGTGTGTTCAAGATTATGTTAGGAAGGGAGGAGATGGTGGATTATTTTTTCAAGGTATAATTGTTACGTTTCTAGTTTTGTTTTTTGCATGTTTTAATACTATACTCTTGAAAACATGCATATGGTTAATGTCTATCTGCACGCTGTTTTGTCAGTTAATATTGTTGGTTATGATAATAATGGAAAATTCTTTGTGCAGTCTGCATTTTCTGTACCTCTCAGTGGTATGACAGGTGTTGTGGGAACTGGGGTTTGTTTGTATTTATTTATATAACTATATATTTCTGTACCGTTGTACTTTGGAACCCAAATTGGTAGTAGTTATATTTCGAAGGAGAACAACTGGTACGGTATCTCACTCCTCCAAAGCCCACAAACTGACTGCTCTAAATTTTAAAACCCTCTCTTTTTCTTGTCTCAGAAGATACTAGATTATGAGATTTTCTTTTATTTCCCGAATCAGGATGATTCTCAAAACTTTTTTGAGGGCTGTGTGAACTTCTCTTGATTCAGCATTCAGCATTCTAAGAAAATTATAGAGATATATATATATATATATATATATATATATATATTTATTTATCACTTTCCTTAACAAAGAAACGTGAATACACATTCTCTTACTTCAAGTTAAAGGGTTAACTTCAGTACTAAAAACATCGCTTCAGTTCCTTCATACACACACACACACACATATAAGTAAGTTAGTATACACAAACTTTATCCCTTCTCTGATTGTCTCAGGCTATACAACCAACATCAATTCTGTCATCTCATTGACTACTATTTCCCTAGCCTACAAACCAATTACCCTTCTTATGCACAGCTATACATAATTAAATGACCACTTATATATTTACACCCAGGGGGCTCACATCTGGTGAGTATGGGCTCGGCACACCCAGGGTCCTGAGCTGGATATCATCATTCTTCTCTTCCTTGGCGATTTCCTTTTATTTCTCTCTCTCTCTCTCTCTCTCTCTCTCTCTCTCTCTCTCTGGGTAGTTCAGAAATGTTTTTTGGCTGGTGCAGCATAAGGCTTCCTTGCACCATGTGGCTAATAATAATAATAATAATATATTCTCTTTATATATTCTTATTGACCTGAGCATACAATCTTCCCATACACAAGGTCTCTCTACAATTAGCTTCGTAATTCAATTATTCTTTATTATTAGATATATATATATATGTATGTATACACACACACACACAGTGGATTCCGGTTATTGGGGCAGCCATTTATTTGGGACAAATCTTAAAGAACAGAACCCAATTGAGAAAATAGCCAGGGTTTACTTTGCTTAATTGGGGCAGGAGACCGCCTCGTAAACCAGTAAACTCGATCTTATTGAATTTGCGATAATACCGACAGCTGGAATTCTATGGGTTATTATGGTGAAATGTGTTTACACTTCCATGAAATCTTCACTCATACAAAAAAATTAATTTTCAGAATCTTCTCTTCATTCCTGTTTTTAAAGCTTCGTAACTTGTTACTCCATTCTCACTTGCATGTATCGTATGTTACTTGCAATTTGTGTGTGCTGTGTGTCCTTTTGTTATTGATTGCTTATCTTTTTACTGTTTTAAATTTTAACCCCACCCACAAATGTCAGTGAACAGAAATGTTAACATACCACCACTTTGCTTATTGGAGGCTTGAAGTGGTGAAATCCATGTTTAGTCTCTAGAGCAAAGTTTCCAGCATCCCCCTCCCCCCCATACTTCTCCTTCAACCCATGCATGGTACTAAGTACTATAGGTTTTGATACCTTTCGTGTTTGGGGTTTTCATTAAAAAAAAAAAATGTATATGTTACAGTACATATTAATTATTCCAATTATCACGTATATTCTTCTGATTTTCACTTATCATTTAATTTTTTAATTGGTAAGGTAATAAAGGGTAAATTTGTGCTTAATATATCTGTACTTTTATAGCCTGTGGATAATATTCCTCCTATTTTTGCTAATTAGAATCGCTGTGTAATAGAATTAAAATTCAATTCACAAACATGATCACAATGACTGGCGCTTACTACACATCGTATAGTGAACGGTACTTTACTATGGTGAGTCCATCGTAATGGGATTTTTTGGTACAGTGAATCAATTGTAATGTGGGGGTCCACTGTATTTTTAACTATTTGCGTGAAACTTTGCATAATTGGGGCAGCCATTTAATCGAGCCAAATTGCACTAGTCCCGATGTGTCCCAGATAACCGGAAAAATTGATTTAAATTTATGCTATTTAAAAATTTAATATTTAAATAGGCTATCCTACCAGGGCTAGATTTATATATAACTAGCAGGTTGGTTGGGGTCACTACTAACCTGATGCTACCAAAATTAATTATAAAAAATAATAATATATAAATTAAGCACACACACACACACACACACACACACACACACACACACACACACACACACACACACACACACACACATATATATATATTACAGAATAATTGTATTAAGAAGCTAATTAATCATGGGGGTGGAATGTGACTGTACGAAAAGGAAGATAACATTGCTTATGGATCAGGGACACTGCATTAGCAAAACGTACCCTACAGCCATAATGTGTGTATATATATATAAAGTATGTTGTATGTAGAAAGTGTGAAGAAGATTTTGATTTAAACCTATTGAATATACGGGATATATTCAATAGGTTTAAATCAAACTCGACTAAATGGATAAGGAATGTAGCGATATATGGTATGAAAAAGAAGAAAAATAGACAGGAAATTAAAAATAAAGATAAGAAATGAAAAGGCGACCAAAATTAAGATAACATTGTGGTGTCTTTCACAATCTCAGTGTCATCGTGTTGAGAACTAAATATTAAAATTTTTTTAAAATTTTAAAAATTTAAATTTTTTTGTTCTCAACACGTGGCAACAGCACACGTGCACCATAGCATACAGAACATGTCGGAAACATAAGCAAGAACATTGCTGTCTTTTTCATAATTTCGGTGGATGACCTCTGATGATGACACTGAGATTATGAAAGACGCCGCAATATTATCTTATTTTGGTCGCCTTTTTACTTCTTATCTTTATTTTTAATTTCCTGTCTATTTCTTCTTCATTTTCATACCATGTATCGCTACATTCCTTATCCATTTAGTTGAGCTCACAGTGTATACTGTATTCAATAGGTTTAAATCAAAATCTTCTTCACACTTTCTACATACAATATACTTTATATATATATCCTCCTTTAGTCACATAAATGTTAAAATCTGAACATATATCCTACATCTTACTTAGATTCCCTTCTGTAACCTCAGAATTTCCAAACCTTAATTCTTACCATGCCTTTGAGTCATGGAAAGTTAACACAGTTTCTCCACTTTATTTTTCTATTTTAATTAGTTATTTTACAACACTACATAACTAACTGATATCTCTAGATGAGGTTAATTTCACCAGTCCTATTTGTACTTTAGTTTCTAAACAGAATCAATGCTTGGGGACTTACTTTTTTCTTGCCTTTTTCTTTCTTCTGCCTGCCGTTGGTGATCCTCTGCTGCTGGTGTTTTTTACACATCTTCCTTCCTTCCTTCCTTCCTTCCTTCCTTGGTCCTGGCTTACTGAACCGCCTAGCATTCATCTCTGAAGATGCTCTTGGATTCTTCATTTAGGGAAGCCAGGTAAATTATTTTCAGCATCCTTCCATTGGTTCTCACATTCGGCCTAGGCTCTTGCTTCCAAAACATTCCTCTGGCCCTCCATTCAGACTGTCTTTTCTCCTTCCTGCAACTATCTTCACTTCTCCACACTTTCACCTTAAAACACCAGCACTCCTACATAACCTGTTTTACTAAACCCTTTCCCCCACCTTTCTCCGTCAACCCCACCAAACTGCTCTGTAACCCTTCCTTTTTCCCCTTCATTTTGTGTGTAAACCCTATATACTTCTCTTTAATTTACATGTGCCTGCCTACCTAATTTATACAGGCCCAATCACTACACAGTTTCTTAATTTATATTTTTTATACCTTGTTTACCTGAAATTTGTCACCTTGCTCTGCTAATTGTTTCGTTCACCTACAGTCTCTAACGGAACTATTTCTGGATAGATTTCTTAATTTGTAAACTTACTTTCTTTCTGCCTGCTATTCTACACTTAAAACTAAGTATTTGTAAGACTTTGTGTCTTACAGTGGTCTTTAAATCCCATTGGTGATCCTTGCACTAGTTGTGTAATGCAGGATCCAATTTTGTTATTAAGCCTTGGGCTGTGTTCAACATATTCAAGAACCTACTTCCAGATAACCCAGAGCAGACACTGATGCCATTATAAAGTTTAACTCCAATCACCCCCACGAACCCACTCTGGATACAACATAGCACAGTGGCTGCTAAGTATCATGACCCACCTGTATAACTCAAGATCCATAAAAAAATACATCACCTATGTGAAAAACTTCAGCTACAACTCAGTAACACCGATTTGTTAATTTCATTTGATGAAGAGAATGTTTACTAATATCCCTTTTGATGAAACAACCTACAATACAACAACAAATCAGCCAAGTTATTAACACAACTTCATTAACACCCCCCCCACACACACACACACATAGATGCAAAAGAAATTCTTGCTTAATTGATCTTTCAGTTGGGAAAGGCTACTTCAAATTTTCCAACACCCTATATAAACAAAAAAGACAAAGAATGGCAGTCTTTCTCTCCCCTCCCTCCACATGGATTAGAAGAATTAAACAACTTTTGCCCTTATCTAATATCTCACATCCATATATAAAATAGAAATAGAGAAAGATGATTGTATACCATTCCTGGATCTCTTGTTAAAGAAATATAATAACTCTCTCCTAATAGAAATATATAGGAAACCAACAGACACTGATGCCATTATAAAGTTTAACCCCAATCATCCCATGGATGCCAACAAAAGAGACATATTTCAACACACTCATCTGATAAAGAACCAGTAAAAGAAAGAGGATGCATTACCATCCCTTTGTCCCTAAAATTAGAAAGTGATCAAAAACATAGCAAAAAAATATGTAAAATTCCTTTCCCCTGCTTCATTCCTGACAAAGACTCTTTCCACTAAACACCCAGTGTATAATCTGTAGTGCAAATATTGCCAAAAATCATATATTGAGCAAACTGGCAAAAGATTATTCAAAAGAATTAAAGAACATAAATAAAACTTAGTCCATGGCCTAATAACAAAATCAGTTCCTGCACACCTGGTGCGAGGATCACTAGTAATCTAACCAGTGTGATTTCGAACACCTCTGTTATAACCACTTACAGGTACAGGAAATGGAGACTGCACAAACAATCCTCCATTATCACCATAACCTATATAATATTGGTGTAAATACACCATAGAAAACTCTTAAACGAAAAAACTACATTTGTAGTGTGAAAGGGCATCATTTTATCTGCATCTCATATTGTGCTCATCCTTCACAAAGGGTTGCCATGTATTGCACTACCTCGAATAAGTAATGCTTCACTAAAGGAGAAGACTATTGTTACTTATTCTCAGTGGGCACCACCACCCAGACCGGCACCGTTTCAAGGCTTATTGGCCCTTCACCGGTAGGTAGGCAGGTACCCTGGTATTGCTAAACAAGTCTTCTCTTTTAGTGAAGCATTACTTATTTGAGGTAGTGCAGTACATGGCAACTCGTTGTGAAGGATGAGCACAATATGAGATGCAGATAATATGATGCCTTGTTGCATTGACTTTCACTTAAAAATTATCATCATAACCAACAGTATTAACTGACAGAAAAGTGTGCAGATAGACCATAACAATTATACCTTGAAAAAAGAATCCTCCATCCTAGCATAATCTTGAGCCTATCCACACAGTTAAGATGCTCACAAAGATTAGCTGCCAAACAGATGTCTATCCAAACCCCTATTCTCTATATGATTGGCCCCCAGGAGACCTCAACCTGAGTTTTGATTGAAAAAAATTCTTATTCTGGGAGTGCAGTATAGAACGCATAAATAAAATTAATTGTAAATTACTATCTTGGTATGTGAGGCTGATGGTATCATAAGGACAGCAATAAAGGAATGTAGTATTGGCTATCTATATACTTAAGTTTAATTTTATTAAATTTAAACTAATAACTAAATTATTAGTTGATTTGAAAATTATTTAAACTGCTAAAATTAATCTCTATCTGATGTGTAGTTTCTTACTTGTATTAACAAGTAAGAAATTTGTAATTAAATTAACAACTGTGTAAATGAAATTACCATAATTTACCAGTTATGCTGTCTTTACAATCACTGAAGAAGTGGTACTTGCATACTATGTATTGAAAGAAGCACAACAAAACATCTGAGAATAATATGCAATTTGTTAAGAAATTAAAGGCAGATTACACTTCAAACAGGTTTAAAGTGCTTGTTATTTCACTAATTTCCATTTCTTGATATACCAGCCCACCATGCTACTAAAAGAATACTTAAAAGTAGATGGCGGCGATATCTCTGAAAGCCTTTTAAAATCCAAAGTTTTGAAAATGTGTTTTTTTTTTGTTTTTTTTTTTAACAGTTTTGTGTAGTTTTTCTTTTTAGACATTATAATCTTTATAGTTAGAAGGTCCATTTTATAATTGAAATGATAATGTGTAATCATTGAACTAATACAGCCCACTTTTCTAGGTCAATATGTATGCAGTTTATAGCAGATGCATACATGCATTTGAAATCGCAATTTATGTATTGAGTAAAATACATATAAAAGTGAATGGAACAAATATCTCTGAAATCCAAAATTTGAAAACTTTTCTTTTTACTAATTTTGTGTAATTTATTCTTCCTTTTATCTGTTATAATCTTTATGGCTAGAAGGTCCATCATTGAATAGGTCGTACCTATTTTTTCCAGTTTATTTTTAATAATTTTGGTAGCTTATTCTTCCTTCTTTTATCTACTATAATCTGTATGGCTAGATCCATTGTTTAATCATTGAATAGTTTATTCCCATTTTTTTTCCAGTTCTGATGTCCACATTCTCAGTGCATAAATATATTTAATTATACAGTAAACCCCCGCTATTCGCAGTATCTGTATTCGCAATCGCTGATTTAATATAAAATGAAACCTAAAAAAAATGGGAATTTTAAAGCGCCGTGAATATTATCCGCCATAAAAAAACATGGGCATGGCTAAAATTATCTTTCCCGGTCAAAACAGCGCTCAGTGGGTGGGGGGAAAGGGGTGACAAAATCGCGAGCGTGGATGTTTTTCGCTAATCCTTGTTCAGTATGTGTTATGCGCTTGTAGTGGAAGTTTTCGTCGTTTGCTTTTAATTTATATGCTTATAAATTGAATAAATTTATCAATTTATAAATTGATATGCTTACAAAAGTGATAAATCTACCGTTTTGCAGTGTAAAACAGACTTTTTCGAGAATGTTAATGGACGAAAGTGACTTTATTGTGGACAAGTTCTTTCTAACCCGTACAAAAATATGGCTACGAATGACAAGAGAAATGTGAAAATATCAAAGAAGGTGATGACATTAGCGAATAAAATTGAGTTATTAGACAAAATTTCTAATGGTGAAAGTGTCTGCTCAGTGGCAAAACATAAAATCAATGAGTCAACGGTACGATCAATCAAAAAATCGGAAGAAAAAATCTGCCGTAGTGTCCGTGAAAACGCACTAATTGCTTCAAAAATTTGCTCTAACTCATGATGTTAAATTAGAAAAAATGGAAAACGTTTTAAATCTGTGGATAGAAGACTGAACTCAAAATAAAATTCCGTTGAGTTCACTCATCATTCGCGAAAAGACAAAACTCCTTTATCAACACTTTAGTGAAATTGGTGATAGCACTGGCAGGATAAGTTTTTTTTGCTAGCAAAGGCGCTGGTTTGAAAGATTTGTTTGAAATTTCTAATAAATATTACAATTAATATTAAATTGTTTCTTATTTTCATTTCGATGCCATATACTTGTATTTCACTATGGTACTGTCTATGTACATAGTCATATTATGAAAGTACATATAATACATACATAGACAAAATTTTTGACTCGTTTTTCTTATATATTTCATACTTTGTAACGGAACTCCTTTTTTACTATGGGAGCCATAACTCAGTATTTGCGTTTTCAGTATTCGCGACATTTCTCAGGAACGTAATCCCCGCGAATAGCGGGGGTTTACTGTATATTATATATAATTATATATATATATATATAATTTATAGAGAATGCATGTATGCATTTGAAACATTGACAGTTTGCATATTAAGTAAGACACACACTGTATAGAGATGTGAGGAATATTTCATAGTTATTAATTGCTCATGATACTGTCCAATGAAAATTAGTAAGTTCAATTATCCCTTGGCCGAAGTACAGGTGTGAGTGATTGACCTGGCTTTGTGTGTGTGGGGGGGAGATTGGAAACACAACAGCTTGTCATTTCCACTGGTTGAGTACCTTTATTGCTTCAAGTTGTGATGTGTAACAAGTTGTAGTTTATTCTTATCATGTTTATTTAATATTGTAAAAAATAAAAATGGTTTCATTCTCTGTAAATTAAATTACAGCTTGTATGTATAAATTTTGCCTTTTCATTTATTAAGGCATCTGTATAGAGTGTTTTTATTTTTTTGTGATATATATTCATATTAAAATATCGACAAATTTCAAAGAATAGTTTTAATATATTTTTGTTTATACACTATAATGGTTATTTTCATTGGATCATTATTTTTTACCATTCTTTTTAAACCATGGTATGCATACAAATGCTCATGGATGTGTGGGGTCATTGTCACCCGGTTCAATAGATGGATGTCTTGAATTTTTGATAGAAAATCCAGGAAAAAGTTTTTCTTCAAAAGAAGAGATTTCATTTTGACCCTAATCATTTTTTTTTTTTTTTTTTTTTAAATTCTTCTTACAAAATTTTGAAAACTGCAACTATTTACGCCACTCCCCCAACATTACTAGCAATGAGCTTGGAACCCTTAATGGATATTCTTCATATTCGATGTTTTGCTTATTTGATTTTTTTTTTTTTTTTTGTAATTTGTTCTTTTACTGATGTTTTGAAATTCACTTATGGACATACCTCCATTCTTTCCTATATACAAATACATACAAAAATTTTTCTGTATATATTTGTAATTTGTATATTATTGTATACTGTGGAGTTCTTAAATAAAACAAATTTATTTGGGTAAATTCCCTATATACTTATGTTCGTAAATAATAAGGCAATTATTTTTTTTAAGCACTCAATTAGAATAACAAAACAAAAGTATATCACTAATTCTCTGTGTATAGCAAGTAAAATTGCATACTATGTATTGAAAAAGAAAGCAAATTGATAAAAAGAATGATTATGCATTGTCATTTCAAATGCAAGAAAGCAAGTTTATAAAGCAAAAAAAAGTTGTTTAAAAGAAGCCTTACTTGTATTTATCATGTTATTTATATAGATTTGTATGCTCTTCTTCCATATTAGGCTGAGTGGTCCCTTTCCTACTGCAGATTACAGTTTTATGAAGTTTTATATTTGTATACCAAAATTTAAAATACATGCTTTTCTTATGTATACACAGTTCAGCCTAGTCTCCATAAGCAAAAGAACACAACAATTATTATCACGAAAGGGCCTTGTGTACTGGGGGTCCATAGTTAAGAAAAATACAGTATAATACAATGATCGTATTTAATAACACAATAAATACACAGTAGAAGCTTTCGAGGCTGACGAGCCTCTTTATCAACTAATAGATTGAAATTTGAATATAACTGATATATAGTTATTCGTGCAGTGAGCTGAGAGTGAAGTCACATTATTCAAGCTGGTTTCCTATTGTTGTCGCACGGACATGCACTGTTTGTCAAGGTGTAGAATGGTTGTCTCCAGGATGGGGTGAATTCTCATGCCTTTGCAGCAGTTTATAGCCTTCGAATTGTTCAATATATTAAGTGACTCTAGCCACGCGCAGTGGTGAAAGTATCACGAGCGGTCCACTATTTCAGTGACATTTGGGATCGAGATCCTGGTTGGTGGCCCAAAAATTGCCAATCCATAGAATTGCGTCAATTCTATGGATTGCCAAAGATCCACAAACCGGGTATTCCCCTCAGACCTATAGTATCATGCTGCAATGCCCCAACGTATGAACTATCCAACATATTGCACGCCTCCTCTCACCTCTTGTAGGAAATACCACACGCACCGTCAAAAATAGCGGCAAATTCATCCACCTCATTAAAGACCTTTCGATTCCTGACAGCTCCATCATGGCATCATTTGATGTGGTCTCATTATTCACTTCAATTCCCGTCCAACAGGCCATACTCTGCGCCAGGAGGCTCCTCTAGAACGACTTAAGCCTTCCAACCAGAACATCACTATCCACTGATGACATCTGCACCGCCCTCAGCCTATGCTTATCAAGCAGCATCTTCACCTTTGACGATTCAGTCTACCAACAAGTGCATGGCACTGCCATGGGTGCCCCTGTCAGCTCTGTAGTAGCCAACATCGCCATGGAAGATTTAGAGGAGCAGATGAACCCACCTGTACCTATTACAACATGGTGCAGATAACGTTTACGATATTTTCACTGTAATACCACGTGGCTCTGAAACAGCATTACTAGAATACCTTAATTTCCTGTCTAATTTCATACAGTTTACTCTAGAGTTGGAAATCGATGAGGCGCTCCCGTTCCTGGATGTCTTAGTGCAACGCTAGGCCCACGTCTAGAGACTTCGGTATACCGTAAACCTATATAAACCGGATACAAAGACTAATAGTTTAACAGTAACCGCAGGCAGAGGTGAAGATGATTCTTGCACATCTTCTATTAGAATAAGAAGCAACCTGGAGCGAGGGGTGTTGGGGGTTTCAGGGACGGATGGCAGTCATCATGGAATAGTTGGGTATATGGGATGTGTTAGGGTAACAAGGAATAGGCATAGGAGCATGTATGCTTGCATGTATACCAATGCTAGAAGTATAGTAAATAAATTTGATGAATTTGAAGTGTTGGTCAAGACATCAAAGGCAGATATTGTTGGGATAGCAGAGACGTGGTGTCACAAAGATATAAGGAATGCAGAACTGGAATTTGGGAAGTACAATGTGTACAGAAAGGATAGACAGGACAGAAAGGGAGGGGGTGTTATGCTGTTAATTAAGAAAAACATAAAATCAAAGGAAGTGCACCCAGTTAATATAGATGAACAGTGCTCTGTTGAGTCAGTTTAGTGTGAGATAAGCACTGCGAAAGGAAAAATAAGAGTAGGAGTGTGTTATAGGCCTAATGACTTGAATGAGTACAATGAACAATTGTACAGAGAAATAGAGTGGGCCAGTAAATCAGAATGTCTTATAATGGGGGATTTTAACTTCCCAGATATTGACTGGAACTTGTGGGTTGGGCACTCACACACTAGTCAGACTTTTGTGGATTTATTGGAAGATTGTTTTCTGCAGCAGCATGTTCGAGAGGCAACCAGAGAAAGTAACACTCTTGATCTGGTTATCAGCAGTGATCATTCGTGTATTAAGAATTTGCAGATAAAGGAACCACTAGGTGGCAGTGATCACAGTGTGCTGAAGTGGGATTTACTCAAAGAGGTAACTACCATCAGGGGTAAAGGAAAGGGTTTTTGCTTCCGTAAAGGGCTGTACAGTGGGATCAACTGACGATGTTACAAACAGTAAATTCTAAGTGGGAAGCATTCAAAGAATTAATCGTGGAAGCTACTAGACTTTATATACCGATTAAGAAATATCGTTCAAGGTTTAGGCCTAAATGGTTATCAAATGAACTAATGTGACTCGTGACAGAGAAGAAAAATGCATGGGATGCATATAAATTATCAGGTGACGCAGAAGCCTGTGGCAGATATAAGCTAGTCTGTAATCAGGTCACAAAGGAGGTTCGGCAGGCGAAGGCGGATTACGAGAAATCTTTGGCAAAAGATGCTAAGAAAAACAGCAAGGATTTCTTTACTTATATAAACTCTAAAAGGAAGGAGATGAATATGATTGGTCCACTTGACATCGATGGTTCGACTGTTGATGATCCTGCTCAGATAGCAAACAAACTGAATGAGTATTTTGCATCTACATTCACACATGAGGAATTATTACAATTTGAAAATGGAAGAAGATTTTGTGAATTAAGAATTAATGATTTTGTAATAACTGAGAGCAAAGTGGAGGAGAAATTGTTGAAGTTAAACATAAGAAAGGCACCTGGGGTGGATGGGATCTATCCAGTTATTTTAAAGGAG